>NC_073390.1:11527966-11857133 GCF_028641065.1 Leucoraja erinaceus
TAGACTGAAGCCTCCAATTCAAATATTAGCTGATTATAGGATCTAGCGATCAGTGGACGTTGGTTTCAAAGTAAGGGCCTGCCTGCAAGGGGATGTGGAGTGTTGCTAGCAGGGAGGAATTGATTCATAAGATGAGGTGGGACAAAAAGGTGATTAAAGCACTAGTTATCAAGGGTCCCAGTCTACTGCTGGGTTGGGAGAACAGTTGCATCAGGTCTGCCATGCAATGGCCACTCCTGCAATATTATGAACCAAATTCCCTGCAATTACCCAAAGGAGTAAATGAGGAAATGCTCAGTCAAATTTCTAGGGTGATGTAAAATAACCTGGAAGTGGATGTTATCGAGTCTTGTCAGGGGTTGCAGGAATGAACAAAAATTGATTTATGCTAGCGTAACAAGAGGAAAAAATCAATTATAAGATTAATTTTCTCAGCATGTCTTTTTACAAATCATGAAAGCTTAATAAATAATGGTGTAAAGAGAGATTCCTATTTTAAATTCATTTATGGTGTAGACGTTGATCGCAAGCGTGACATTTATTGTCAATCCCTAAAATAACATTGGAGAATTAACTACAGTAATCAGTACTGTGAGGGTTCACTAAATTGATTCTGGATGGGGAGAGATTAAGTGGGATTGTCTTATATGCAATGGATTTCAGAAGAGTGAAAGATGAACTCATTTAAACATGGTTTATGACGGATTGCCTTGAATGTCCTTGACTTTCACGAAAATCTAAAAACCATCAGGAACTATTGAAAAATAGAACTAATATTCAACATATGTTTTTATTAAAGTCAAGTTTAACATTAACCACACATAATGAAGGACAATCAGATATTTTTTAAAGGAACTGAATCAAAATTTAAATGAAATTATTTTTATTTATTATTCTTCTCACATAAAGTTCTTCCATCTGGAAATAAATGGGCCGTGTTTAACCTAGCTCAGCAGGTAGATTTCTCAGTCTAAGTGCAGGAAAATCTCGGGATGTTTTACTTACTGGGTCCCATGCGTTGTCCTGAGAGATGAATTTGGTTCAGTGGTCTTAAGCAAGTGTTTGGATGTCCCAAGCTGCCTTCCACTTAAGTTAGTAAAGTCTGACAAATCCAAATGGATCTACTGCTTTAAATGGAAGATTGGGGCAAGTACATTTTGATGAAATGCTTAGAGGACTTTTGCTATTTTGTTTAATCAAAATCCTCTATAAATTGTTTGGAATACTATCTGGAACTTTAAATTGCCTGATCTTTCAATTTGCAGAAGCAAGATGTTATGAAAAGATGAAGATCCCCAAAACATAAACTGAGAGCTTCATTTCCTTACACAAATCCACAAAGAATGCTGCAACATACTTGGTCTTGCCTCAGAATCCCCGTGGTCTTTAACATGTTTCACCGACATGTAAAACAGATGTACTTTTGTGGGACAACTTGGCCAGAACTGAAACCTGCCTGCAGGCTTCGTTTGCGAAAAATGATATGGAGCTGGCACCCCCAACACCTTTACAGTTTACGAGATAATGGATTTTGTTTGAATAACTCAATTGAATTTGGGCTTTCCTGACCACTAACTACCAGAGCAGAATCAAGGTATCTAATCAGCGTATGATCTGTGAACAACTACAGTACAGTCAGTTTCTGCCTGGAAGCATATGTGACCTAAGAATCAAAGAGTCATAAAGACTCAACATTGAAGAGGGCCTGACAATCAACCACCCATTCAATTAATACATTAATTCCATTGCTACATTAGAGGCATTAGATTTGTGCAGCACAGAAATAGGCCCTTCAGCCCACCTCGTCCATGCAAGCATTTTTTGCCAATCTACTCCACAACCTTTCTTGTTATCTACAACAAGATCAATTTCTGTAATCATAAATGCCACTGGCCATGTTTCATACATTAGTAAGTAGGCAAACTTATCAATCAAACCGTGTTTGATATTTTGTTAATATTTAGCGTTTGTAACTTTGGTGCAAAATTGATAGTTAAAGTCAACATATTTACCATTTCCATTTTATCCCGTAAAAATTGTAAGCTTATGTACTCTCTGGGTAGATATGGAATCAAAAGATGGATGTATGGGAAATGTGGTTTTCAAAAATGAAAAGACTAAAAAGCTAAATGTACATCCTTAATGATTTTTAAGTACGTATTGCAGGCGAATGTCTATGGATATTGTATATATCATTACGAGTTACATCGTGGAAGCCAATAAATTAAAATAACAAAGATTTTGTTGTTACAATGGTGCCAAAATTATTCTTTTGATTTCAGTTTTCTTAATGAGTTACAGGTGTAGATGATTAAAAAGGGAGTATCCTTTTCAGTGCTGTTCTCAATTCTGTAACTCAATAGCCCAACTGCACGTCACATCTGCAAAACAGGAGGCCAGGCCACATTTTTATTAAAATTACTGTTTGATTGCTGCAAGCTAATTGTGTGTTGAGTGACTAAGGACTGAAGTTATCCCCACAGGAGAGGACTAAATATTTTAGCTGGATGAACTTTGTAGCGTAGCCAAGGTGACCTACAGAGAATGCAGTGCAAATTTCATTCAAATATAGGTGTTATTTGCTCTCCAGAAGTTTGCATGTTACCACTGCCCAATTTTCCCTTCTTGCCCTCTGATCCTTGTGACTGCCAGAATACATTTTCGTCACTCAGCACAAAGACTGATTGTTTGGCTTTTGGGGTATTGCTTGCAGGTCCTGGCACAATCTTTGGCAGATGCGCAGGTTTCAGTTCAAACTCTGAACCATTCCAGACACACTGGGCCTGACCACGTTGGCAAATGCTGGCAGTTCTGCAGCGACTGCTAGCATTTACTATATGACTGGGACTTCAGCGATTTTTGGAAAGTCATGAGCTTGTGGATAGGTTCCATTTGGTGAATCTGTCAATATAAGCTGCTTGGCTCCTCATGGAGTCCAAAGTCAGAGCACAGACCAACCAAAGATTCCTAGCATTTATACTGGAGAATCATCTCACCGACCCTGCACCAGCGATTTCAATGGAGATAGAAGGAAATGTAAATTAATCTTTTTCTCATTACATGTGTTTGAAGCATTCTTATTCTTTTCAAAAGTCTTTTTATTTTGCTATTCTATAAAAAAGTTTACTTTTTAACACACAATTATTTATTTAGCTTTCAGAAATATTTTGCACATTGAGGCACATTCAGAAGCAGTACAAAACATTGACAAAAGAAAGAAGGATCTCGACTTGAAAAGTCACTCATTTTCCTCCAGAGAAGCTGCCTGTCCCGCTGAGTTACTCCAGCATTTTGTGACTATCAAACCTTTACAGGATTGACTTGTGTCAATGCTCGGTAAGACCGTTGTCAGTAAAAAGATATTCTCAGCAGTTTTACAGGTGAGTTTGTTCTAACTCACTGACAAGGGCTCCTTACTGTAGGAGTGGATACAAAGTACTGGAGTAACTCAGCACGTCAGGCAGCATTCTTCAGAGTCTGCTGTGCTGCAGCAAGTAAGAATTTCAAAGTTCTATCTGGGAGACATGACAGTAAAACACTCTTGACCCGCTGAGTTAGTCCAGAATTTTGATTCCGTTTCGTAAACCAGCATCTGCAGTACCTTGTTTTTACTGTAACAGGGAGTTTGATGCCAGCATGATCTTGCATATCGGATGAAGGATACTTTTGGCCAGCAATTTTGTTAAGTGTTGGGCAATGGGAAATCCAAAGTCAAACCTTACTGGGTAAAATTTTGGCCATTACAACTACTGCACCCTGAAATTCACAATGTATTTCTTTTCTGAAGATTATCACATTCATAGTTTCACCTCTTTCACCTACTTTATCATTAAATATACAAAACATTCCAAAATCTTCAATAAATAATTTAAATATATATCACATTATTTCAAGTCAAGTCAGGTCAAGTCGAGTTTCTTGTCATGTGCTTAAGTATAGTGAGATACAGATTGAATGAAAATCTTGCTTGCAGCAACATCACATGCAAAGACTCACTCGATTTGTGTTCACAAAAACATAAATTATACTACGCAGTGAAAAGGAAATATATTACGTAAATGTAAGATATTTGTGCAAGACACAATTAGAAAAATGGCCATGGTAGTGCGAGAGGTGGTCCATAGTGTGCCATTGCTGAGCTAATACAAAAAATTCCCAAAACATCTGGCACCTTGCAGTAGTGCGATACGATACAATACAACTTTATTTATCCCAGTAGGGAAATTGGTCTGCCGACAGTCATCAAACACAACAAGATACATCAAACATGATATTAAAGTGATGAGTGGAAAGACAAGATTGGAGATGTGCAAATATTGGGGGGGGGGGGTGTCAGTCTACCCCACGGCAGTCCTTAGAATCATAACATTGTTACTATACAGAAGGAAGCCAGCTAGCCCATTGTAAGTATACCCTCATCTAATAGAGTAACCCCACCAGGTCCCAATTCCTAGTTCTCAAGCTATTCAATTCCCTTCTGAAGGTATGGATTGTGCACTCCTATGTACAATGAATTCTAAATTCAGTTCTTGGAGTGAAACAGGTTTTCCTTACATCCGCCTTCTATCTATCTGCATATTGAACATTGGAAAAGCTTTGCCTTTCCATCTAAATATTGTGACATTTTTTTCAAACTCTATCAAATGTCCTCGCAGCCTTCCTTGTGCTAAGTATAACAATTAATTCATCTTATCACGTCAGCATTTTGATTGACTGGAAGTGATGGCAAAAATTATACAACAAAATCAATAAAGCCTTTCAGTGGCATTATAAAGAAACGTTTGTTTCCTGAAAAAAAAAACAGAACATGCAAGACACAGCACTCACCTCTCCTCTAAGTGCCCTGGGGAACATTCAGTGTGGTTACTGTTTCCGATGAAATTGCGTATTTCTGTAAAGTAGGAATCCTCCTTGTCATCCAGAATGGCGCTGCTACTGTCTATTTCTGAATGAGGTGAAGATGTTGCAGTCCCTGCAACAAAAAAATTGGTAACAGTGAGAATTATAACTTCTGGGTGGTGCCTTATCAAAGGGGGTAGACAAGTTGTGGGGTGTGAGAAACTTAGTCAACATTCTTTCCATTACTTCATGGGGCACAGTCAGATTTTATGCCCATCCTTAATTGAGGTTAGGAGTTACAACAGTTTGATTCCTTGGCAATCGTTCTTTTTTATTTATGGGACACAGGCATTGTTTTCAAAACTATCATTACGGGCAGCATGGTGGTGCTGAGGTAGAGTTGCTGCCTTATAGTGCCAGAGACCCAGGTTTGATCCTAACTATGGGTACTGTCTGTACAGAGTTTTAATGTTCTCCCCATGACTGTGTGGGTTTTCCCCATGTGCCCCAGTTTCCTCCCATATGCCAAAGATGTATAGATTTGTAGGTTAATTGGCTTAGGTTAAAAAAAAGATTGTGAATTGCCCCTAGTGTGTAGGGTCGTGCAAGTGTGCAGGGATCACTTGTCAGCGTGACTCGGTGGGCTGAAGGGCCTGTTTTCATGCTGTAACTCTAAACTAAACCTACTCCCTGTCTCTAGTTGTCAGTGAGAAGTGGTGGAGAGCCACTTTCTTGAACCAGTTCGCTTATTCGAGGTGAGTGTGAGCCCTTGATGCTGTTGAGTAGATCATTCTATAATTTGTATCTGGCAACAATGAAGGGCCAGCAATAGATTTCCAAATCAGGATGGCGCATTATCGGATGTGATGTTCCTACATGCCTGGCACCCTTGCCTTCATTGGGAGTCATGGATTTGGGAGGTGCTGTTGAAGTAGTGCGGGTGAGTAGGTGCAGTGTGTTTTGTAAGTAGCACACACAGCAATAGAGTGTACCAGTGACACAAGATATCTGTGTCCATCGTGATTGAGGAGCTTAGAGATAATGGAGAGATTTAACTCTCTGATGATATTATCATGAAAATACTTGAACAAGCAAAGTTACTACATTTCTGTCAAAAAGTAAAGGCTGGTAGATTTACCATCCCACTGAAATGTTCAAATCAAATAGTTTGATCACATGAAAATCTTAAAGCTAATTTTGATAAGTTGGACCTATTATTTAAAACACTACTTAAGCAAGGTGATAAAGCCAAAATAAGGACATCGTCACAGGATAAATGTTCTACGTCAGCACCTCAAAGACTGAATATATTCAAGTTGCGATGGATAGATTTTTGGATATTAAGTTGATAAGACTCCAAGGACGTACAGGTTTGTAGGTTAATTGGCCTGCGATAATTGTAAATTGTCCCTAGAGTGTGTAGGACAGTGTTAATGTGCAGGGATTGCTGGTCGGCGTGGACTCGGTGGGCCGAAGGGCCTGTTTCCACACTGTATCTCCAAACTAAACCAAACTAAAAATTGTGAAATTGAGAGATCCTGCTGTTGATATTCTGGCTCTGTTGTCTTGTAACAGTATTAAAACCTGACGTGAGCTTCATGGATAATGGTAAAATCATACCCTCACATCATACCATCACTAGGAAATTCTGGGGGAGAGGAGATTTATTGCAAGAAAGGTCATAAGTTGCCACCATTTGATGGCATTTCTCTGTAATGTTAATAAAACAAGACATGTGTGTAAATTATGATATCATGTGTGAAACTTCCAATGGACAAATAAAACCTGCGTCAGAGTGAATTGCGATAGGAAACTCATGATCCAATTCTTCAGAGGGCATGATGTCAACAAGAACCATAACAAACAGGCGTAAAACATTTTTACATGCGGTTTACACATAAAAACCAGGCACATGTGCAGGTGATGTTCAAATGAGTGTCCTGAAATGTGAAAGTAGGAGCTGGTACATATATTCTTAAACATAATCACCCCAAATTAGTTTCTTCATTATGTTTGGGAAGAAGATTAAACTAATGAACAGGAAATGGAGTAACACCTCCGTGTTATTTTACACGTAAAGTGCTTACATGCCAATGGTCTGTTCTCTTAAGACAGTGTACCTATGGGATGATTACTAATTAACAAATTAAAACTGTGACTCAAAACCTCTGTTAAAAGGGGAATCTGGTTTTCTGTTTACAAGCGTACGGTGGTTCAATCAACAATGCCATTAAACTCCAACAAATTAACGTGATGCCTACAAATTAAGCTAGAGAATGCACTGGAACAAAAAAAAACATTGTGATAGCTTCTAGCCTCTAATTACATTTTTGGATGAAACCGTTCTTGTCTGCTCCAAGAATCGAATATTTCACAAATTTTTGATATGGGAAAAAAAAACTCATCTAGGATTTCTTCATTATTAGCAGCAGGCTTGCCAGAGTCCAATTTACTGCTCTTTTCCCTGGTAGCTGGGCTTCCATCCTAAGGATTGCTTCACTGTCAAGCATTTCCCTTGTTTATCATACTTTGAGCATGGTGCTGCAGCGGTGGGGTTTTCTGCCTTACAGCGCCAGAGACGGCGGTTCGATCCTGGCTATGGGTGCACGGAGTTTGTATGTTCTCCCCGTGACCTGAGTGGGTTTTCGCCAGGTGCTCCTGTTTCCTCCCACTCCAAAGACGTGCAGCTCTGTAGGTTAATTGGCTTAGAAAAATTGTAAATTGCCCCTAGTGTGTGTAGGATAGTGTTGGTGTGTGGGGTTTGCTGGTCGGCACGGGCTCGGAGGGCTTGTTTCCACGCAGTATCTCTAAACTAAATCTAAAAAAAGAGCCAGAGAGGATGAACATTTAAAAAACACCAACTTGTTCAACAACTTTGTTGACTTGACCAAGTTGCCTGGGACCCAGATTCCTCCTCTAGTGAAATGCCCTGCTTTCAGGGGGGACTGTGGTTGGTGAAGATGCAATGCCAAAGTGGCACTGCTGTGGTCTTCCCTATTATTGGAGATCAACTAGCTTTGCTTACAAAGACAAGGAACATTTATTTTGCTGTTGCTTGAAGCAAGTTGGTTTTTGATCTGCAATTTATTGGCACGTGGTGGTGTGGTCACAATTGTTATGTCAGCTTTAGATATTTTCCAGATAAACGGCAAGACAACTTGACAGTCAGATGGAGCTATGTTATTCTGCCGAGTCCACTATACAGGGATTTTGAAGTATTGAGGGGAGAGGATCTGGAGTTTAAATGAGGAGCAGAACAATTTTCAAAATGAATGCCTTCTTGTTTCATTCCACTGCATTACAATGACTACCACCATAAGCATTTCTCACTCCCATTTGATGAGTGAGGCTCTTGTGCAGAGAGGAAGAACCTCAATATATTCAATTCCTGAATGAATTTTAGCTGAGAGTCCTTTATCTGCCGGGCAATGCACCTTCAGAAACTATTGGGAAATGTAGATGAAGAAACACGCTCCATGGGAATAGTCATCAGTTCCTACATTCTTATTAATTCTCATTCCCTCCTGTAAAATCATCCTGGAGTTTCCATTCCAAACCTGCTGTAAGGCAGCAACTCTATCGCTGCGCCAGTGTGCCGCTCATTTTGTTTATTTTTTTAATATTGATTTTAAAGTATTAAATCCATAAATTCAAAAGACACCAATATAAATGTTAATGTTACATTTTAATAATAGCTCAGATTTTACATCACACAACAGGAGCGGCACAGTGCTGCAGCAGTAGAGTTGCTGCCTTACAGCAATGGAGAACCGGGATCGATCCCGACTACAGTGCCGTCTGTGTGGAGTTTGTACGCTCTTCCTGTGACCGCATGGGTTTTCTCCGGTTTGCTCCAACACTCCAAAGACGTGCAGGTTTGTAGGCTAATTGGCTTCGATAAAGCTTTCAAATTGTACCTAGCATGGAGGATAGTGTTAGTGTATGGGGATCGCTAGTCGGTGTGGACTCGATGGGCCAAAGGGCCCGTTTCCACACTATCTCCAAACTATATTAAACTACAATACGCAATGTAAACAAAACGTTTAAAATACAACAGATGTATGGGCTGCACACCTGACATGTTTCCGTTCTCGTGTTTCTTCAGATGTCTGTCCAGGTTGGTTTGTTGACCAAAGCACCTGTCGCAGAGGTGGCACTTGAATGGTTTTTCCTTGTTGTGAATGTTGCGCACATGCCGCTGCAAATTGGAGGAGATACTGAAGGAGCGGTCGCAGTATTTACACCTTTTGGGGGAAAAATGGAAACGTCAAAGATCAACAACCGTTTGTGCTTTTAAAAGCCTTTGAACATTTTCTATTTTGCCTCCTAAAAACTTTGCAAACTATCTTTATTAGTGACCCATCTGTATACCTTTTGAGAAGTTGTTCTATTTAATATCTGGAATCAAATCTCTCAATTGAGAATTGTGCTAAAATTATGTCAAAGGGAATACATTTTAATGCTTGGTAAAACTTGTCTCCTTGGTTCCCTACATTTATCAAATGAATCACCAACTCAACAATTGTAACTTTAGTCTTAGCTTAAATACATCCTTAACATTTTCATGATTTACAGCTCTGACAAGTTCAATACTAATTGTGGCAAAGATGTTCATTTTTACCACCATTCCTTACACTTCTGGAGCAGTTTCCAACTAATACATAGCGTTGTGGGTGATGATGGTCAGCAACAGACACAGTGTAGCTGCAATGCCAAGCAAAAGAGGTTTTGTAAACAGGAGGACTTGACAGATGTTTTGGGGCATGTCAATCTCAAACAAAATTAGGATAGAAAGGTTTCAGTGAGTCATCCACTCACACATAGACCAGTTGGCCCAAGAGGCCTGTATATTGTACTGTGTCTCATGTGCCTCTCTGTGACTGAAGCCACCATTCCAGGGACCAGGAGAGCAATGATGCACTTGGCTGCAGCCTCTTCTGATAGGTAACTTGCTGCATTTTCTGCAGTGTGGAAGTAACGCAGATCAGGACGCTTGGCCCATTGCTACTTTTTTCCTTCTCTTTTACACGTTTGATTACGTAGGCCCTCTATGGTTCAATGCCTTTGGCAACAAGACACTCCTATTAAGTTCTTAGCTTACTCTATCCCATGTGTTGTAGCTTCTAAAAAATGACAAATAAGGCCAAGATTTTTCATGCAAAATTATGTCCAGTGATTACATCTTTTCTTCTTCCACGATTAGCCTGTTCAATTGCCAGTCCCAAAGGAAGCTCTGTTATCTTCCAAGAAAGATTGCAATAAACAAAGCAAACGTTTAATACTGTGCCAGTGTGCACAGTTTAGTCTATCAAGCTGGTAGGAGAGGCATCGGTTTTCATACCCTGTAGTTATTTAAAATCCCTTGGGCCTTCATTGTATTTCTCCACACTGTTATAAGGGCATAAAATAATTATACTGCCTGCTGTTTATGGCAAATCACTGATAGTCTTCATCACCCTTATTTTTCATCTTGCTTCCCCTCAATGACTTCAGAAAACATACATCTGTCACTTAATGACACTTGGCAGTCTTTCAATGTGAAAATTATTTAATATAGTACTAATTGCTTCAGTCTCTTAAAGCATTAGACAACCTATAATCTGTGTCATGCTTGTAGTCATATATAAACCACGGATGTTGCAGTCTGCTTCTACACAGCCGCACATGCTTGGGAATAGCAGAGGCTTGAGGGCATGCCATGTGGAATGTCCCAAATTGCTTTGCAATCTTATCACTGAAAATCTTTGTGCTGATTGCACGGCCTACAATTTGGATTACACACTGTTTTAGAGTCTTTCTACTGTTACAAAAAAATCTCTGCGGTCATTATCCTTGGCTGGACTCCTCATAAGCAATCTTCACTATTACATTACATGCGTGGATATGGGTACTGCTAAGTCCTGTTTTACTTTCGAAGACTGGGAGTGGGTGTGGATGTTTGTTGCAGAAAAACGTATAGAAGTGTAAGGACTGTGGTGATTCAATATTTCAAATACTGAGATATAAGATGGCAGATCTTCTGTTACAAGCCACCACAGTTGATTTTATAAAATAAAGATTTCCACTGAAATCGGAGGAATTGGAAACCAGCCTGTTTCCATTTTGATCGCTGATGTACAAATGCCAGCTTCATGCCGGGGGTCCTGTGGAAAACATACCTCAATTTGTTTGTTGCATTTGCACTTGTGTTCCTGGTTAGTCTGCTCTGTGAAACTG
The DNA here is from genome assembly GCF_028641065.1 of Leucoraja erinaceus. NCBI lineage: Eukaryota > Metazoa > Chordata > Chondrichthyes > Rajiformes > Rajidae > Leucoraja > Leucoraja erinaceus. The sequence goes on from NC_073390.1 coordinate 11,539,022, forward strand.
TACAGTATTACAATTCTGCTGGGAAGATAAATGGATTAACAGATAACACCTGGCCCATGTGGTCTACTGGTCTGGTTTCGCTCAGCTGAAGGGATCAGAGAGCGATATCTAGGTACATATTTTTCCCTTGCCTTCCCATCTCTTCCAGGCTGTTAAATAGCAGTTCTGGGGTAGAAGATGGGATGGATTCAAAAAGGTCTCATCTTGGAGCATCAGATATCAGTCACATGTCCACATTGCAGAGACTGTTCTTTTTCCATCCATCATTTTCACATGGATTCAAAACACTGCACATAACAGAGATAACACCAATAGGTGTGCTATAACCTACCGGGCTTTGGTCTCAGAGCTAGGAAGTGAGTTTAGGTTAAATGCCTAACTTAACTTCAACTTAAACCTGATGGGCCGAATGTCCTTGTTTTGTGACACAAATATCATGGCTTCTTTTAATATAATCTAGGTAATTCTATGGAAAGCAGGAAAAATTACCAAAGACAAAATAGTAAACTAAATAAGGCGGCACGGTGACACAGCGGTAGAGTTGCTGCCTTAACAGCGCCAGAGACCCGAGTTCGCTCCTGACTATGGGTGCTGTCTGTATGGAGTTTGTACATTCTCCCCGTGAGTTGCGTGGGTTTTCTTCCGGAATTCCGGTTTCCTCCCACACTACACAGATGTACAGGATAATTGGCGAGGTATAATTGTAAATTATCCCTAGTGTGTGTAGAATAATGTTAGTGTGGGGATTGCTGGTCATGGTGGACCGAAGGGCCTCTTTCCGCCTGTATCTCTAAACTGAACTAAAACTAAACTAAATCTAATTTACTCTCAGGATAGCATCGGGAAAATTGGACACCGAACAATGGAGAGTGAAGATGACTTCCTTCGATCCCCCTTCGACGATGATGAAGACTATCTACAACTACCTTCGACAACCCTCGATTACCTACGACTAACATGCCGACCTACTACGACTAAACCTACGAGTAAAAAAAGTATCGATTTTTCCATGGTGACCTTTTTTTAACTCGCGGGCATTTTTCAACATGTTGAAAAATACGCCGCGACCTAGCTGAGGCCTCGAGTACACGGGGACTACCCTCGAGCATGAAGGAGTTACAAAGACCTCCTACGACCTCGTGTCGACCATGCTGCGAGTATGAGTCGAGTGCAAACTCGCCAGAACTCGCGGATTAGGTCGCCGCAGTGGGACAGCCCCTTAAGTGTTCCAATCATGGCGGTGACTGGTTGTTTGCTGAGGGTCTACAGATGTGCTTCAACAACCTTTATTGAGACTTTGGATTTGGATCGAACTGCTCTTGATCAATGTGTAGAGTTTCAAGGAGGTGAGAGCCATCCAGTCAAAAAGTACAAAATGTAATGCTCATGGCCACTCGATAACACTGAAGAAACCGTTCCACAACCCCAGTGGGACCCAATAAGAAGTAGATAGGTTGTAGCCTATTGACAGACCCTGTTCAGGTGTAGGTTCAAGGCAACCTTTGACACATTGAGGTTTTATAATTTGGCAAACAAAAATATGAATTATGCTTTAACATGGGATTTCTTATTAGCCTTTAAAACGTTTATTTATGATGCAGCCAAATTCAGAGGCTCTACTTTTTTTTAAATGTAACAAGTTATAGAATTTTTTTTTAAGCCTTTTATTTAGGCAAACCGTTGTCCTATTTCTGAGTGCACTTCTGAATGGATGTGGAGAGGATGTTTCCACTAGTGGAAGAGTCTAGGACCAGAGGATATAGCCTCCGAATAAAAGGTTGTACCTTTAGAAAGAAGATGAGGAGGAATTTCTTCAGTCAGAGGGTGGTGAATCAGTGGATTTCATCGCCACAGAGGCTGTGGAGGCCGTCAATGGATATTTTTAAAGGTGGAGATTGATGCATTCTTGATTAGTACGGATGTCAGGGATAATGGGGAGAAGGCAGGATAATGGGAGTGAGAGTGAAAGTGAAAGATAGATCAGCCATGATGGAATGGCGGATAGACTTGACAGGCCGAATGGCCTAATTCTGCTCCTATAACTTATGAACATGATGTGAGATATGATGTAAAAATCAGACGTATTTGAATGTATTTTTAAAGGGGGGCAATTTATTTTCAACTGATTGGGAAACATTTTATAAGAGTAGCATATTCACCATGGGATCTTTCAGGTAAATGTAATACATTTCTTCTAACCTGTAAGGTTGCTCTCCAGTGTGTGTCCGAAGATGTCGGGTCAGGTTTGCAGATCTTGGGAAAATCTTGCCACAGTATCTGTTAAGGGAAGAGAAACAAGATCAGACGGATTGCTACAAGGAATAGACGTGGAATTCATACCGCATTACTTTGCTTGGTGCTCAGGGAATAGGAAAATATTTTTTTAATGACATTATTTATAAATAATGATTCGAATGGTTAATTTCATCTTGAAAGGAAACCTCTTTTTCTAATTAAAGCAATCTGAACATTACACAGGAAACAGAAAAGAGCTTTTCCTGGCAACTATGTAGTTTGGCTGTCATCTTCTGAAATCAGGAACAAATTTATTTTTTTAGCAATGCCAAAGCTCCCTGCATATCAGGGATATACAACGCGCACCTATAATTGTTAATTTTTCTGCAGGACTGTGTCTTTATTTGGTAGGTTGCTTTGTTTTGAGCTCTTTAGCATTCTTGGCTCTCCTCCATTTTCATCATCCTTGGATAAGACTCTGAGCGTCTCCAGATCAGGGGTGGAACGGTGGTGTAGCGGTAGAGTTACTGCCTTACAGCACCAGAAACCTGGGTTCAATTCTGACTACAGGTGCTGTCTGCAAGGAGTTTGTATGTTTTCCCCGTGACCATGTGGGTTTCCCCCGGGATCTCCAGTTTCTTCCCGGCACGCACGAAGGACGTACAGGTTTGTCGGTTAATTGGCTTTAATAAAGATTGTAAATTATCCCTAGAGTGTAGGATAGTGCAGTGTACAGACATTGCTAGTCGGTGCGGACTCGGTGGGCCTCTAAACTAATGTGCTGTATCTCTAAACTAAACTAAACAACTAAATCTCTGACTGATGTTGTATGCATTTAATAATGGTTTGGGTGCTCCTGATTCTTTTCCTCCCTTTGGTGAGTCATTAGCCTCTGTTCAGCACCTCCTCTCATTGATAAAGTGGAGGTTGGTAACTTGCTACGTAGAAGACAGCAGGTTTCTTCACTATGACACAGCAGCCAGTGCTCCTAAGCCTCTGTGCCCTCCTCCGAAACCACATATGGAGAGTATTTGTGTTCTGAATTGATATAATCAACTATAGACACAACAAAAACCCAAATTGCTTTTGATTTCCATCCAAGTACACAATACGCAGATGATAAAATTAGCCATGAACAAATAAGCCAGACCAAATAGTTTCCCAACGTTTACTAGCTGCAGTATTAGACTGACTAGTGTACCGCCACTGAGTACAACACCAGCCAGATTGAAGTCTCTCCAGTTCGAGATTACTGGCTAGATTGGAGAGCCTCCATTGATTACTGGGTTTTCATGGTGTACAGAATTCATCATTCTGAATTATCTCCACTGTGTACAAAACTACCTAGAAAGCATGATCTCCAATGATTTAGTCCAACCCAGAATGAAGAGTAATACTCAGAGAGAATCTCCAGTTGTCTAGTACTACCAAGACCTGGGTATGCTACCCATCAGATTGAAGTACCTTCCCTGAGTGTTGAGTTAGTGAGATTGGAGAACTCCCATCAAGAATTGTATTTTCTGGTTTGGAATATATCCTTTGAGTACAGTCTTGGCCATATTGAAATGACTCCAATCCAGGCTGCACCATCTCCATTAAGTATGTATTAGTCAAATTAGGACTCCATTGTGTACAATACTGGCCATAATAAAGTATCTCCATGGAGTGCAAGAACAGTTAGGTTGGTCTACCTCCAATTACTGTTGGACAGTTGGAATATCTCAATTGAGGGGAGTATTGATCAGATTTGCATTAAATGGTGTATTTACTCCATTGAGTACTTTAGATAGATATGCCATTTATTGTCACTATACATGTACAGTGAAACTGAAAGCTGCTCGTACTCAGTGCATACATACAATTTAGCACAAAAAACAAGAAACAGAAAAAACAAAAAACAGAAGGGAGAGGGGGGGGGGGGGGGAAATAGGTGAACAATTCTGCGGCGCTACATACATATATACATATATACAGATGGAAGTCCGTGTTGGGCGGTGTAGTCAGTGCATGTGTGAATTTGAATTTATAGTAGTTATAATTCTCGGAAAGCAACTATTCCTGAGTCTGTTTGTCCTGGATTTGATGCACCTATAGCGCCTTCCAGAGGGCAGCAGGTCGAACAGTCCAAACGCAGGATGGGAGCTGTCTTTGATGATCTTCTTTGCCCTGCTAAGGCAGCGGGAGGTGTAGATGATCTTTACAAAGATTGGATAGTCTCCATAGGTGCAGCATTAACCAGATTGAAGTATCCCCAATGGTCCCTTCTAACCACTGAGAAATATACCAGTTAGATAGAAGACATTAAGCACAGTATTGGCCAGGCTGGAGTTTATTCAATGTGTACTGTCTGTTGGTACCACATTGAAGTATCTCTATTGATACAGTATGCTGAAATGAATAGACTCCAGTGATTCCAGTGGTCAATAGAATCCAATGACGCAAACATCTTATTAATATACATTTACCTCCAGAGGTTTACAGTACTAGTCTGACTATAAACCTCCTCAAGACTGAAGATTTTATAAAAATACAGGACATTGATCATTTGGATTGAAGCCAACTTGAAACAGGGCTCAGCAAAAAATGTGCTGGATGCTGATCTTCTGATTTTATAATTATGATTATCGTTACACTGTCAAGCTGCCCATCCAACATCAATATGAACAAGCTACAATTTTTTGTAGATCAACACTGAGAGGGAGAAATACTGCCACCATTAAATTGGAACCCACCCCTATTTCCATATCTCTGCATGGATACGTGTTTAAGTCTACATGGTAGTCCACAGTTTCAAGCCCTGCTTGCCTCTCAGGTGCACTATGAGGACCTTACCCAGTCCAAAAATATCGCTGCCATTTTTCTTCTCCAAAACATCTGTCTCTGGAATACTCACACTAACTTTCATTGACGGCCTTGGGATGGCACAGTGGCACAGCCGTAGAGTTGCTGCCTTACAGCGCCAGAGACCTGGCTTTGATCCTGACTATGGGTGCTGTGTGTATGGAGTTTTGTACGTTCTCCCCGTGACCATGTGGGTTTCCCCCGGGTGCTCCAGGTTGCTCCCACACTCCAAAGATGTGCAGATTTGAAGGCTAATTGGCTTTGATAAAGATTGCAAATTGTCCCTAGTGTGTAGGATAGTGTTAATGTACGGGGTAATTACAGCTCCACGTGGACTCAGTGGGCTGAAGGGCCTGTTTCCGCTCCGTATCTCTAAAGACTCCATAACCCGACTCATTCAGATTGCTTCTGCCTGTATTGATTCATTTGTCTTTGCTGACTTCCCTATCCCCCTGGTGCTCTGAATTCAAAGCCATTCTCCAATTATCTAGATGTTTCTAAGCCTTTGTCCTTCTCCATCTTTCCAATCTACTTGACCCCCTACATCTCTGCCCAACACTGGCTCTCTGCTCAAGCTCCACCCAGTCATGTGGAGATTGAGCAGAGAGAGCCAGTGTTGGGCAGAGGTGGACAATGTAAAAGATTGATGCACAATGAATCAATTCTATTTTGTCTCAAATCAAGTGATCAGTGAATTGTTGTGGAGCAGGAACGGACTGTTAAGTATATCAGGTTAGTGTATGGGGTGATTACTGGTCCACGTGGACACAGTGGGCCCAAGGGCCTGTTTCCACTCCGTATCTCTAAAGACCCCGTATCTCTAAAGACTTCTATCAGTTCGACTTTTTCCCCAAGTCACGATGGAACATGATGTATCTTGTAAACAGGAAGACAACAAATGAATCTACAGGGGTCCCAGCTTGATCTGAGAGTAGTAGCACTCTCCCCAAGAAGTCAGGCAGATTTTCTACATCTAAGTCTCTAACTGCCCTTCATAGTATCAATCAATGTAGCAGATAAATCTCAATCTCCAGTTCATTATGGAGGTCCTATAATTCCTATGTAATTTTGGTGAGGACAGACTGAGGTCTGACTCCGATTAGCTGAAAGCCATTCTGATTCTCAATTGAGTTGTATTTTCCCTAAGAGTGACAAAATATGGATGCCATTTTCTTTATTACATAATGGATATTAGCAGAAGAAAATGCATTGGAATTGTTAGTGTTGCTGCTGGCATAATTCTCTCGGAGCGGGGAAATGTAATTACCTGCAGGTATACCGTTCCTTGCCCTTTCGCAGCAGGCTCTCTGGAATGACAGACGGGGGAGCCCTAAAATCAAACATTGAGGGGACGGAGCGGAGGAGGTCGTTGGCTTCTGGCTTCAATGAACTGAAACCTTCCAGCTTCTCCGCCATGTTCTCAATCGCTGACATCTGACATGCAGGGGAAAGAAGTGGAGGGGAAAGAGAAAATAAATTACATTTTTCCTTCAAGAGTTACACCTTATTGGAAAACACATGTATTCATTCCAACATCTTAACTAATTAAGTTATGGGCTGCAACACAAATCATTGACACCTTTTTGAAATATTTAAACATAAAAAAGTAAATAAGTTTATTATGTAAATCACAACAGCGTTGTCCATTTTTGCAGTCCTGCAAAAGGGCAGCACGGTGGTAGAATTTCTGCCTTAGAGTGCCAGAGACCCAGGTTCGATCCTGACTTCCAGTGGCCTCTGGATGGAGTTTGTACGTTCTTCCATGACCTACGTGGGTTTTCTCCGGGTGCTCCGGTTTCCTCCCACTTTCCAAAGACGTACAGGTTTGTAGGTTAATTAGCTTTCGGCAAAATTGTACACTGTTCCTAAGGTGTGTGTAGGATAGTGTTATGAGCGGGGATCGCTGGTCGGCACGGACTCGATGGGCCGAAGGGCCTGTTTCCGCAATGTATCTCTAAACTAAACTGAAGTGGGGAAGCAGTCTTATTCAGTGGGAATTTATTGGTGATGTTTCTTTAGAATTTGACTCCTTTTTCTGTCAGGAGGTCGCTGGTGTAGTTATTCTTCCACCAATTAATTGTTTACATTCACAGTAAACACCTTTAGTCCATAACTTGCCGACTGACCCAGCCGCCCACTCTCTTCTTTCACACTATAAGTCTCGGCACTAGTTACAAATTGCATTGTACAAGGCACCTCTGCCAATTTGCGAAATGTCTTTCATCAAACATTTGAAAATCTCTAAGGAAAGTCTAGATGCATTTACTTGTCACACAGCAAATGTGAAAGCACTGGAAGGCACTGGGGTCTGCCTGGTCTCAAGCTTGATTCATAATCATTCATAGCTGCTAAAACATTCCTTGCACAATGCAACTGGACAGCACATTTGTCAATATGAAGGATACTGACATCGCAGATCAAAGGGCAGACATAGGTAATAATGATGCTGCTGTGTGTTACAAGGGAATTCTTCCCACTACTAGCCAGTGTTTTCTCAATCTATAAAGATACATACAAGATTGCATTTATATTTTTGAGCTGTATAATTTTATATTAAATATTGCATTCTAGTTTCTGTACAAAACCTAATTTAACATAGGTATTGTTGTATTAAAATTAAGGTAACTAATTAGAGATTAATGAATAGGTAAATCTTTTAGTTGTGACACCTTCTTATTGGAAAGTGGTGGAAAGGTCACTTACTAGTTAAGGGAAAGGATAATGAATACACAGGAAGTTATTTTATTAATAATTCATACGCAGAAGCAGTTTCGAGAAAATGGTTTTGAAATAAATCATTCCAAGAACAAGAACAGTTTTTTTTCTTAAATAAGATATGCCGTTATTATGCCTACCCATTTTAACAGGGTAATATCCATCGACTCAGAGGGGGATTTAACGTTAATACAATTGCTCGGGTTCAGGAGAAGGTTGATGGGAGGCAGATATTTAGGCAGCAGCTATTACATCATGTAAGAAAGTGAGATAAATTCAATGATCCTTGCGTGAAATGTCTGTGAAGTCTCTCAATTTACCCAATATGCTGCAGTCGTCACTATCCTAAAAATGCTTCAAATTTGGTGCAATATTTCCTTCATGGTTCATTCCATAAATTAAAAATCATCCAATTGCTGTTACAGTCAAAACCAATCAAAGTCATAGAACAAATAATGTAGTGACTGCAGTAAGGTGTAAATAGAATAAGACTGTTACACTTCCAAAAGATAAAGTACTTAGGGGCAAAATTGTATTTAATATTTACCATCTGTATATATCCATTTTCACTGGATATTAATATGCAATACTTATTGTTTGAAAACATTGTGATAATAGTTTCAAAGGCATGAATAACAAATATTAATCGCAAAATAAAGTGAGGATTCTTTAACGTTTAGGTATTGTAAGGGGAAGGGTTACTCTGCCCATTCAGAATGGCGAGGCTGGAAATACGTTATTTTTGTGTTGTATGTAAAATGAATACAAAGCAACAACACTGCTATTTAATCAACTGATCATGAGTAGAAAGAATGTTTTAGGCGTTAACAGAGGATAGAACAGGTTGAGGAGTTCTTGAAAAGGGAATAACCTATTCCCAGTACCTGTAAAACACAAGACTGACCCTACTGATGTACTTCCACAATCATTGCAGGAAAACCATGGGATTAATTTACCGACCAGATTGAATTTGAAAACTAAAACATTTCATCATTCGTCTGGATTAATGCAGGTGAAGAAAAAGCTAAGATCCATCATATTTGTAATATAAAGTGATTGCTTATATTAATCAATATGATGTGATCAAACTTTGATTCCTTAACAAATGCCATTAAAATATACATTAACATTAGGGAGAAATATTACTTTTTTTACAAAGCATTGATTTGATAAAAAGCAGTAGTACAACAAAAAAAAAAATTAAAAAACATATTCATTCAAAGGGAACAAATTCATAGCAGTTATAGCCCAATACAGATGTAAGACATATCAGTACATGGCAGCATTACTTAGCAGCTAAATAATTTGTGATTTACTTTCTCACAATCACTGATCTTATCTCCAGCCAGATGTCTGAATAAGGAAATAATGCCACTCCCTTCTAATCCCACAGAGGCTGTTAACCTTGCACTGATGCAATTCAACATTAAACTCTTTATTCCCAGCACAAATCAAGTATGCAGACGTCGCCATTATTGGACAAAAGCAAATATTTATAAACTTTTTTTGTGAAAGCATAGATATGATCAACAATGGACTGAGAAATTATCACAGACTCTGCTATTCACAGGCCCTAATCTATAGGTGACAGAAATAAATACAAGTGGTTTTGAGAGGCCCTGATATAGGTTTAGTTACCAGATGGAGTGATTTATAACTCGGTCTACTGTGTGAAATACTTAAAGACTGCTTGTGATTATGGTAATGTAGTCTGCTCCCAAAGTAAAATGGCAAACATTTCCATTTTTATTTAGTGGAGGGTAGGGAAGAGAAGGGAGAGCAGGAGATTTTAAATCATCCCGAGTTATGCACCAATTAATAAACTTTTCATTTTGATCCTTATGAATTATGGTTTGGAATTATAAGCAGAGGAACTTACCCAAATTCTCTGATCTGGCAAGCGGAACTACGGAGTAGGACCAAAATACAAAAATAAATTACAATCCACAAAACTGTGACTCTTTCAGCTGCCATAATTGTTTACAAATGACAAATGATATTGTTTGCATTATCCTCTGATGAGATTTTAATTTTCCGAAATCTTAAAGATCAGTTATTAGATTGGTCTCAAGTAATGACCGCACAATGTGCTTTAGATGTTAGATTGATGATACCGGGTATATTTCTTATCCCCAGCATAAAGCTAGATGCAGCATCAAATAGGTAATGTCCAGGATAGCAAGATTCTGAAACATCATCATTTCTGTCTATTTACTGTCATCTTGTTACAATTAATTACTTAACGGGGATTATTTTGGTTCCAGATATCATTCAAGAATCTGCATTACTCGTTTTAACTCATACCATTTAATCATTTACTGTTGCTTTAATAATTACTGAGTAAAACTGAGGTATAATTCACAAGAGAAAAAAAATTGCACAGTGGCCAGTTACCACAGCTACTGTTGCACAATTCCAGTGTCCTAGGTTTATGGCCAACTCTGGTGCTGGTTGTGTGGATTGTCCACATATGACCTTGTCAGTTTTCACCCACATCCCAAAGCCATGCAGGTCGGGAGGTTTTGGCCATTGTAAATTGCCCCTAATATGTAGGTGAGTGGTGGAATCTGGAGGAGAGTTGATAAGAATGTGGAGAGAATAAAATGGGATTAATGCGAGATTAATGTAACTGGTTGCATGATGGTCAGCGTGGTCTCGGTGGGCTTATTGTATGACTTTAGCAGTGAATGAAACTATGAACATGGGTCTTTTCCCAAATATCCACTAGTGGATTTGTAACAGGGAATGATGGAAATGCACATATGATCAAGCAACATCAGTGGAAAGGAAAATAGCTCTAGATTCAGGTCCAAGGTCCTTCGGCTGACAAAGTGTCTCGGACATGAAACATTAACTGAGCATCTTCTGTTTTACCTCGGATCTCCAGCATCTGCAATTTTATTTGATGCTCATTGAACCCGTGGATACCCTCCCCTGACCATACTTCAGGTCAGTTGATCAATACTCAACTTACTCCCTTTTATGGTATCCAATATCACTCAAGCTGCATAAATTAGGAACAGTGACTATACTAAACATAAACATTTTGATTTTGAAATTAAATCCAATTAATACAATTCTCCGATGAAAGGAATGGCCATTCTAATGACATAATTAAAATTAAATCAACAATTGCAAGTAAATGTTTCATTATTTTACTGTTCCCCTCTTTTTTATATGATCTGCTCAGCCAGATGACATTTAGTGAGCATTAGATATGCAGCAACACACCAGTCATTTTTAGTGAGTAGGGAACCAAACTAGGTTTCATAATTGTGGAGATGGATTCAAGATCTCAAATATATAATAGGTGCCAATTAGATATGCATTGTTTAGAATTTTTTTCGCCTCGAGTAATAAAGTAAGAAGATTTACTTTTTAAAAAGTCATTTTAAAATGTATTCAATCAAATATAAATTATTGAGTCCTGCAGCAAACATTGGAAATATGGACTCTCATGGCATTAACATTAATCGGTGATAAAAAAAAGGGTTTTACAACCAGTCTAGTAGGCTGTTCGATTAGTAGAGTAAATGACATTTTGGAAAGAGGTATAAGTGGTCATCAAAAATGCTGCAGAAAAATCAATTGACCCTCGCTTTCTTTATTTGTGTTTAAAGAAGAGGAGAGATTGTCAACAATTCTGCAGAAGACGAGACCTCACTAAATCACCGAGCACATCCGCCCCAATTTCACTGATGTTGCTTCAGCACCTTGCCATAGAGGCGAGTCGTGTGGTTTCCACCAGCCAAGAATATTGTGTGCAAGTGTCTTGCAGTCACTGCCTGATAAAGCTTGTGATTGTCATTCACCAACGGGATTTCCAGGAAGTGCATCTAACAATTGTAATTTGCCCAATTCCTATTAGTTGATGAGAATCTGAGAGATTTGATCCTTATAGACTAGTATTTGTACCAAATATAACTGTGCAACAGGCTAATTCTCAACAGTTAGTTGCAACAATTTAAAAATGGTCCACCAAGTAAATTAAGAACAATGTATGCTGCAGAAATGACCGGCTATCTGGACATTTAGTTAAAACGGACATTATTAGCCTCTATCAAAGAATGACATAGCATTTGTCCATTTGGCTTATGGCAGCTTAAATCCTGTATCATTATAAAAAGTACTCCATTGCTCTTATATTCATACAGTAATTATGGTTATCAATTTGATTTATAATCATTATATCCACATTAAATATCACAATCTTTGCCAATGGACTGTTAATCTTAAACAGTGAAACATGTTAGTAAGAAAATGAAAGAGCTGTCAAACCAGATGTTTAGGAACCTATGTAACAATATTACTTTGGATCTAAATTATTATACATAAATCAGAAAGAATTTCAAAACCCATTCTTTCAATTCACAAAACTGTCCAAAGAATTGCAAGACTGCAATCTGGTGGTTATTTTCCAATCAATAGAATGCACCACTTCATTTATTACCACTCCATTTATATATAGCAATGAAAGGAAATTAACATGAAATTCAACGTTAAAAATTCCACCACAGCTCTGGCATTATCTTTTGCCAGCTGGTGATTAATCTGCTTGGACAAAAGTGCAGTAGTAACATCATGAATATTTCAAATACAAGGGCTACAGTAACATTAACCATTTCATTCACAGGATCCTGGCTACCACTGCCCAGAATGGGTGGCAGGTTGATGGGTAGAAAGGTGAGTGGGGGGGGGGGACAGGTGGTTGAGTGGAGAGGACCATAATGTTGCATTACTCCTAGGGGAATGGTAACAATGACCAAGAAGACCACTTTGCTATAAAATTTGGCCAGTTGATAGGATTTCAAATTGTTAGTTGAACGTTCGATGCACATGACGAAAGATGTGACTGATCTTTGCACTGATCAACTGGAATAGGGTGTTATTTTTGATGTGCCAATAAAAGGGGATGCAGTGAATATTAAAGGATTAAGAGCATTATTTAGAGCATACAGTACACTCATCATGATATCAATGCCAGACAACAAGTCTGTTTCAAATCAACAGTGCTCCATGTACCATTTTACAATACATTCTACCATGGAAACTTGTGTTTTATGTCACAACTTTGGAAGGAGGATTGTAGTTGGTTATAACATCTGCTCATTCCAACTGCAGAGAGTGAAGGGGATACAAACATCCCCATGCTTTGTTCCTAAGTTTATCTAATGTCTTTGATGGGAGAAATTAGAATGCAACCTTACAGGATATAGCTTAACTTTAATACTAAATGTTCATTAAACTCCTGATGAATTAAACCATATGAAGGATCATAGGTGATTTCATTTTTGCAAGAAAGTGAAGGTGTACAGTGAAGAAGGTTAGCATCAGTTTCGATGATAAAGGATCCAAAGAGGACATTCTGAGACACAGATTTGGATAATTGGATATTGTGCAGAATGCTTGAACCACTCATGTCTATGACCAGGATTGGAAGCACTCATTAGGCATCCATAATGTTGTAACAAATGTGAACAGAAAAAGTAAATGAGAGGTGGGGGGTTCAATACTAACACTGAGGCAGCATGCAGGAAGCATTTCAGCAGTATTACAGTGCAACTGCATGGCATGAAACTATACAGCTTATTGGACATTACTTGGTCAAATATTTCCAAAATGTATGAATACAGAAACCTTTATTTCAGATTGGATTCACCACCAAAGGTATAATCCGTTCTTATTATTTGTTTCTCTCTCCATTTGGTGACTGTGAACTACTATTTCTCATCTGTTTCTTATTCCTATAGTCAGAACACACTGTGCTCTGATGTGAATGAATGCATTTGCCATGGTATATTTTGTTTCTAGTTAAGGTCTTTGAGTAAGTGATATCACAGCAGGCTACCCTTATGAAATGGTTCCCATCTGACAGAAAAAAACTAGTACCGTTATACTGTAGTCTTATACATGAGAGAGGGGAGTCATGAATCTGCACTCTGACATTTCCAACCCACAAAACACTTTTAAAAATAGATATTTAAACCACTAATTTTTACTGCCATCACCATATCTTTTCCTACTGTTGGAAGGAGAAAACATGAAAATGCCGTCCCTGATTGCCTGCAGACACTCATTATGTGGTTAGCTAACAAGTAATGAAGAATGGTCCAGCTAATGTTTCACTTGCAAAATGCCACCTCTGGTGCAAACAGACCAAAGTGTGCCTTAAGGGAATGAGGCTTGGCCTGACACCACTTGAGGTTGGAACATAGGCTCGTGGGACAAAAGGAGTCAATATTTGACCATTGCTTTGGACATTTTTCGGATAATCGGTGTTGCGAAGCGGCCAATGATGCCAAGACTGGAACCCACAGTTCTAAGTCGCCCTGGCAACTTGGTAGTTGTGGTGTGCAATCTTCCTGATCAGCAGCAGTTTGTGTGGTAAAGCATTTCTACAATGCTGCAGGCAGGTAGTGCTGGGTTTGTGACCCACCACTGATGAAGAAGGGTCTCATATATATATCCAGTGGCATCTACCTTCAATGTAAAAGGGCCCACAACTTCAAGTTTTCCATTTCTATTCGCCTATTCCTCTCCATAGATGCTGCCTCACCCGCTGAGTTTCTCCAACATTTTTGTCTACCCTATATATTACATTACGTTCAGTTTGGAAGTGGTGGCATTTTTAAATGTCTTGGGAAGTTTAACCACACTAAAAGTGCAACATACATGTAAATTACTCTTCTTCCTTGATAATGCAGTAAAAGACCACTTTGTTTGCAGTTTGGATGAAAAATGTAACGAAGGATTCATGGGTAAAGGACAGGTCCATGTCTGTTGGACCTTTCTACACAGTACTCTCGATGGAGCCACCTTGCTGCATAATGTCCTAAAATAAATTTGCCATAACAGCACTGGAGTGAAGAAGAACTGTTCAATCATGCTGTAGATGTGTTTCAATAAAACATTATACAAACCAGTATTTTGGTGAGAGAGTTTGGGCAGTACAGGACACGAACAGTTGTGTCGCTATCTCAGAGCTTCAGGTTCAATCCTGACCTCTGGAGTTGTTGGTGGTGGAGCTTACTTGTTTCCCCTGTGACTATGTTGGGTTTTCTACTCAATGCTCTAGCTTACTCCCAAATACCATGCATGTGCAGGTTGGGCTGTTCTCAGTGTATCGCTGAGTGGTACAATCGGAGCGGTCTTGAAGAATATGTGGAGAGAATAAAGTGAGATTGATGTGGGTGGGTGCTAGATATCGCTGTGGACTCCATGGGCCTGTTTCCATATCCTATGACTCTACAATAAAACTGTATGTGTAGAACAGGGTCTTTTTAACTAAGGATAGCAGAAGGCAGACACAAATGCTGAGGTAACACAGCAGGACGGGCAGCATCTCTGGATAGGAGGAATGGATGATGTTTCGGGTCGAGACCCTTCCCTGAAGAAGGGTCTTGACCCTAAAACGTCACTAATTTCTTCTATCCAGAGATGCTGCCTGTCCCACTGAGTTACTCCAGCATTTTGTGTCTATCTTCAGTGTAAACCAGCATCAGCAGTTCCTTCCTACACATAGCTGAAGACACCTTGGCAATAAAAAGCATGGTTGTCAGGTCACGAAGACCCAAGATTTGGTGCCCATTATGAAAAACTACAGAAAGAAAATGTACCCGAGGATGAGATGAGGACGAGTTGTAAATTCCACAACAGAAATGGAAAACTTAAAGTTGTGGGCCCTTTTACGTTGAAGTTAGATGCCACTGAATATATATGATTTTGAAAGATCATCCTATTTTGCAGGACACCTATTCCCTGATCTGAGGAAATAGATACCTAAATGAAATATAAAATCAGTTGAAATAATTGGTTGCATTCATTGTCAAGGCATCTAGATAACTATTCCAATGACACATTCTACAGCTCCAAGACATCTCTATCCAGGCCAGTTTTATTCAGTTGACATTACAGCTTTGTGAATTCAAAATACAAAAGCAGACATTTACAATTTTCCTCAGAGGAAAATGTTTTTTTTTACAATTCTATCAAAAGGGTATGGGTGCATAATGGACATGTCACTGGCTATGTAATATGAACCTACCAAACTATCATGGAAATCTACATGGATTACTAACCAATGTCCTTACCTGGTCTGGTCTACATATAACTTCGGATTGGGACTCAAATAAATGTCCTTTGAAATGACCCACCAAACCGTTTCACTACATGGACGGCGACTGTTCAAGAAGACTGTTTATCACCTTTGTGATGAAAATTCTGGAAATAAATCTGGCCTTTCCAGCTTTCATCCACGCATGTTTTTAACAAAAAGTGTCCGGTGGTTTCTCGGACTGATCAAGAACATCACTTTTACTCTGGGATGGTAAGCTGAAAGTATACCCGACATCACTAATTTTAAAAATACTGTGGAACATCATGAACTAGCATCTCCTTCCTCCCCAACCCAATACCATCTCAAGGTGCTCTAAAGTCACACATAGATTAAATTGAGAGACATGAGTGAATGTTGCTTATGGTCTAGTGGATGAATTGCAAACAAACTGTAGCATCAAGGTGGGAGGAGGATGTCAAACGACATAGTTTGGTTCATAAGCGGAGTATCAGGTTCTTGACTGATATTTGCTTCAAATAAAACAAAGCGAAGGGATAAAAACACAAAGTGCTGGAGGAACTCCAGGTTAACACAGGGCAATAGGAATCTGAGAGGTAACCTTTTCACACAAAGGGTGGTCAGTATATGGAACAAGCTGCCAGAGGAGGTAGTTAAGGCAGGAAGTATCTCAACCTTTAAGAAATAGTTAGACAGGTACATGGGTAGGACAGGTTTGGAGGGATATGGGCCAAATGCTGGCAGGTGGGACTAGAGTAGCTGGGACATGTTGGCCGGTGTGGGCAAGATGGGCCAAAGGGCCTGTTTCCGCACTGTATCGCTCTATGACTATAACTCAATGAGTCTGGCAGCATCTGTGGAAGGAATGGACAGACGACTTTTTGGGTTGGGGTTGATTGTAAGGATAACCTGCTTTGTATTGTAAACTGCCATTGTCAATGGTGCAATGTATTATACCTACATGAATGTATAATAACAGACTGTGCCATTGTATATAATATTTAAGTATGATAAATAATAGAGAACCACACTAATTAAAATAACATGCTGCTGGAAATATTATGCCTGCATTTAATAGACAAGGTGCTGTTCTGATGGTTTTAATAAAAACAGTGGGCTAATGGGTATGAAACTCTTACATGAAATAAACAGTAAAATGAGGTGTGGCTTGTTATAAACCATCTGTATATTATTAGTAGTACAATCATTCCAGGTTTCATATTTCTACAATTAAAATAAATTAATGCATGGAGTTTCCAATGTATATATAAAACACAATTATCCATTGACCTACCTGGATTTGTATCCCTATGTAATTGCACAAAAATACACTGTGTAACTGGAGCACAATAATTCTAGCACACAATAAATAATGACTTGGTTTACTAGCCCTACATACAACAAACATATTGTGCTGCTGAGGATACAGCACTGTAACATGAATTAATGACAAACTGTTTCTTGACATTCTTATATGCTACAAAGAAAAACACACAATGCAATTTGGGTACAATAATCCAACAGGTCAAGTCTGATATAACACTGGATTAACATTTCTCAAAATGGGGCCAATGAACAGGGAAATCCATTTACCTGTGGATGGAATAGGAAACTGGGAGCAGGCTTCATGTACTTCTCTTTTAGTCCTTCAACTGGGTCAGCTAGTTTCCTTTTTTCCACTCTACTTTGACAAAATTGTTCACAAAATTGATAAAATTAATCTTGGTTGGAGAAAGCATTGCGAAAACTAAAAAGACAACTTTTTTTTTTTCAATTTACGGCCCAAACAAACCAGTTAGTATCAGACAAATTTAATGTTTAATCCCACCCAATATTTATGAATATTTGTTGCTCTTGGGATCCTTTTATGCATCTCCATTGTAGACAATTTGTAGCCAATCATTCAGGTACAGTTATCTCCTACAAGTGGTAAACCTATCACATACACAAGACAATAAGAAAACGTTAATTGCAGTTGCAATTTTGGTAAGACACGGTGGCACGCCGGTAGAGTTGCAGTCTCACAGCGCCAAAGACCCGGGTTCGATCCTGACTATGAGTGCTGTTTGTACGGAGTTTGTACGTTCTCCCCGTGACCTGTGTGGGTTTTCCCCGGGTGCTCTGGTTTCTTCCAGCATTCCAAAAACATGCAGGTTTGTAGGTTAATTAGTTTCAGTAACGATTGTAAATTGTCCCTGGGGTGTAGGATAGTGCCAGTGCCCAGGGATCGCTCGTTGGCGTGGACTTGGTGGGTCGAAAAGCCTGTTTCCACTCTATTTCTAAACTACACTAAAGGTCCTTTTGGTTTAAACCTGGCTGCATCATCAGAAGCAGAGAATAGTTTGATTTGTTGCTTGCTACTATAGTATATAAGCAATATATATTAAAATATAAATGTGGGAACAACCTATGTTTTAAAATGTGAAATTAAAAAATGTTTACAGGCACTCAATCATAAACCAGCAAATTCTCAGATAAGCATCTCTTAAAATGAAAGCAAGATTGCAGGACGGCTTAACACGTATCAGTTTATGGGTAACTGAAGATGTGCAATTTCATTAAATGATGGTAATAATATAATTTATCAAGTGTGGCTAGCTCCTATTACAGTTTACAGCATTTATTGTGTAAGCCAGACAAAGCATAACATTAGGCAAAGCAGAGAACAGTTTCACTATGATATTCTTATCATTAAGTTACAAGATGTGAATGCTGACAATTAAGATGGTGCATAGTTTTGAAGGACATAATTGCCTTATATTACTTTGAGTCATATCGCAACAATCCTCAGTAGTTTTGTGCGTGTGCTTTTAATTCAAGATAAAATGCCACAGCAAAAGCAACATATTGTCTTACCTGTATATAGGATCCATGAAGAAAGGGGTTGGTTTGGCATGTTGCAGTGAATGGTCAGAGCTCTTGGCTTGCTCGATACTGGAGCCCCTCCTCTCCCCAAACACATGGTTCTTTCTTGGCGCCACCAGGGTGCTTGCATTGGCCCGGCTTCTGCTGCTCATACTCAGGTCCAGTGGCTGCTCTTCACTTGCATGGTGAGAAGTCAGTGGCTTTAAGGTCACGGGTGGCACTGGCTTCTCCTCCTTGCGTTTGGTTGTGAGGTCAAAGGGCGACTCGGAATTTGCCCCCCTCAGCTTCTTCAGCTCACTGGGTGACTGGGGCTCTATTTTTAAGGGTACAGCACTTAAGTCTCTATCGGGGAATGGATACATCGGTTGAGAGAATGTGGGGAAAAATTGAAAAGGGAACATGGATGGGTACGGCAAAGGCCCTACTTTTTTGTCTTGTATGCCGACAAGTCCAGTGGAACCAAAGTACTTCTCAGCAATGGAAGCAATAGCCTTGATGGAGTCATTAACAGCTCCTGTCACTGCAATCTGTTCATCCAGTGGTGGGGAAAAAAGTGAGTGGTTGGAAAATTCTCTCTTATTGTTGTTGAGAGGGACTGCTCTCTGGGGGCTAGTTGCTTTCTCCTCCGCAGTTTTGCCATTTTCTTTATTCTTCTCCTTGTCACTTTCAACGTCGCTCTCCAGGTCAGACCCGGAGGTTGTCTCCAAATCGCTGCCGCTGGGTGTGCTGACATCATCCAGGTCACTGCTTTCTGACTGGTCACTGGTTTTACTCCGGGGCTTCTCAGGGCACAGCCGGCTCGGGCACCCTACACAATCCCGTGGTGTAGAACTGGTTCTCCTCCAGAATGTCTGTGCCTTGATACCAGGCCGCGGTTGTGTGCCACACCCCTCTGCACGCATTCCTTGCACTTGATGGACCCGGTTCCGGCGTCCGCCCGACATCCTGTTATGGGGCAACGGTTGGAACATTGTGTTGATTTGGCGCAACTCCACTGCGTGTTTCGCTCGGCAAACCGGACACTGTCCACCCCCGTATCTCGGGGCCAGTAGTGATTGTTCGGGCTGCCCCGCCACCTAAGCTATGTCGGATCGGTCACCAGAGCCTGACTTCAGCATGAGTGGTAGCGTACGCGTCCCCCCTATAAACCCTGTTCCCCTCGAATGTCCTAGCCTCCGCCACCACGTATCCCCTCTCCCACGAAGTTAGATCCCACAAAAACGCCAAAACATCGGGCCACATCCCCCCTTGCACACCAGTGCTTTCTGGCCAGGTCAGGCTAACCCCTGTACATTCGCCGAGATAGAACGACACGCCTCACCGACTTTTATACCCGTGGCCCGACGCCCGGCGTTATAATATTGCTGCACTTACCCTGTTGGCTGTGGGTTAGCAGGGGGAATAACTAGGCTCCTCCGGCAACACATGACAGGGCTTGTATGGGTGGATTATAAGTGGGCGGTACCTGGGAAGTTGTACGGACAGCCCCCCCCCGCCTGAAGGCCTTTCCCTAACTATTTTGTGGTCGCGTGGCACCAGCTTCTACTCCTGATCCAGGTGCGACGGCGGAACGGGATAACTGCTTTAGCACATGTGCAGGAATAGATCATGTGCCCGGTTTACCCCAACCCCGCTCGCCCACAATGCCCCAACCCAGCAGCACACAGCTACACCGGCCGCATTTGGAGAGCCGGACATGGGCCGGGCCGCTTTCAGACGTACGGAGTCTCCCCGACCCTCTCATTTGCCGACAGGGCTGCTGCTCCCCCCCCCCCGGTCCGCATGCGTACGCAGCCTTTGCCCATGTGGCCTTGTGTCGAGCTCCCCGCACGCCTCGTTCCCGGGACCCCCCCCGTCCATTCAGAGTTTCTACTCTCCTCTCCCTCCGGGCACCGCACACCCCCCCCCCCCCCCCCTCCCCCCCCCCCCCCCCCCCCCCCCGCCCCCCCCCCCCCCCCCTTTATTGTCGTTGCGAGCCGCCCCCCCGCGAATTGGCGTTGTTTTCTGAAACGAACCCCCACAATTCTTCACCGTCCGGGAGATGTTCCCTGGTACAGGTCCCTGTGACCCCCTCTGGCCCATTTTGCCGCACACGCTCCCGCCCTCCTCCGCTTCAGGCCGACCATGTGTGGGACCGTTCCAAGACGGTACCATGACCGACAGTGGTCACATCGCCGCGAGCCCCCTCCCTACATGCTGCTGCACTGTTTACTATATCCCGTGTCCCTCTTTCCGTGTTCCCGCTGCCCTCACTCAACCAGCCGGTCTCCTCGTTCCCCCCACGCCCCCCTACCCCCCGTGCCCTACTGCTGCACCAGCGTCCCTCTGCGCTTTTTGCACTTGTTCGACAAGACTTTTCCGCCCAGTTTATTTCTCTTATTCATTTCCGTCGGCTCACCTTACTTTGCGCCCCCCTACCACACCCCCACGCCGAGGCACTTAATCCCGTGCAGTCCCACTATTTACGAAATCACGTTTCTCTATTCATGATCGGCCTCTCTATTCATCGTCTCGCTGTATGTCCCGCCTAAGCTATGGTGGTTACATGCTGTAGCTTGCAAAGCCTGTCCCCGAACAAGTTGAGCCATCTAACCGTCGGACGTTTGGCCGCTCTTTGGCTTTTGTGCCGTTGTTCGGGTGCCACGCTCCCTGCTGGCGTTCTCCCTCTCCGTCTGGCGCTTTCCAGTATGGTTCGAGGGCTATGGCCACCGTGGGCACTGAGCCACCTAGTTCTGGCTTGGCTTCTGGCGAGAGTTGGTACGCCGGGCCACTTTCTACTGTATGGCTCGATTGCACTGAACCCAACGGACGAATAAGAGCGTGGGCCTAGGGTCTCCACCTGTGCACGGACATACAGCCGGCCGGTAGCTTGTGGGCGGCCTGTAAGGCAAGGCGCCAGGTCTGCGCTTGTCAACTGTCTCTCTACCGCTGCCTGTTGCCGCCCTGGTTTTGCTCCCAACCGTCGTGTTTTCTCCAGCCCATGGCCCGGCCCAGTATATCTCAGGCCCTGCCGTGTGCATGCTGTGCCCCTGACCCTGGGCCCACGTTCCCCCCCGAGACGATGCTCTGCTCTTCTGCACCGTACCACCACAGTTCTGACAGGAACCTCGACATAAGCGCTTGCTTAAGCCAGCCTCTGGCCGCTCGCCAAATCGCGAGGCATGAAGCACGCCGCTTACCGCAACGTACCACCCCTCCAACGTTGCTGGATCCAGTTTCCATCTCCTACGCCACCTCCCGAAATGCCAAAAACCCACACATGCGGCACGTGGGTGATTGCGCTACTTGTCCCCCCACAGCTTTTTCTTTGTCAAAGAATGCACCCGTCTCCCCCTACCAGCTCCCAGTCGTCTTCTACCGCCGAGCACCGGACCGCCGCGTGCACGTCTCTCTGCCCATTGCGTTCTGGTCTCTGTCCCTAGCTTTCTCCTCCTAAGTTTCCAGCGGGCACTTTCCAAGCCGTGCAGTTCCTTAACCACCACAGCCCTCCATTCGCCCGCACCCGACACTATAACCCAACCCCCAAACATGACGTGCCTCTATGCCCTGCACGTACACACCCCCCTCTGTCCCCCATGCCCTGTTGCCTTCATCCCTCTCGCCCCACTCTGCTGATACGCCTTGCGGCCCCACTACTCACCCCCTTGCTTCTGCTAGCAATTCCCTACAGCTAAGGCCTGGTTCCGCTCACAGCCTCCTCCCCCTACCCTCAGCTCAACCCTGGTATACGTGAGACACCCGTTTAAACCGTGCGGCCACACCGTGCGACCCCCGCACCACGGGTGACGTGCTACTTCTCCCCCTTCTACTCCGGTTGGCATCACACATCGCGTTTTTCTCTCACCACCACTACCTAAAAACCACTGACCCCCTTACACTTCCTTCCCACCTGCTGCTTGCATCCACCCAACTCTATTTCTTTCACCCCAACCAATAGATTTCACAAATTACTCCGCTCTCCGCCCCCATTGCAGTCACCTACCTGCTGGTCGACCCGCTTTCGCTTGTGCGCCAGTTTGTCCCCGGCGCGCGTCGAATGTCGCAAACCCAGGCCTCCCCATTGACCAGTTCTCCCACCCACTAACGGTGATTTGTCCGCTCGAAATGGGGCCACTTTGCTTTCTCCACTACGCACCGGCCCCCCCAGCCCGGCTCTGACCCCCCCTCCCAACCCTATGTTGCCGCGCTGATGGACTCCCCCCGAAGCCCCCCCTGGGGCGCTCCTTTTCCGCGGGCTGCCGACCGCCCGCATTCTGGCGCCGCCGCGACCTCGGCCGTTTCGGGCGCCTTTGCGTTGCGTTCTCCGTTTTGCTCTTTGGGGATCGCCCAAATATGCTCGCACGCAACGGTGTGTCATGTTGTGCTACTCGCTTTCCGCTCACACGACCTTACACCGTTCCTACTGCCTGGGTCCTCTCCCCGTTTTTTCCCTGGGGTACTACCCACTTCCGCCCTTGGTTTGCTGCACCTTTCTCACGATCTCCTTTTTTCTGCGGTGCCCTGATGCGACAGGCATAGATCTCCGGCAGAGTGTGTCGTCGCTCCGGTCTGGCCTGGCAACCCTCATGACTCTCCCCACCTCCTGTTTTCTCTGGAGGTGACAGCACACGTCACTTACACCTTCACGCGGCCCCCGCTCACACTGTGTCCTCCCTGTTTTTTGTTCTGCTGGCCTCCTACCACTTTCCCGCAGCCAAACTCCCGCCCACCCCCCGGACCTTTGCCTGGCACTGCTGCTACACCCCCTAACCCATGTCCCTCTTGGCCACTTTGGGACCTATCTCCGGGTCATGCGCCGTTGTCTCCCGCCCACTGCGGCATCCTCTACATGCATCCCCGTCGCGTACGGCCAGACCGTGTGCGCCAGATCGCGAACCTCACCTGGCTTGCCGCCGGTGCAGCTCTATCAGACGCTGGTGCGCGGCCTCCGTGGCGGGCCCGGTTCCCGTCTGACCTTGCCATACATTCTGCTTTTGGTCTGGGGTTTGCTGTGCCCCACTTCGGGTCCTGCCTGACACCGCTTCTCGCGGTTTTCCTCGGGCCGTTTAGGACATCTTGCCGCCGGGCTTCCGTGGGCCTTTTTTTCCCACCGCTGCCCGTCTTGGTCGGCCGGGTATCGACGATCTGCCTCCGAGGGCATGCGCCATACCATAACGCACTGCCTTGGTACGCCGACCACGCTGGGCTCAGGCTTTTTTTCCCCATCAGTGTCCTCCCCTTCCTCCCCGGTTGGCAGCGTGTGTTTTCTTTTCGCCTCGGCACACTTTCGACGTTCCTCTCCCGCGGCCCGGCTCCGCCGACCCCAAATGCCCCTTACTCTCCGTGCTCCTGCTGTCACCGCTCTTTCGCCCTCCCTTGTCCGCCCTCCACTGGTCTTTCGGTTAAACCTTGTGCCCCACACCCCCAGCCTTGCTCCCCGCCTTGCCGGCGACCGGATCACCTCGGTTGATCCCTGACGCTGGTTTCCTTTTACCATAGCATTACACTCAACAACCTCTATCTAGCACTTCCGTTTCACAAGAAAAATCACAAACGGCCCATGCCCCCCACATCGACTGGCGCTCCGTTTCATTCGTACCCCTGCCTCTCTAATTTGGCCGCCTTTTCTCCCCGTTCCCGTCAGTGGCTCTGGGCCGACCCCTGCCCCCGTCAGTCGAGGGCTGCTTCTCCCCCCGTGGCGTCCTGCGGTAAGCTGATGTACCGGGGTTGCTGGCAGTCCATGTTTTGCACCTGTGCACAAGGTTCCAGCAGCCACAACGATTTGACACACATCAACCTCCAACCACGCGCCGGTTTCACCAGTCATTGTTCTTCTAGCGCCTCACCTTGCACCAACCGCCTGCTGCAAGCCCCGCCTCCGACGCCACCAACACCGGTTCGCCTGTTGGGTAGTCCCACCAAGCATACCACCACAGTCTGTTTCAGGCCCGCCTCTTCATCCCGCCTCGCCCCTGATCAGCCAGTACGCTCCCCAACGGGAGAACGATTCCTCCAAACACATCTTTCGCCGTCCCTCAGCTGCGATCTTTTTTTCCCTTGACTGGGATGAACACGTTCTTTTCTGCTTCATCCATAGCATCGCACTTGGCATTCAGATCTTCCTGCTCCGGGCATCGGCTTCGCTTTCGTGGCCCCTGCCTGTACATAGTTTTCCCCCGGTCTGTGCTGGTTCGTTTGCTGCGTGTGGTTGCGTGGTACTGGCCCCCCTTTCCCCGGTTTGTTGTGGCCGTCATGATCCTCTTTCCTCGTTTCTGCTTCGGCTCCGTTGCTGGGCCCGTTTCCCCTGCCCTGGTTTGCTTTACCCACCCGGTAGCACGGCCTTGTTCACACGGTCTTCCATACACAGCCGGCGCGTTGCACAGCCTGCGACGCCTCTCCACATTTGGGTATCGCCCCCGCGCTTAACCCTGGCTTCCGCTCTCCTTGCTCCTTCCCTGTGCGCTGCTTGTGCCTGTGTCGGACTTTGCCCTCTGCCCTGCTTGCGGCGTGGGGGGTTGCGGGCCGCGGGGGTTTGGCGTGGGAGGTCTGCCGCCACCCCATACGTCTCTCCTCCCTGAGTTCGTTCTGACCCCCCCTCACCCGCCCTCTCCCCACAGTACAAGCCTTCGTCCACACACCAAGACTCCCACACTCCTCCTCCCAGCCCTCCCCTACACGCCACCCCAGCCACCCTTTTTCCACTTCACCCTTGAGACTCCTATCGAGTCCATCACCCCCACACACCCATTCTTCCCCCGTCCCCCTGTCTCCACTCCTCCTCTTCATCCTCCTTCACCGACCTCCCCCAATTTCTGTGCTGTTTGTCTGTCTAACTTCAAATCCTAGCACAATTAGAGAAAGTACATCATGATAATTCCTGATTATACAAGCCATAAATGATTTGTCAAAATTAATTAAATTAAAATATAATATAGCCAGGAATTAGCATACATGCACTCCAAATGACTGACATTAAAATCCTCTACCAGTTTCGATAACTTTTTCAATATTAGTTCGGCAAGTTAGGAATTCACTAAAAGCACAATGGGTGTTCATAGAATAACATAAATGTTATCTTTGTTCTCATCTCCAAATAGTCATTCTTGAATTAAAAGTACGATGCTTAGAAAATGTTCCTATTTATCACATAATGTGCCAGAAACCTTCTCCGCAATCAATTGAAACAAATCACTGTGAAATCATTGTGCTGATCAACACATTATAGAAAATATATCTGCAGAAATGATTTACTTCCCCTCTATTAACTCAAGAGTTCAAATGTCAGTTGTAACTGTCACTGTATGTCATGTTGTTACTTGTGGGCGGAGCACAAAGGCAAATTCCTTGTATGTGAATACTTGGCCAATAAACTTACTTACTTACTTATAATCCAGAACTGGAACCATCCTTTCAGATGCAGTGCCCTTTATGGATGCATTTAATCAATTAAAAAAGTTTGAAGTGCATTTAAAAACAAAATCTCTTTATAAAATGTATATCTCTCAAAAAACAATGGCAAACAAATAACTCTGCCGTTCTGATTAAGACCTACTAATATCTATACATATATTTTAATATATATAGTGACACAGTGGTGCAACGGATAAAGCTGCTGCCTCACAGTGCCCAAGACCCAGGTTCAATCCTGACCTAGGGTGGTGTTTGTGTGAATTTTGCACATGTTCTCCTTGTAACTGTATGGGATTTGTCCAGGTGCTCCAGTTTCCTCCCATATGCCAAAGACTTGCAGGTTTGTAAACATAGAAATAGAAACATAGCAAATAGGTGCAGGAGTCGGCCATTCAAGCCAGCACCGCCATTCAATATGATCATGGCTGAGCATTCAAATTAGTACCCCGTTCCTGCTTTCTCTCCATATCCCTTGATTCTGTTAGCCCCAAGAACTATAGCTAACTCTCTCTTGAAAACATCCAGTGAATAGGCCTCCACTGATATCTGTGGCAGAGAATTCCACAGATTCACAACTCTCTGGGTGAAAAAGTTATTCCTCTACTCTCTCGGTGAAAAAGTGTTTCATCAACTCCCTGAGTGAAAAAGTTTTTCCTCAGTTAGGTGGTAGGTTAATTGACCTCTGTAAAATTGTCCCTAGTGAGTAAGGAATGGACGCGAAAGTGGGATAACATAGAACTAGTGTGAATGGCTGATCGATAGTCCTGGGGCCGAAGGGCCTGTTTCTCTGCTGTCTCATTCAATCAATCAAAAGTGATTTAAAAAATATTTTCAAAACCCAATTGTATAACTAGTCACCTATATGTACTTGGTACTAATATTGATATTACTCACGACCAACACCCATTTTCTGCCTGCGCTATCCCCAGAAAATAAAATGGTTTGAGAGACATAAAGTAAAGATTCCAATTAAAAACACGATGACTAAAAGCATGGAATTCATACCTTCCCAACATTGGAGAACTCGCTGTGCTAATTGACTGCTGCATTTCCTACATTACAACAATGGCCACAATTCAAAAGAACTCAACAAGTTGTAAAACACTTTGGAGTGGCTCGAGTCCATGAATGGTGCTATGTAAAGCATCTATTTTTGTTCAATGAAAACTTAAATAATCCAAAGGGACCATGGTTGAAATAAATCATTTAATGCAAAGATTTTTCTAGGAGCAAGCTAAGCATGTCAATATATTTGTTTCATTTTATAACACACCTTGCTTCCCGTGACCTGATGAAGGGCCTTCTATCTGAAACAGATTTCCACGCATGTTGCGCGCCCCTATTTCTAATTCTAACACATTCTCCATGGGTGGTACAGTCATGCAACTAGCAGAGTTGAAGCTTGACAACTCGAGTGAACCAAGGTTCAATTCTCATCATTATGTGGAGTTTGCTCATTCTTCCCTACATTGGCCTCCTCCGGTTGCCATGGCTTCCTGACACATCCCCAAGATATACGAGGATCGGTAAGTTCATAATAAGTCATAGGAGCAGACTCCTGACTTATTCAGGATAAGTCCCATTCGGCCCATCGAGTCTACTCCACCATTCAACCATGGCTGATCTATCTTTCTCTCTCAACTCCATTCTCCTGCCTTCTCCCCATTAACCTTGACACCCTTACTAATCAAGAATCTGTCAATCTCCGCCTTAAAAACACCTACTGACAGGCCTCTGCAGCCGTCTGTGGCAATATATTCAACAGATTCACCACCCTCTGGCTGAAGAAATTCCTCCTGATCTTTCTAAGGTGCGACCACTGGGGGTGAGGGGAGGGTGGAAACTGATGGAAATACGGGGCGAGTGGGAATTGGACGACCGATACTGGGATTGCAAGCATCCACTTGCTTTAATCCATGGGGATGCTTTATGGCCTGCACAGACTTGGTGGTCCGGGGCCAGTTTCCATGCTATATCTCTCCATTATGGACCCAATGGCGGGTTAATTAACATTAGGTATGTTGCAAAGCCTACCTGAAGCGTCGCTGAAATTCTGTCCCAGCCCGTGTGAGCGATTTTGGCGCCGTTTAGAGGGGGGGCGGGTTTAAAACGCGATTTTCCCTAGGCTGTTCAAATCGAGGTTTTTCAGCCTAGTTAATTATTAACGAAAAATCGCTGGAAGATTCCGTAGCTGGAGCTATTTTTAGTTTTAAGAGTTTTCTTTACTTGTTATAGCAGGTTAAAAATTAACCTCTAAACCCACGACCGCCGACAACGGGTCGGATCTCATACAGGGGAAAACGGAAGGTAGGCTGTTTATTTTTACGTTAAAAAGGGCTTCTTAAGATCCCTTTATACAAAGTTTAATGTTGCGAGTAGCTAATTTGGGCCCCATTATGTCCCGCAGTATTTTTCTGGGCATTTGAGGGCAAAAATCTAGCGCAATGTGAATGTTCTAAACCAGCGCGTTCACAGGATCCCACTAGAAAGCCGATTTAAATGGACTTTAATTTACAGCAATTGAACACTAAATTCCTTCCATGTGGCCTATAAATTAATGTAAATGAGATTTAAAAATCATGTTTTATTGTGAATTATTTGTGAATATTATTTGGACACTTAGGCTATTTAAAAATGTTAATCATTTATTATGAAATGGATAGATGTTTAGATCTAGTAATTGAAGTCTGAAATTAGCTACAATTGGGTAACTAACTAATTATATGCTTTAATTTCAGGTCATCCAAATAAGATTATTTTATATTTGTTTCAGAATGCTTCAATCTATGATAACTGAAAATTTCATTCAGTTCTCTTAATTTTTAAGAAAGTTATGGGCTTTTGACTTTCCACGATCACAGCTTTTTTGTTATGTCCATAGAAAATCAATAGGGAACAAGATGCTAATTTCCGAGTATGAAAATGGCCATAACTTTTTAAATACTTGAGATATGAAAGTGAATTAGGTGTCAAATTAAACTTCTTTTTATGCTTTATCTGATGGGATAAATTGCAGACTTGATTTTTTAAATCTCAAAATTTTGTAACATTGCTATTAACACCAGGCAATCCCAATATCAGCCGTACAATTCCTCACATTACGAGAGGGCCAACTGGTAAATACCAACACATTGAAAAGATAGCTTCACTTTTATGATCAGGAAAGGTGGCCTGCTTTAGTTAATGAGGTCCCATTAATTATTAGAAGCTGAATCGTAAACATAAAAAATAATCAGGAATTCAAAGCAATTCTAAAAATAATTTCCCTTTGCTCTGCTGTGCATTTTGGCAACTCAGACATCTCAGTGTCTATCAAACTCCCCAGAGAGCAGATAATGCGTGGTTTGCCAGAGCCACATGTGGGGGTAATATAGAAAAGCTAGCAGCACTCAGCTCCGTGCAGTCTTTCAGTTTCACACTTCATTGTTTCAGCCGAGCTTCTCCTCTTGTACCTCCCCTCTCTAATTTCTAAATGTTCCAGGCATTACCACCTGACAAGCTTTTCATCACTTCAAATGCTGTGAGCACACCACAAACCACAAACCACTTTGTAGTATCAGGTCCATCTGATGCCAGTGTGCTTTGTGAAGTAATTTTCGGAGAACACAGTAATTAGGCAGTACTCAGGGGCTACATATTTGTTGCTTATTAAAACAAATTAAGTTCTATTTTGAGTTTGTTTGGCCCATGCATCCATGTGGTTTCCATTCAGTGGCTTCACCTTTTTTTCAATAAGCTAATAATTACTTTTTTTGTTTTATTATAGTCAAGGATTTTTTTTTCCCTTTAGCTAAGGCAGGATGCAGTAATAAGAGACAGTTGCTGAGAACAGGCCCAGCAGAGGGATATACTGAGTGTGCGTGTGTGGGCCTTTTAAATAAATGACTATGGGTGAAGTTGTAGAGAGCAGGTAATACAACACAACTCTTGAACAATATAACTCCACTCTGTACAGCTGGATTGCCAGACAATTTGTAAGATCATTACTTGGCAGTGAACAAATAAAAACCAAGTGTGATATCATTGGATAGCTTTACAGTGCAAACAAAAATGTGATTAACTCGGGTTTAATCTCTTGAAGGTGCAAAAATGGGATCAAATGTTCCAAAAGGTGCAATCATTTGTTGCCGACGTTCCTACCAAACTCAGAATCAAATAATTAATGGGCAATAAGATCTGAGAGTGAATGTTGCCCAAGCTGGTTTAATGTCCATTTCTTAGGCATTAACAAGCACGGTGGATGGATGGATCACACAAGTTTTACTGCAGGGCCACACTCATCACAAACGACCTGGGTTTCAATTCTGGTTTCTATCAGGTTAGCTGTTCTTAAGCGGGTAATAACAGGACCATTACATCTGGTTTCACTACTCCTTTGAAATTAAGGAAAGAAGAAAATAAAATTCCAGATTTGTATTGGGAGGCACACGTGTGAATATCAGGTGAAGGTAGGATCCGATTATATTATTCTAGGCAATCAAAAAATTCGCAACAGATGCCCTCAAGTCTGAGTATGTTACTTAAATGGAGGTGGTACAGAATTGTACTGAAGTATGTGCCCATGGTTTTAGAGGATAAATTATGTATATTGGGAAGCAAATTAATTTCCGAACAGCAAACTGTTTAGTAAATGAAACTTGTGCTAGTTAAACAAAATTATACAATCCGAAAAGCTGAACGATTGAAGAGAAACTATTACGCGACTGATATGGTTTACGAGCTGCCGGGCTGGTTTGTCCTGATCTCCATGTTGGGCCTTGATGTGACTCCACTAATCAGATTACAATTGGCTTCAAGCTATTATCCAAGTTCACACAGTCCTCTCAGCTAGTCAGAGCAGAACATAGCCAGAAATAGATGTGAAAAGGCTCCTTTTACCTCATGGGATGCTGTGCAGGGTCTGAGCATTCCAGTGTGCACACCATGTACAACAGGCAACCAACCATAATTCTGACTCATGTGGTTCTTGCAGTAACATGATCACAGAGCCTGTGCCCAGTAGGCAGTCAGTTAAGCTAATTATATTGTTGTAATAGCAAGAGATGGACAGATAAGAGAAGTGTAAGTTTGCACAGGTGCAATGATAATGCATAACTCATGCTGAGGGGACATATGATTGTTTGACATATCTCCAATCTCTTCGACAATGGCAGTACCAGGCACTGCTGGTGTGTTCCACCAATGCAAGAAAAACATCCTACACTTTTCATAAGACATATGGAAAAAATGTTGAGCTGAAAATGGAGATTAAAGGCAAGGGGTGCAGGGGGCGGGGGGGGGGGGGGGGGGGGGGGGGGGGCGAGGGGAATACCTTTAATAAGAACATAAAGGAGTAGAAGAAACAGATAGAAAACCAAATACGTTGGAGAACTTCTACTGTAGGAACTCATAGACATGGACATGGCACCAGCAGTGAAAAGGATTGGGGGGAGGGAGGAGATTTGTACAGGTGCCTGGGGGTTAATGGGGAGAAAGCAGGAGAATGGGGTTGAGAGGGAAAGATAGATCAGCCACAATTGAAAGGCAGAGTAGACTTTATGGGCCAATTGGCCTAATTCTGCTCCGAAAACGTAAGAACTTATGAGATGGGGTGCAAACACAAATTTCTAGAGCCAGAGGAACAGTCAGAATTTGGAAGAAAGGTTCAATTGGATTGGGAAGACAAAAAAAAAACAGGAGAAACTGGTGAGGCAGCATCTATGGAGTGAAGGAACAGGCGACGTTTCGGGTCGAGACTCTTCTTCAGACTGATGCTGGCGGGGGGGGGGGGGGGGGGGGGGGGGGGGGGGGGGGGGGGGGGGGGGAAAGAAAGGAGGAGGCGGAGACAGTGGGCTGGGGGAGAGCTGGGAGGGGAGGGGAAGGAGGGAGAAAGCAAGCACTACCTGAAATTGGAGAAGTCAATGTTCATACCACTGAGGTGTAAACTACCCAAGCGAAATATGAGGTGATGTTCCTCCAATTTGCGGTGGGACACTCTGGTCATGGAGGAGGCCCAGGACAGAAAGGTCGGATTTGGAATGGGATGGGGAGTTAAAGCATTGAGATACCGGGAGATCAGGTTGGTTATCGTAAACTGAGCGGGGGTGTTGGGCGAAGCGATCGCCAAGCCTGCGCTTGGTCTCACCGATGTAGAGCAGTTGACACCTGGAACAGAGGATCCAATAGATGAGGTTGGAGGAGGTGCAGGTGAACCTCTGCCTCACATGGAAATACTGCTTGGGTCCTTGGATGGAGTCGAGGGGGGAGGTAAAGCGACAAATGTAGCATTTCCTGCGGTTGCAAGGGAAAGTACCAGGGGAGGGGGTGGTTTGGGTGGGAAGGGACAAATTGACCAGGGAGTTATGGAGGGAACTGTGTGGAAAGCAGAAAGGGGAGAAGATGGGAAGATATGGCCAGTGGTGGGATCCCGTTGGAGGTGGCAAAAATGTTGGAGGATTATCTGTTGTATGCGATGGCTGGTAGGGTGGAAGGCGGGGACAAGGGGGACTCTGTCCTTGTTATGGGTCGGGGGATGGGGAGTCAGAGCGGTGCTGCAGGTTATAGAGGCGACTCTGGTGAGAGCATAATCTATAGTAGAAGAGGGGAACCCCCGTTCCCTAATGAATGAGGACATCTCCAATGCCCTGGTTTGGAACACCTCATCCTGGGTGCAGATGCGGTGTAGACGGAGGAATTGGGAGTAGGGGGATAGAGTCCTTACAGGAAGCAGGGTGGGTAGAAATGTAGTCCAGATAGTCAATGGAGTCAATGTAGTCATTAGGTTTGTAGTAGATATCGGTCAGTCTGTCACCTGCGACGGAGATGGTGAGGATGGTGATGGTGGGGATGATCAGCCATGATCACATTGAATGGCGGTGCTGGCTCAAAGGGTCAAATGGCCTACACCTGCACCTATTGTCTATTGTCTAGAAACGGTAGGGAGATGTTGGAAATGGTCCAGGTGAATTTGGAGGAAATGGGAGTAGTCAATGGAAAAGTTGTTGAGGGTAAGGACCTGCTCCACTAGGTGGAAGAGTGTGTTAGTAGACGGGGATTGATTGGTTCTGCAGTTGAGGAAGAACTGGAGGGCTTTTAGACCCTTCTGATGGGGGATGGAGGTGTAGAGTGACTGGACATCCATAGTGAAGATGAGAGAGTGGGGGCCTACAAAACGGAAGTCGTGGAGGAGACGAAGAGGGTGTGAGGTGTCTTGGACATAGGGAGGGAGGGATTTGACCAGGGGGGGATATGATGTAGTCGAGTTATATGAAGATAAGTTCGGTGGGACAAGAACAAGCAGAAACAATGGGTCTACCAGGACAGTCAGGTTTGTGGATTTTGGGGAGAAGATTAAAATCGGGCCATGTGGGGCTGGGGAACGATGAGGTTGGATGCTTGGAAGGGCAGGGAGCTGGGAATGATGAAGCCAGTGATGGTGCTTCATCGCTTCTGGATTGGGAACATCGGAGTTGGTTGGGAAAGATATGGAATGACTTGTACAGAAGGAAAGAACACTGGTCGTGGCAGGTCAACAAAGAATAGTATGGGGGAGGCTTGGCTTGGCTTGGGTTAGGATGCAACACTTTTTCAAAATAATGCGAATGGCTGGCGAAAGATGGAATACCAGCCCTGATGTCTTGGAACATTCAGGGGACTACCAATTCTGGATAAGTTGATGGGTGGACGAGATGGCGGTGCATGGTTTATAACCCAACATTTTCGATCTGCATTACTGAAGTCACATTGGGATGAAAGGTGTGGTGCACAATAAAAGAAAGCACATGTGGTTGAAATAGG
The DNA here is from genome assembly GCF_028641065.1 of Leucoraja erinaceus. NCBI lineage: Eukaryota > Metazoa > Chordata > Chondrichthyes > Rajiformes > Rajidae > Leucoraja > Leucoraja erinaceus. The sequence continues at coordinate 11,572,917 of NC_073390.1, forward strand.
TATGTTCACCCCAAGACAATGGTAGGATGGGATCGATGGTTAAGGAATTCTGTCGATGGGCCATAGACAGTATCCAAGTAAAGTTATAGCACAAGTGGCAGAGCTCTTAAAACATACTCTGCCATTGGACAAAGGCAAGACACAAAATGCTGGAGTAACTCAGTGGGTCTGGCAGCATCTCTGGAGAAAAGGGATAGGTGACGTTTCGGGTCGAGACCCTTCTTCAGACTGAGAGTCAGGGGAAAGGGAAACTAGGAAAGGGAAAAGGCTCAGAGCCGCAACCGATGACCAAGGGAAGGTGTAGGTCGCCAAGATGCCAGCTGATCTTCGTCCTGAGCACCTTTCCCCAAACCCATGATCTCTCCATTGATTTGTCTATCCCAGCATTGAATATATTTCACCGAAGAGTATACACATCCTACTTGAGGTCGGTGGGTTGGAAAATGTCAAAAATGCTCATTTTGTAAAATATTCCACCTGACCTCAGTCCTGTAGATTTGACAACTTATCCTGAGATTGCCTCACCTACTCTGGACTCTCTGGTCAAAGAAACAAAACTCGCAACACATCCCCCGTCAAGCTTTTCCATTAAGTTACACTTCAGTACACTTCCAGTGAGAACGGAGAGGTTGAGAAGGAGTTTCTTCCCAGAGGCAATTCGGACTGTAAACGCCCATCTCACCAGGGACTAACTCTACAGAACGTTTTTCCTTCTATTATTTATTATGTAAAAGAATATGTGTGTTATGATTGTGTTTATAATTTGTTTGGTTGTTTTGTTGTTTGTCTTTTGCACAAAAGTCCGCGAGCATTGCCACTTTCATTTCACTGCACATCTCGTATATGTATGTGACAAATAAACTTGACTTGACTTGACTACTCCTCATTCTTGTCAACACTAGAAAATTTAGGCCCACCCTACCTAATGTTTACCTCCAGGATAGTGTTCGTATCCCTGCAATCTATTCAATAAACCTTAACTGCACAGCATCAATAGCAAATATATTATTCTGCAGATACAGAGACCAGAACAGCGCATATTATTCCAGGCATGGTCTTACTAAGATCATCCACAGTTGTGGTAACACATTATTATGTATAAGCCTCTGGTTTGCCAATATCTAAAGTGAGGACCTCAACAGTTTACCCCAGAAAAGCAGAGAACAGGGCTATAAAGCTCTGTGAATAAAATGCAGAGAGCATCTTTAATCTTTTCATGACAAGTTTCTGTGATCCTTATGCACAAAGGAATACATCTAATATTTTGTTTAACCCTAGGAACATGAGCACCATCAAAACACCTCCACTGCTGGTTTAGGGTGCAGTCAAACCCAGCTTCCACTGATGGACGAGTTACTCCGTCATTTTGTGTCTATTTCCACCGATGGAAGCACTATAAAGCCCATTTGCAGATGACACCGCATTGATGGCCCATTGAGCTGCTGACTGGCCAGAGGATCAGCAACAACAATTCAAAGCAATGGATGAAGTGACCACGCACAAGTCCTCATGCACGCTCCTATTCTTACATTCTGTGGTGAAGTCACTGCGAACCTAGCTAAGGATGAGAACCAACAGGGAGACTCACAGATGAATGGCTTGACGCTGCTGTGGATGTGCTTGTGCTGCTTGAGACCCGAGGAAGTGGCAAATGTCTTTCCACATTCCGGGCAGGCGTGGGCCCGAGCCCCGACATGCTGTGAGCGAATGTGTCTCTGCAGATTGCTGGGGTCTGTGAAAACCTGCTGGGAAATAGTAAAGAAATCTGATGCAGGGAGATGAAATATGGATATCAAGGTACAATATTTCAACCAAATGCATAGGCCAGTTTTTATAAAGAGTACTGTATCTTACCTTTACCTTGACTTAAGCTTCAACCTGTATATAGTTGTCCTGTCTATTGTTTGACATATACGATGGCTCCAAGAATGTTTTTCACTGAAGCGCATATCATTTAATCTCAGGTTTTATCTCAAGTAATCAATAAAGGAATCCAATTCAAACTATAAAGGCTAACTTTGAAAATATCTCAATTTTATACACTGTAACTCCCAGTCCATCTTTGTCTAAGGGACGGTACCACACTTAAGGACGTTAAGCTACAAGCAATGAGTCTATGATTTTATACCGTTGGTCACTGTCTCCTTCTGGGAAAACATAATGTTTAATCTTACAATGTCTTCTTTGATTCAAAGGCCCCTGCAACTAATGAAGTTGGCAGGGTCTGGGAATCTCATACTTTGAGCCCCAATTTGCCCATGTTCAGTCCTTCCTCCTCAACAGCAGAAGTATAAGCACCGAGTGGCCCAAACAGTCTAGCTCAGCTCATTGAAAAAAAATCCTGGTACTTAAAAGAAATAGTGTGTATTTCAAAAGAAAACCAACCAATACAGGTAGCTGCATTATACACACTTGGACAGTCATTGTGGAATTGGTGATGGTTTAGTTTAGTTTATTGTCGCGTGTACTGAGGACAGTGAAAAGCTTTTGTTGCATGCTAACCAGTCAAAGGAAAGACAATACATGATTACTGTCGAGTCATCCACAGTATACAGATGCATGATAAAGGGAATAATGTTTAGTGCAAGGTAAAGTCCAGCAAAGTCCAATTAAAGATCGTCCGAGGATCTCCAATGAGGTAGGTGATAGTTCATGACTGCTCTCTAAAGCAGTGGCAAAGAGGTAGAGTTGCTGCCTTCCAGTGCTTGCAGCGCCAGAGACCCTGGTTCGATCCCAACTACGGGGGCTATCTGTATGGAGTTTGTACGTTCTCCCTATGACCGCAAGGGTTTTCTCTGAGATCTTCGGGCTCCTCCCACACTCCAAAGAAGTACAGGTTTGTTGATTAATGGGCTGGTGTAAGTGTAAATTGTCCCGAGTGTATGTAGGATAGTGTCAATGTGCGGGGATTGCGGATTGGTGGGCCGAAGGGCCTTTTTCTGCACTGTATCTCCAAACTAAACTTAACTAATTGTTGGCAGTCAGTAGCCAAGCAATCTCTCATTCTGTGGACCTCAATGAAAATAAACACTAGAAAAAAGATGTAATGTGCTGAGTTTATTTACTTGTGATGCTGCTAAAGCACAACTTTTCATTGTAGCTGGACCTCACTAGAATTGTCCGCATTGACTTGAGTTGACTCCCTGATTTACACTCACTAAAGGTAAACTACTCCTTGGTTGACTTGGTATTGAAAGCTATCTTTTAGCAAAACAATCTAATCTTCATTTTAGAGTCTAGACAAAGTGTGCTGAATTCCGGGAAGAAAATATTTTATACTTTCATCAGTTTACAAAACAATATAATTAACATTATAAATGGATTCTGAAAAGTCATACTTTTAATAATGCTAAAGTCCTCCTTGCCTTGCCTGGTTACAATTGAAAATAAAAGGAATTGGAACTCTTCACCATACCTTGGAGCAGTTTTCACATTCATAGTGCTTGCCACTGTCGTGGGACATCTGGTGACGAATAAGGTTCGACTTCCAGTTGAAGGCTTTGGGGCATTGGTCACACTTGTATTCTCTCTCCTCTGTGTGTGTCAGCAGGTGGCTGTCCAGGCTGCTGGGTCAGTAAGAGAGAGCGCATTATTCCCATTCTCTCCTGTCATGACAGTCTTGGCCTTACTCGGACACACCAAGCCTCATATGGGACCCTACAAGACTTTGAGCTCATCATCATTCCCAGTCTAAAGCGAGTGTGGCATCCCCAACAAAATGGTCGAGGCTCTATTGCTTTATGAATAATGTTTTCTTTCGCCCATTCTTCAACATTGTTGGTTCATATTAAGCCTTTGGCCCAAATCACCCTGGCTGCTTCTCCCACACTGCAAAACCATCCATTCCTAATGCACGATGTTATGAGTGTAGGAAGGTATGTTACTGTGGAGAGATGATTGCCAAGCTGATCTTATCCAACCCAATAATATAACCAAATACCTCCTGGCAGCAATTACTAATGAAAGTTAAGGGTAGATCCCGGCTAATCCAAAGTAATGTCACTGAAACAGCTCAGCACTTTTTATTTCTGATCAATATATTTATTTTGATAGAGCAACAGCAATCTACATCTGCATCTTGGTGGATTAAACACAAGAGTGACTCAAATCAGAGTGAAGGCAAAACCACCACCGGAAATTAATAAAATCTACCTTCTATTGTCTAAGACTAAAGAAAGAACATCTACAATTGGATTTTGAAGCATCTGGCTTTTGGGAGCAGAAAAGAGAGAAATGTAATTCACACAAAGGTAGTGGTGTGTATGGATTGAGCTGCCGGAGGAGGTAGTTAAGGCAGGGGCCATCACAGAGTTTAAGAAGCAATTGGGCAGGTACTGTACATGGATGGGACGGGTTTCAAGGGATGTGAGCCAAATATAGGCAGATAGGACTATTGTAGATGGGACATGTTGGTCAGTGGGTCAAGGGGCCTATTTCAAAACTGCATGATTCATTCTCACAGTTAACTCTCCTAAAAATACTAGCACGAGGTAGAATTGCCCCTCGCACCAGACCCCACCTGCCTCCAATCTCTCAGCAGGGTCTGATCCTGCTCATACTTATTGACTGACAAGTTAAAACGTGAAACAACTAACTTCACATTCCTCCAGCTCAAAGTTTGCAGGCAGAATGGAAAATGGATTGTTTTGGCTCAGGGGCAGCAGTGAAAAAGCTCAAAAGGTAAATAAGGAAAGACCAGGTCTGGATTTAATGTCGAGCAGTCAGCAACACTGAACTTGTTGTCAGAATTAGTGGCAACATTGCAGAACAGAAAACTTGCTCCACACATTTTACCAGCAATCGATGATGTGATTGACAAAAAACATACTTCAAAGTCATAAAATGATTAATATTAATAATGCTACAAATATTAATGAATAAAACACCAATTTCACCGGTGATATTTAAAGTTGACAATTTATCTATTTTCATCGGACTATTGCCCTTTCATCTTGTTTGTTTGACCGGCATATGGGATAATCCCAAAGTACAGCATTTGTTTTAAGGATAAAAATTCCAGCGCTCTTTTCTTTCCTGCACATTTTACTCGTAACACCTGCAACAAGATAGGCCTTTGCGGCTTTTCTTTTGTCAAACATTGTGGAGAGACAATCACATTTGTTCAGGTCATCTGGGGGACAGAGCTTAGTTACAGGATTGCGTTGAGGCAAGCAACATTTCCCCATTGGCATCAGGAAGTGCAGCACATCGATCCAGGTGACGGAGTTTGTACCTTCTCCCCGTGATTTTTCTCTGAGATCTTCGTTTTCCTCCCACACTCCAAAGATATACAGGATTGTAGGGAATTGGCGCGGGTATAAATGTAAATTGTCCCTAGTGTGTGTAGGATAGTGTTAGTGTGTGGGAATCGCTGGTCAGCGTCGACTTGAGACAAAGAGCCTGTTTCCGTGCTGTATCTCTGAACTAAACTAAACCGAACCTGCATTGAACTGCTACACTCACCTCTGAGCATCTGGGTAGACTCCTTCACACTCCTTACACTCGTGAAGTTCATCTTCCCCATTCAGTTTTGGTTTGAAGTCTTCGTCTACCATGGAGAATGCGGTGGGGGAACCGCTGCAGGTAAACTTCTGGTGGTCCAGCAGCTCTGCTTTGCACTCGAAGAGCTTATTGCACTCATCACAGCGATATTCATGCTCCTCTGCAGCAAGGAAACAGCCCTTCATAATCTTGTAACCAGATTCAACTGAACTTTAAGACTTAATAATGCCAATTAATTATTATCAGTGCTAAATGTGTTAAAGTCCACTTTGCTGTCAGGAGAGCCAATTAATGACACCACATGACACCGATTTTATATGGCATTAGTCAATAATCAGTTACAGATGGCCTTTGAATAATAATGGATATCAGAATGGTACAGTTCATGGTTTACCCAACCATCCCAGGTTTCCCAAGTTCAGTTCATTGTCAAAGGCAACCATTGGTTGTTTTACTTTCACACATCAAAGTCGCGAGCAGTAAATGATGAATGCTTTCAATTTAACAGATTCTTTATCGTGATTCTAATATTGAGCCCAGTATAAAATGAATAAGCAATTTTGGGATGGATTGGTCTATAATCAAGGCAGTCCTTTAACATGCTTCCCTTAGCGCTTACATATAGTTTGAACTGACTTTTGTCAAATTGGCCAACAACACAAAAAACAGCCACAAGGTAGACATGTTCAGTGTGGGAAGAAATACTGACATGCTCTATGGGACCCGTATTCATGTGCTTGTACCACAGGCAGCGGAAACACATCAAAGTGCCCCACAGGGCTGCTGAATGCATTAACACACCCAAGAGAACCAGTGAAGGTTTACTGTGTCTCATCTATACCCTTCAATGCTCTCCAACCATAAATGTTTCAGGTAAATCTATTACATATTAAATAAGATGGATTCTCTTGGTAATGCCTTCATCTTCTCCCCAGATGTTAATCTCAAAGTTAGCATTGGTGCATTCAATGACCCAACTCAAGCCATTTCTTTAACATCTGCACACTCGTTCCTTAAATCTTGGAAGCTACAGAAGCACTGGATGGATTTGCCAGCCCAGCCCCTGCACTGTAAAGTAGAATTCTCTGCTGGAAATGACAGGCTTTCGTTACAATTTAAATTTGTTTTTCTTTGACCCTCGCATTCCCATTGACAAGAGGACCAAAATTAAAAGAAGAAAAGACCATACAGCCCCTTGATCCTGCTCCATCATTCAGTAAGATGGCACGGTGAACACTGTGGTGCAGCAGTAGAGTTGCTGCCTTACAGCGCCAGAGACCCGGGTTTGATCCCAACTACATGGGGCTTGTCCCTACAGAGTTTGTACGTTCTCCCCGTGACCTGTGTGGGTTTTCTCCAAGATCTCTGGTTTCCTCCCAAATTCCAAAGGTGTGCAGGTTTGTAGGTGAATTGGCCTGGTATCATTGTAAAGTGTGTCTAGTGCGTGTAGGATAGTGTTAGTGTGCGGGGACCGCTGGTCGGCGTGGACTCGTGGGCCTGTTTCCTTGCTGTATCTCTAAATTGAAAGACCATGGCAGATCATTCACTGTATCCATTTTTCCACCTTTGAACCTCATTTCCTTCAATTCTGTTAGTGTTCATCAATTTCAATGTGGCATGTGCTCAATCACAGAACATCCTCACCATTGGTGGTCGAGAATTCCTAGGATTTACCACCTTGCCTAAAGAAAATTGGCCTTAACTCATTATTCATTACTAAATGGTCAACTCCTTATTCTGAAATGGGCTTTATTTATATATGCCTGGTTTAGGCCTGGTTTAGGCATCTAGGGAAGAGAGCCAATTATGCTGAGCAATGTCCCAGCAAACTGTGCCACCCATCCATTGCCTTTCTGCGATCAATTACTCACATTTTCTTTGTCAAGACATGATTTTAAACAGATTTGGGGGTGACGTACTGTAAGTAGTTACAAATATGTGTATTTTATTGCAGGGATTTTTTTTTTTTTTTTGTTCTTTCATGGTCAACTTGCTTTTTCTTTCAAAGTGAAGTTCCAAAGACATTTTCTTACACAATAAGAAATTAATTTGACCCACTTCAAGAAACAAGCACATCTAATAAGAAAACATAGACTTCATAAGGTAACAATGGGAAGGAAGTCAATTTATTACATACAGCTACTTACAAAACAGCCACTCACTGCCAGGATCAATGGCTCATGGCCCTTAATATCTCCAAGAATGTTTCTTATGAAGAAGAGAATAGACCAACTGAGTGCATTGTTGTCAGCAATGTATTCAAACTGCCAAATACTTGATCATTAATCTTCAGTTTACATCCATGGTGTACAGGGTATTTAAAATGCAACTTCAGGCTCAAGTCATATTTTAAATCAACCGCATGCAACATCAAAAGGGACAAGCATTCCTGGCTACTGGGAGAACAAAGAAGGAAAGTGGCTACAACTGGCAACAACACCACCATTTTTCCACACAACCAGGATCACACTACTGGGGACAACATGTTCTGCTATAGCTGTGTCAAGACCTCACGCTCCTGCATCAATACGAATGAGTAAGTCTCAACTCCAAGACAGAGCCTCCCCTCCCTTTCACCAATTCAAACACCTCCATATCACTAGGTCTCTGTATCACATCGCAGCTTCGGACTGCAATACATAGTATGATTCTGCTCACAATGTATATATTACTAGTACTGATACAAAGCATACAGAATACGAAGTTAATGCTGGAAAAGTATCTAAAACCCATTAAAACAATAGACATCAACAAAGCAGCGTTTCACTTCAGTGTAGTTCAACCTTCTCTGAACAAGAATTGAAGACAAAGCATTATTAAAAGCTTTATTTGAACTTTCCAATATAGAAACCAGAACCATATGGGAGCCATTTGCTCCAAATTCATGGTGGCCACAATGTTTCTGCAATCAGGGAAACTTGTCACCTTTACCTTGGTCTAAGGTCATGAAATTAGCATGTTCTGTAAACTACTTCCACATTTTTTTAACAGTACAATGAGAACTCTTCTCAATGACCAGCATCTCAAACCAAGGGGGGGGGGGGGGGGGGGGGGGGGGGGGGGGGGGGGGGGGGGAGAATAACATGAACAAGTCAGGAGACAGACTTCGGCCCCACAGAGTATAGCTGCACTGGCTAACAATGCCACAATTACTCACCGTGTATCTCTGGAGCCATTATTTCTGGTGGGTAGCCTCCACTCTTCATTAACACCAAGAGCTCCTCCCCTGGGCTAACGTCTCGGATAATTCTGTAAAAAATCTGAATAACAGAAAAGACAGGTTGCACTAAGTATAATGAGAAAATAATGATGTGATCGGCTGGAGGGGAGAGTGACGCACGTCAGCCATGGCTCTGGCCGTGTACTCACCGCCTTTACCCAGCCTGGCTACAGGAGCCGGTCACTCAGAGACAAAGTCCCCTCGAGGCCCCTACCCTGCGCATCAACCCTCCCCCTCCGATTTCCAATTCTGTAGATATCACGGTCATAGTTTTAATTTTATGGGAGGCAGATTCACAAGGTCAGAGTTGCATCTGGGCAGCAAGTTGAAAATCCATCCTACGATACTTCACATCACAACCAAAAACAATTCAGAAGCTGAATAGCGCAATGTCAACGTGCTCTTGGTTTATGTGGATAGAGCGGGATTGCTGAGCTGGCAATGGGATCAGTGATGCATACGTTCAGAGAGATGTGTTCTCTGCAGTGTGGAATCAGCACCATCTCCTCAACTAACACCATACAGCTCTCTTATGCAATGAGACCCTTTGTAAATTAAGAACTTAACACAATCTCATGCAATAGAAGCCGTTATAATTACAACTTTCATGAGACATTTGGACAGATATACGAATAGGAAGCATTTAGATGTGTATGGGCCAAATGCAGCAATATGGAACTAGCCTAGAATGCCAACTTGGTTGGCATGGACAAGGTGGGCCGAAGGGCCTGTTTCCTTGCTGCATAATTCTATGACTCTATTAGTTAGAGAGTAATAAAAGAGGATTTAATGTTCTGAAAGAACGGGATGGAAGATGGAAAAGGATAGTTTTGTTCATCGGTGCAAGATTCCTGTGAGAAATGGATAAACATTGTCACTTGGAAAGCTGTGAGGTTCTGGAATTCATTTACAGGGTTAATGGTCAGGCCACAAACTGTATCAAGATCAGATAGGGTAGGTGGATGCAGGGAAATAAGTTGAAGGACCTGGAACAAGGTGTGTAGGTGCGATTAGAACTGTTTGCTCACAATGACATGGTCTGGTTAATACAAGTGGCAAGTTTGCATGCTGTGTACTGCAATATGACTGAAATATCACTAAAAGTAAATTATTATTTGGCAGGCATCAGACTTTTGACATATTATAGATTACTACAGTGAAGGTTGGCTTTGTTCCTCAGTCAGTTTAAATACCACACCTGGACGCAAGTCCTTTGCCAGAGTCCTGATCTACCTGATCATACAGGGCCTGAGACATACTTTAATTCCCAGACAGACCCAAGAGCCCATTGGAAAAGTAAAAGGCTACAGTGCAGCATTTCTTATGTTGACTTGTGAGAGAGGGGCTGGGTTGAGACTTCCCAAGTCAGAGGTTGCTGTGCACTGGAGTATGTTAATGACTGGAGTGGGTACACATCCTGCATGGGATATCCAGCCAGAAACTTGTATTTGTAAATGCTTCAAACAAGGATCAAGATATGAAGGTGTAATTCCCCTCCTCCATGTAGCATGAAGGTGAGGTGTGAGGGCAGGGTGTTTTATCCCAATGTCTTATAATTTGATGTGTATTGATTGAATAATAGGACATGGAAACAGGCCCTATGGCCCACCAACTCCATACTGGCCATTATTCAGTTTAGTTTATTGTCACGTGTACCGAGGTACATTGAAAAGCTTTTCTTGCATGCTAGCCAGCCAGCAGAAAGACAATGCATGATTACAAATCGATCCATTTACAGTGTATAGATACATGATAAAGGAATAACATTTAGATAAGGGAATAACATTTATGTCACTCATGGTTATGTACGCACTCGTTCTATGTTATCTCACGTTCACATCCACTTCCTACACACAAGGGGCAATTTACAGAGGCCAATTAACCTACAAACCCACATGTCTGTGGGATGTGGGAGGAAACTGGAGCACCCAGAGGAAACCCACATGGTCACGGGTAGAACATGCAAGCTACACACAAAGGTCAGGATCGAACCACAGTCTCTGGTGCAGTGAGGCAGCAGCTCTACCAGATGTACCACTGTGCCGCCCCTCCAGATACTCCTGACATGTTAGCTGCTCTGGGCTATACGGTAAACGGTCTCTGCTCCCTGCAACCCATTACTTCCCTACACCACCGATGCAGTTCACACACCACAGTTCCTAATACCTTCTCCCTAAACAATAGATTTCATAAACCGTCGTGTTCAAGAAGGAACTGCAGATGCTGGAAAATCGAAGGTACACAAAAATGCTGGAGAAACTCAGCGGGTGCAGCAGCATCTATGGAGCGCAGGAAATAGGTAACAATTCGGGCCGAAACCCTTCTTCAGACGCTGTGTTGGGATCATTTAGTCCTGTGCCAGCAGTTCATTCCCAGTTAAGATAACGAAGGATTTCAGCCCAAAATTTTCACCCAACTTTTATTTAAGTGACTGGGTGTCTAATAAAATGTCTAATAAACCTTATTCTACTCATTTTGTTCTTAAGTGTGTAACAGTGAAGCTGCTTGTATCAAATGTGTTGTAATATAAATTATAAAAAAAGTAGAAAATATATTTCTGCAAGCAAAGCACAAATCTGAGGCAATCTAAGTATTTTATTAGCAAGGACATCACTGCAGTGCAAACCTGACACACTCTGGAACTGCTGACTGGTAGCAATTTGCATTCTTAAAGGATTATATTCAGCAAGGAGTTACCAGCCTCACATCAATTTACTTACTGGGTTTAACAAATAAACACGGTCAGAAATAGCAGAAGTGACGTGATTATATCACTGCTCTATGATGTGTTAATTTCCGCATAGCATCGGCCAACTCTCCCCCTCACCAAGCCCCAACCCTTCATCAAATTAGAAACTTTGAATTAAAATTGAGAATAGCAGTGCCAAATTTAGTTTCCAACACAAACCTGTGCCATGCAGGAGAGGGAAGAGCTTTGGACTGGCATTTGATGAGAGACGGTTCAAAGAAGTGACCTAGTCTGGCTGTTTTTCATTTAACAGGAACTTTATCAGTTGTTCCATCTCAGAATCCTGTCATTACGGCAGCAGTGAAAAATCGAAGTTTGTGCGTTTTACCACTAGGTGGCTCCTTACACCCAGGGATTTCTCCGCTGTGCCTGGAGACTTAAAAAAAAACCAAAAGCTATAGAACTTTTGAAACTGTTTACGTTTAAGTTGAGGTTTATTATTGCCACGCACACCGAGGTACAGTGTAAAGCTTAGTTTTGCCTCAGATCGCATAATACCATTCATAAATACAGTGAAGTCAAACTCAAGTACAATCGGTATAAAGATTTAAAAGAGTAGTGCAATTGTAGCAGATGATAGTAAAAACTCCTCTGGGACCAGCACACTCTGGCTCCATCTTGCAAGTTCTGAGCTCCCATCCATAAGTTGAAAAAAGATATAATTGGGTTTAATTACAGTTTTGAGAAGAACTAAGAAGTCGCCCTTTCTTTCCCCACCTACACCACTATGGAAAACCAGTTCCAACAAAACTGAGAGAACTGGGCTTCCATTTAATAAGAGCTCAATAGACTCCATTGTCTAGCTAGAACACTCTCTAAATCTGGTCTCTTTATCAGGGCACTTAAAGCTTTCCCTATCCAACGTTGTGCGAATGCTTAAACAGACTTTTACTATACATTTTCAGCGGACCTGGAGACAAAACCAAAAATTAATTTTTGCTCAGAAAAACCCAAATCAAATCTCAGAAGGTTCAGCTTATTCTGCGGATGCGTCAAAAGTCATTGTCAGTACAATTTTCCAAGCTGTTCTATTGATAAATAAATAATATATTTTAAATGGACACATAAGACTGCAGATGCCGGAGTCTTGAGCAAAAAAATAACAAAGTGTTGGAGGAACTCTGCAGGTCAGGCAGCATCGGTAGAAGGAATTAGATAGACAATATTTTGGGTTGGGAATCTTCTTAAAACTGCTTGGAGTAGGTGGGAGATCGCTGGGAAAGACAGGTGATGTGGGGAAAAGCCTGGCAAGTATTGGGTGGATACAGGCGAGAGGGGTTTCATTGGCAGATGGGTGAAATAAATGTCCAAGCCTAGAGGTCAAAAGGAGCTAAAGGTGTCAGATACGGAGAGAAGAGGAAGAGTGACGTGTGAATCCAGAGGGAGAAATATGGGGGGGAGGGGAGGACTGTAGATGCGGGTTTAGACCAACGATACAATTGGGGAAATATGGGACTCAGGGATGGAAGATGATCGTGCAGAGGTGGGGAAAGGTGCAGGGTAATGTGGTGGGTGGGAGATGGTGGTAAAAATATGAGTGCACTGCAAGGTCGGGGGGGGTAGGGAAGAGGATGCTGTTCTTCCAGCTTATGTATGGCCTCACTCCAGCAATGGGGGAGGCCAAGGACAGAAAGATCGGCGAGACGGTCGTCCAGTCTATGCTTGGTGTCACGGATGTAAAGGAAGCCACACACGGAGCACTCAATGCAAGAGATGAGGTTGGAAGAAGTGCATATGAACCTCTGACAAAGTGCCTGGGGAGGGGATGGGAATGAATGAATGAATCAAGGAGTTGCTGAGAGAGTGGTTTCTATGAAAAGTGGAAAGGGGTGGGAATGGGAAGATGTGACCAGTGGTGGGGTCACATTGTAGGTGCAGAAATGGTGTAGAATGATGTGATGGATGCAGAGGCTGGTGGAGCGGTGGGCAGGTACCAAAGGAACTCTGCCTTCGTTGTATTTGAGGGAAGGAAGAACAAGAGCAAAACTGCAAGACACGAGAAATGGGATAAGAATCCATCCACAACAGCAGGGGGGGGGGACCATGCTTACTGAAGCAAGAGGACTTGTCGGATGCCCTCGAATGGAAAGGCTCATCTTGGGAGCAGATGGAGTAGACAGAGAAATAGCATCCTTGCAAGAAGCAATGTGGGAGGAGGTGCAGTCAAGGTAGCTGTGGGTGTCCCCTGTGATAAAGGCAGAGAGATCACGAAAGGGAAGAGAAGGTGTCAGATATAGTTCAAATGAATTTGAGGGCAGGGTGGAAAAGGACAGCTTCCTCTACATTTTCCGTCTTTGTCTTGTGCCAAGGTAGGAGATGTTAGACTGCGCAAATGTGAAGTGAAAATAGGAGGAGGCAGCGACAAAGGTCTCCGTAATGGAGTGCCATAGCCCGGCAATGGAAGGGATCCTCCAGTCCTCTGGGAGTTTTGAAATAAATGGTACAGCAGAGTAATGACAATGTTACCAGACCTGTGTGTGAGAGGTCGGGAGTAATTGTGTAGGAAACAAGAGTTGATCTCCCACCTCGCCAGTTTGAGAATTCAAATAGAATTGAATAAAACCTGGAAATGAAAAGCTGCTATCAGTAGGAGTGGTGATGAAGTTGTCAGATTATAATAGCATGTAGATAGACACAAAGTGGTGGAGTAACTCAGTGGGTTAGGCGGCATCTCTGGAGAAATAGGATGGGTGACTTTTCGGGTCGGGACCCTTCTTCTGACCCAATTTTATCCTACATATAATAAAATGTAATCATGTACAGTCTTTCTGTTGGCCGGATAGCATGCAACAAAAAAAGCTTTTCACTGTACCCTGTACATATTGATACATGTGTCAATAAATTTAACTAAGCTAAAAAATACCATCCCAGATAGAAACTTTCTGTCCTGACTTTGTCCAGTCTTTATGCGATTCTAGTCAGACTATGGAAGTGACGTTTGCCTGCCCTTTGAGCAGCCTTGTAAACTACCCAACTGCATCAGGGATGGGCAATAAATACCAATGCTGGCAGTGATGTAGATATCTCCGTAATGAGTTTTTTAAAATCTTCCCACACCCAAATTAATGAGATAAGTTCTAATTGGTTTGTAACCTACACAGTTGTGAATGTCAGTGACCAACTCTATTAATAGTCGCAGTTTAACTCGCATGTGCTGACAGAGGTAATGAATAATTACAGACCTTTCAACTTTCCAGGAAGTTAACTGGGATAATACGAACGGAAGTCGAGGACTATTGCTTCTAATGAGTACTAACGGGGTCAGTTCAGTCACAGAGTGCAGAAGCGTTACTCAGCTAATGCCATGTTGAGGCAACTACACATCTTCATTCACGTAGATAGTAACTGCGACCAGAATGCGCTCACGCATTCCACTTCTCACACACACCTCTCACAACTGCTAACGAACCCAGTAATACTGGACCCTTCATTAAAGTGTGGGAAGGAACTGCAGATGCTGGTTTAAACCGAACATATTCACAAAATGCAGGAGTAACTCAGCGGGACAGGCAGCATCTCTGCAGAGAAGGAATGGGTGACGTTTCGGGTCGAGACCCGTGACAGTCTGAAGAAGTGTCTTGAACCGAAACGTAACCCATTCCTTGTCTCCAGAGATGCTGCCTGTTCCGCTGAGTTACTCCAGCATTTTGCGTGCTTCATTAAAGTGCCTGTTTCCTCATCTAAACATTGGCAGAAGCCTAAACAGAAATCTCCAAATGAAATTCCTTTCTTCTTTGTACCCTAAGCAAAGTAAAAGCTGGGATAGATGCAGTATTTGACTTTCTGTTAAATCAGAATCTGCCTCTTTAAGTTACACAATACTCTCGGTGGTACTGGCCTGTGGCTCTCACCAATGGCATTTGCTGGGCTGGAGAATGTATCATTTGCTGTGTTGGGTTTCGGGTGGTTACTTGATGCCTGAAGGCCCGTTCTGGGGTTGTTCTGTCAATAAACTCAAGTTTGACCTTGTGGTTTGCTCCCTTGCACACACTGAATAGCTTGTCTGGCTGTACAACAAAACACAGGCAAATGGGAGCGGGAGTAGATTTACCGTCCCTCAAATTTGTGCTTCCTTTCAGAAAGGAGCTAGCTGATTTTCTTCCTCAATTCCATTTTGCTTCCCCGTTAGCCCATATTCTTGAGCTCTGATGGCCGATCTCCATCGTGAAAGTGCCCAATGATGGAGCAGCAGGGATGAGGCATTTAAAAATATAAAACACGGATGATTATTACATGATTGCTCTTATTGCAACCTGTATCACTTATGATGGCCCATTACATCCTCTTCCCACTTCTACCTGTATAACAGTCCCCTTGGAATGTGTTGTATGTTCAGTAAAACAAGGAGAACTTTAATTCTAGATCGGAGTGCTAGGTAGTAGCTATGCCATACCTGCTGATCCCTGTTCCCTCATCATTTTATCATTCGGTGTTTGAAATCACTGGCATTTATCAGGGCCAGATATTTATCAGGGCCAGAAATGTGGCTGGATTTTACTGGGTTATATGTGAAACAAAGTGTTTCATTGTACTGTACGTGACAATGTAGTATCATTGATTTTCCTGCTAGAGCTGCTGCCTCATAGTGCCAGAGACCCGGGTTCGATCCTGACCTCGGGTGCTGTCTATGAGGAGTTTGCACGTCCTCCCTGTTACCGCGTGGGTTTCCTCCGGGTGCTTTGATTTCCACCCACATCCTAAAAATGTGCAGGTTTGTCGATTAATTGGAGGTTTTGTAGGTAAATTGCTCCTCGTATGTAGATTCCAAAGAGGGATAACATAGAACTAGTGTGAATTGTCATTGTGGGCCGAAGGTCCTGTTTCCAGGCTGTACCTTTCAATCAATCAAAATAGGTCTCCTGATCATAAATCATAAAAAAATGTAGTCAGCAGATGTGAGAAGGCAAACATTGCATTGTGTAGCTGATGGGCAACATCTCTGTATACCAAAGGACCACGTGATACTATTCAACAAAACAGAAATTCTAAGATGGAAAAGTTTTCTTCTAAAACACGAAGAGCTGAAGTAAATCAATGTGTCAGACAACATCCCTGCAGAACATGGAAAGGTGACATTTTGTGTTGGGCCCCATTCTTTGTATTTGTTGGGCGTGGATGGGGGGGGCTGGGAGGAGAAAGCCGGATGAGAGGATGGAGGAGAGGTGGGACAGGACACAGCCCCTCAGGTGCGGTTATATGTAAACAGAGGTGAACACTCAAATCAATGGAAGTTACTAACAAACTTCAAAGTCATCGACAACTCACAATGAGGCAACTATCGCTTCAGTTTGTGAAGCAAAATACACAACACGCATGAAGAAGTAGAATGGACAGATATCTAGCTGTTCCTGTAGACACCGACAGGCTTAAAATGATGAAGAAAGTGCAAAAGTCATTACTGTCTCCAATTTGAAGCCATAAGACCAGCCAGCAGATCCTGGTGGCCTGGCTGCTTAAATAATGAGCAAATTTGACACTTCCTGTGTTACACGGCCATCTCGCCGAATGTGAAACCATGGCAACAAGCCAGTGACCTACTGTTGCATTTGACTTAATGAGCACAAGCACCAGTCAAAACTAGGAAAACAAAATGTCTCGAGGGGGTTATGGTTAGCTGGTATTTGCACAAACCAATGACCAAGACAATCACAGTGCCACATGGCAACAAGACCACTTTGTAAGTGGCAATACTCTGATTAGTGCCAGCAGTTAAGTCCAAAACCAATTCCATCCGATCTGTGGACAACTCTTTATTCTATTTAGCATGTAAAACCAAGAGACATTGGGCAGTTGATAGAATCATTCAGGGTTGTATGATAATATCAATTGTACAGGTAGCTCGCAGAGTTCCACAAGACCATAAGACATCGGAACAAAATTAGGTCCTTCAGCTCATTGAGTCCATTCCGCCATTCAATCGTGACTAATCTACTTTTCCCTCTCAACCCCATTCTCCAGCCTTCTCCCGTAACTTTTGTCTCCCTTCCCAATCAAGAACCTATCAATCTTTGCCTTAAAAATACCCAATGTCTTTGCCTCCACAGCCAGCAGTGACAATGAATTCCACAGATTCACCACTCTCTGGCTAAAGAAATTCCTCCTTGTCTCCATTTTGAAGGCACGTCCTCTAATTCTGAATCTTTGCCCTCTAGTTCCAGATCTCTAGATCAAACTTCCTTTCCACCTCCAGTTTAAATTCCATTTGGAATATTTTGGAGGACCAAGAAACCACATCCACGCTATCTAGGCTGTTCATTATATGATAGGTTTCAATGAGATCCCCTCCTCATTCTTCTAAACTACAGGAAGTACACACCAAGTTTCCATAACATAAATATTGAAAACATTCTGGGAACAAGGATATGGTGAACTGAACAAGGCATGGCTGAGTCTTCACGGTTATGCAGAAGAGTAGAATAGAAAAATAGACACATAGAAACATAGCAAATAGGTGCAGGAGTAGGCCATTCGGCCCTTCGAACCAGCACAGCCATTCAATATGATCATGACTGATCATCCACAATCACTACCCCGTTCCAGCTTTCTCCCCATGTCGCTAGATTCTGTTAGCCCTAA
Organism: Leucoraja erinaceus; assembly: GCF_028641065.1. NCBI lineage: Eukaryota > Metazoa > Chordata > Chondrichthyes > Rajiformes > Rajidae > Leucoraja > Leucoraja erinaceus. The sequence continues at coordinate 11,590,964 of NC_073390.1, forward strand.
GCGCTAAATCTAACTCTCTCTTGAAAACATCCAGATAATTGGCCTCCACTGCCTTCTGTGGCAGAGAATTCCTCAGATTCACAACTCTCTGGGTGAAAAAAAGTTTGTCCTCAGTCCTAAATGGCCTACCTGAGGCGCCAGCTTATGGTCAAGCCACTGGTCTCTCGAACCTTCGATGGTCGGGCTCGAACTCTCACGTGGACCGGGTGTGACCTGGGTCAACCAATCACACGGTCAGGGGGGCTGGCAGTTAGGCAGTTGGAATTGGAAGGATTGGCAGTTGGAGTTGCAGTAGGTGTGCTCACGAGAGACAGCACAGTAGTAGGAGTAAAATATTAACTGGACGGGGCTGTATCAGTTAATTATTAAACCGCGTGTGTACACAACGCGTGGACCTCTACAGTGGTGACCCCGATGATCCAAAACGGCCTATTTTGGATTTGATCATGTTTGCAGCCGACAACCCAGACCAGCAGATCAAACTGCCCACTTTCTGGACATCACAGCCCCACGTGTGGTTTGAACAGGCTGAAGCCCAGTTCTACATTCGCCAGACCACTGCCGATGCCACCAAATACTACTACATGATCAGTGCACTGGACCAGGTCACTGCCGGACTCCTAATCAATTACCTTCACCAGCCACCAGCTGACGGCAAGTATGAGGGACTCAAAACGCTCCTCTTGCACACTTTTGGTCTCAGCCGCCGCGACAGGGCATCCTAACTCCTTCACATGAATGGCCCAGGCGACCGCAAGCCATCCGTGCTTATGGATTAAATGCATGGCCTGGTGGATGGACACAAGACTTGCCTCCTGTGTTCCACGAACAGATGCCTGATGACATTCACCTGCTCCTTGCGGACCAAGCTGGCTGCCTGTGCGGAGCAGGGTGGCGTCACCATCAGCTGGGTGGTAACGGTGCCTCGGTGGATGAAGTGGCCGGTCCCAGCATCCATCAAAGACACTCAGCCGGCCACGAGCTATGCCAGCAAAGGTACCTGGTGCTATTACAACATAAGGTGGGGCTCCAAGGCCAATGCCGACCACTCTGCACACACCCAGGGAAATGCCTCGGCCAGCCGCCAGTGTGGCTATCGCCTGCTCTGCAACTGGGACCGTCATTCGGGACGGTGTTTACTCGTGGACACTCGGGAGTAGAGGTCAGTGTTTTGCCCCCATCGGGGGCCGACACTCGTTCCGAAAAGAGGGGACCATCTCTGGTCGTCAGTAACGGCAGCAACATCTAGACGTATGGGGTCCGCACGATCCAGCTCACCTTCAACTCCTGTTACCTCAAGTGGCCCTTTACTATGGCCGACGTCTCCCAACCGCTGCTGGGCGCCGATTTCCTCCGGGCCCATTCCCTGCAGGTTGACGTGAAGGGACAACGTCTCGTCACTTCTGAGACGTTCGAGTCCGATCGCCTTTCGCCACGCCGAATTGTCTGCGCCACATCTCGGCTCGGTGACCTTCTCCGACAATGAATACGCCCGGATCTTGGCCAATATCCCCGACATCATAACCCCTCCATTCACAATGGCCAGCCTCAAGCATGGGGTAAATCACCATATGCCCACCACTGGACCGCCACTCCATGCACGCGCACCTAGGCTGCCACCCGACAAGCTCCAACTGGCCAAAGACGGGTTCTGTAGGATGGAGGAAATGGGCATTGTGCAGCGCTCAGATAGCCCGCGGGCATCTCTGGTTCACATGGTCCCTAAAGTGTCTGGGGGCTGGAGAACCTTGTGGGGACTACTGGCGTCTCAACAACGTCACAACGGCTGACCTTGTCCCTCACATCCAGGACTTCACAGCCCATCTGGACGGCACCAAGATATTTTCCAAAATCGATCTGGTACGTGGCTACCATCAAATTCCAGTCCACCCAGACGACATCCCCAAGATGGCTATCATCACCCCCTTCGGGTTCTTTGAGTTCCTGCGGGTGCCTTTCGGCCTCAAGAACGCCGCTCAGGCTTTCTAATGGCTCATGGACACGGTGGGCTGCGGGCTGGACTTCCTGTTCATTTACCTTGACAACATCCTCATCGCCAGCTGCTCTCACCAGGAGCAACGCGCACACCTCTGGCTGCTCTACCAGTGGCTCAACGAGCATGACCTGGCCATCAACCTTGCTAAGTGTCAGTTTGGCCTCCCTTCCATCAGTTTCCTTGGCCACCACATCGATTCGCATGGTGCGGTCCTGCTCCTGTCCAAGGTTGAGGCCATTCGCCAGTTTCCCAAACCTTCTATGGTGAAGGGACTCCAAAAGTTTGTCGGCATGGTAAATTTCTATCACCGTTTCATGCCAGCAACCTCCAGGATCATACAACCACTGTTCAAGGCCATGGCCAGCAAACAGCGAAAGCTCCTTTTGGGACGATGCGGCCACGACTGCTTTCAACAACGCCAAAGTGGCGCTGGCCAAGGCGACCACGCTAGTCCATCCACGGGCCAACGCGCCAACAGCTCTCACGGTGGATACATCTGGCACAGCCATGGGCGGAGTGCTGGAGCAACTGATCGATGGAAGCTGGCAGCCCCTCACCTTTTTCAGTCGTCACCTGAGAACCCCGAGCAGAAATACAGTGCTTTCGACCGGGAGCTCCTCGTGCTCTACCTGGCCAACCGGCATTTCCGCTACTTCCTCGAGGGCAGGTGTTTCGCAACTTTCATCGATCACGAGCCGCTCACGTTTGCCTTTGCCAAAGTGTCTGATCCTTGGTCAGCCCGACAGCATCGTCACTTGGCCCTATATCTCCGAGTACACGACTTGCATTCAGCACATGGCGGGCAATAACAACGGGGTCGCAGATGCGTTATCCCGCACCGCCATCAATGCCATCCACGCTTTGGCCCCAGGTGTCGACTACATGACCCAGGCGGCTACACAGCGTGAGGATGAGGAGATACTCGCTTACCGCACCGCCATCTCAGGCCTGTTGTTGGAGGATGTGCGATTCGGGCCCGCTGGCACCACGCTCCTTTGTGACGTGTCCACCGGGGCAGCCAAGACCCATCATCCCCACAGCTTGGCGCTACTGGATATTCAACATGGTTCATGGTTTGGCTCACCCTTCCCACAATGGCTCTGGTGGCAGCCAAGTTCATGTGGCACGGATTGCTCAGGCAAGTCGGAAACTGGGTCACGGGCCCAGACTGGATGTACGAATTGCCGTGGGTCCTGCTGGGCATACGCACTGCCCCGAGGATTTCCTCGGCCGTCCTGGTGTGCGGTGCCCCGCGTACGGTCCCAGGGGATTTCACCCCGGCACGTGGAAATCCGGAACCGCCCATGACCACGCTGATGCGCCTCCGTGAGAAGGTAGACACGCTCTCTCCCATCCCGAAGTCCCACCACAGAATCACCCCGCGTACGTCCCACCCGCCCACAAAGACTGCCAGTATTGTTTTCCTTCACCGCGATTCTCACCGTACGCCACTGGAAAGACGCTACGAGGGACCTTTCAAGGTGCTGCAACAGCGTACCTCGACTTTCATCATCAACATGGGCAGTAGGCACGAGACCGTTTCCATAGATCGTCTTAAGCCAGCGCATTTGGACATTGATCAGCCAGTGCATACAGAGCATCCACTGTTACAACCGCACCCATCCTCAACTCTGCCGGTTGTGACCGCGAGCACAGGAGACGTGTACACAAGCTCAGGCCGCCTCACTCATAAACTTACTCGCCTCCATTAGTCCAGCTCTGAGGGGGGGGGGGAGGGGTCATGTGGCACCATCTTGTGGTCAAGCCACTGGTCTCTCGAACCTTCGACAGTCGGGCTCGAACTCTCACGTGGACCGGCCGTGATCTGTGCCGACCAACCATGCGGTCGGGGGGGGGGGGGGGGGAAGCGGGCCGTTAGGCGGTTGGAATTGGAAGGATTGGCTGTTGGAATTCGAAGGATTGGCAGTTGGAGTTCGAGTGAAACTCGGGTATGCTAACGAGCGATGGGACAGTATTAGTAGTAGTAAAATATTAACTGTATCGGTTAATTATTAAACTGAGTGTTTACACAACGCGCGGACCTCTACATTATTCTTAAACTGAGACCCCTGGCTCTGGGTTCCCTCAACATCAGAAATGTTTTTCCTGCATCTAGTCTGTCCAATGCCTTAAGAATTTTATATAGCTTGCATACGGCACAACTCCCCAATAGTTTAGTACAAGGCACATGGAAGTGCAGGGAAAGGGAAAAGAATCAAGTATAGGCAGATGAGATCAGTTTTACTTGGCATCATGTTCGGCAGAGAGACCCGTCCCTGTGCTGTGCTGTTCTATGTTCTATCGATATTATTTGACTTGAGGCAAGTCCGCAATATGGAGCAATGGTAGCAAAGGCATTAAAATGGGTGAGGTGGGCAGGAGTTAGGACCCAGGAATCTACAAAATAAAACACAGGCTGGTATGAGGACTGGTCTTGTAAATGGGATTGTATACACAAGTGATAATAAGCTTACACTTCCTAATGAAGGAGATGCTGGAGGTTTCGAAACTTGGAGATGAGCAACTTTGCATGAGCTTCATATCATTTAACTTATGGAGAACTTAATAGTAGGAAGTGATAATTATAATGGGAGATAGTGCCCCTACTGAATTTCAGAACCTTTATCTGGATTTGGTTCAATTGGTCCCATCGAGATCAGTCTGTGTGTGTATAGTACAATAATTAATTGTCCATGTCTGAATTGGCCACACAGGTGTAGTGAGACAAAGCAGGCATGTTACACATATATGATCAAAGGTACAGAAAGACTTTTTGAAGTCCTATTTAAGGATTTTATATTCCAATAAAACCATCCTATATTGTGTGGGTCCTGTAAAGTGTAGATATTAGTTATACATCAAGAGTGAAATATGGATACACTAACATATAATACAAAATAAAATGAATGAAATAAAGTATATACAAACAAAAGTAATAGAGCGCTGGAGTAGCCCAGCAGGTCAGACAGCATCTCTTGAGAAAACGGGTAGGTGACATTTCAGGTCGGGACCGTTCTTCAGACAGTGGGTGGCAGAGTGGTGCTGCGGTATTGTTGCTGCCTCACAGCACTAGAAACCCGGGTTCGATCCTGTCTGCGGGTACTGTTTGTACGGAGGTTGCACGTTCTCCAGGTAACCGCATGGGATTTCTCCGGGTGCTCCAGTTTCCTCCCACACTTCAAAGACGTGCAGGTTTGTAGGTTAATTGGCTTCTGTTCATTGGCCCTAGTGTGTAGCAATGAATTAGTATATGGGTGATCGCTGGCTGGCATGGTCTCGGTGGGCATTCGATCAGCATGTGGTTTCCACGCTGTATCTCGAAACTAAACTAAATTACACTGATACACACAAAAAATCCACATATCCAAAGTATGTGCACCAACGCTCAGACCTATTCACGCTGAGATTAATTTGAACTTTATCATTTTAACTTTATATGCCTGGCTGGTATCCCTTTGGATTATTTTATACTACATATCACATGATAACCTATAATACAGCAAAAAGTCAGGTGGAATGCAAAACCAGTAATGCACCCAACTCTACTGACTTCTAGGTTAAAACTGACTCCAATGTTCTTTTGCCCCCTTTACATATTCTAACCCAAAAACACAGGGAACTGAAATATCTGGTTTGAAAGGGAATTGTCTTTTAATATCTAAACCCAAAGGTCAAACTTAAAATCGGCAGTTGTTAATATCCTGAAAATAACAAGTGTTTGTACAGACTTCAAAGGTGCACATGCTATTATACCTCCACTTTTCCTATATTGTTGAATTGTAAATGAATATGTACATATCTTGAGGATGTTCATCCTTTTAATAGTCGCACTTAGCCTAAGAATACTGCTCCTTCACAGCAGGGTCTTCAGATTTCATTTTCAGTTTGCCTTATGTTGAATACAACTCAAATGAGGCACATTACCCCAAGCTAGGTTTTTCACCAGAAATCTAATCTCGATGCTTAACTGGGCCTTTGGCTTTATGCCTAGATTCCAATAATAGAAATCATGTGCAGCTCACTTACTCAGTATGATATAGCTGTGAATGATTATTGAGTGTATTACATGTTTAAATTGGCCTTTGCATAAATTTTGTTTATAAAGATGTATTCCGACAGAGTAGATAACTTCCTATGTGCACTTTCTTTGCTAATTAAACATGGGTGAATATCATTAACTGAAATTACAGAAGCAATTGGTTAAATCTGGTTTTACTGCCCTGTTAGCAATGGTGCACATTTTTTAAGCAGCATAGGGTGCAGATAACCTGAACCACGAGGACAGCGATCACAGACTTTCATGAGCTATAACACGTATACTGTTTGCAATCTGCTTTCATTGGAATTTAACCAAGGTTTTCAGGATTACTCCCAGTCTTCCAAACTCAAGACTACTTCCATCGGTGAATCAGTCGTCTACTCGGCCTCAAGAGTTCCAGGTACAACCACCCAACCAGTTGCTGATGCTGTTGGATTGTTCTGTCAGCTGCTCTACCTGAACAGTGACACAAAACAGTGCAAAGAAACAGCTAGCTAGAGTTTCAATGAATAGCCTAAAATGTGCTCCTCAATGTAGCCACCAGGGAGAATATAGGTTTGTTTAGCTTTTAGTTTAGAGAAGCTACCCTAAGAAATCATATGTATAAATTCATCTGCAGAATAAATGACTCTAAAAATGTAACTATTGTGGAGATAATGGTATCGCCTCGTTGTAGGAAATTGATCATTCTTTTTATTCTGGATTTTAATTCGTGTATTGTGTTTTTTTTTAATATATAATTTATGATGCTTTTATAAGTGATATACTAAGATTTTACATGTACTTTATGATGTTTTTTAATATGCAATGCATTTTTATGTATTGTTCCTTGTCTGGACCTTGAGTCCGAAATAAAATTTATTATAATACAGCGTGGAAACAGACCCTTGGTCCCACCGAATCAGCGCCAACCAGCTATCCCCGCACATTAACACTATCCTACACACACACACACACACACACACACTAGGGACAATTTTTATATTATACTAATTATACCGATTATACCAAGCCAATTTGCTTACAACCATACATCTTTGGAGTGTGGGAGGAAACTGGAGCACCCAGAGAAAACCCATGTGGTCACAGGGAGAATATACAATCTCTGTACAGACAAGCATCTGTAGTTAGGATTGAACCTGGGTCTCTGGCACTGTGAGGCAGTAACTCTACCACTGCCACCCTGGTGTTAATGGTGTTGTATTTGGTATTAATAAAATACGAACTTTTTGAGAACTGTGAAAAGGCTGTGCTCAGATTTTGCAATGAAATGTTTTGCTTGGATTCAGGAGTCCTTACAATGGGAGTGTATGGGATGTGGTTTGCTGCACTGGAATTTTATGCTTGGATACAATTATCCTTGGATCAGGTCGAGGTTTATCTTACGTCGGCTAGATCCTAAAAACAGGATAGCGCTGTTAGGCAATGTGAGGAGAAGTTCCCAACATTGTTCCTCTGAATAATCAGTGTTTATAATTACCATATCATGAGATGGGGGGGGGAAGGGCTGTGGGATTATCATGCATTCATTATTATTTGATGAATTGCATATTGTTCGGCTGTGACATCTTTAATCGGAGTGCTTTTCCTAGGTGGAGAGACAATGTAACAATTGTCATAAAACTGTCACCAAGCCAAACAATTGCTTCCCAAAGGAAGGAGACTGAAATGTGAAAGGTCTGATTCAGACCAGGTGCCAATGGAGACACCAAGACTAAAGGAGGCATTACGAAATCTATAGAAATTTTGTTTCTTTTTTTAAAAAATGACGAGTTATGCGAGTCTCCATTGAAACCAGCAAGTATGTCATGTTACAATGGCAAATTAGTGCAAGTGGTCAGTGTGGTCACCGGTACGTGGGACATTACAATGATTACAGTCTCCAGCCAGCAGAACAATGCAGCATCCAGTTAATAGAACTATTCAATGACGGCAAGTTCCGGGAAACAAAACAATTAGTGACAGGGAGGTTACCCCTTCCAGCCAGCATCTCAGAGTGGGATGTAGAATGGGTCCCGATTATGCCACTGGCTCAAATACTCAGTTAGGAGGACCCTGTGACGAGTAACCTTGCTGCCTGTTACTGGAACAAGCCACCAGTCAGTCCTGATGAGAAACGTCGCCCATCCATTGCCTCCACAGATGCTGCCTGACCCGCTGAGTTCTCCAGCGCTTTGTTTTGCTCAAGCCATCAATCAGATTTGGAATGCTTTAGCTGAACCACCTTTCATCCCCCCCCCCCCCCCCCCCCCCAATCCATCTTTGTGTTCTTCCAAGTTTGGAGGGGGCAGAGGTTCTAAAAGAAAGTTAACCTCTGGTGTTGGAGAAAGGATTAAATGACCATTTTATTCTGCTGAAGTTATGAAATGGATAATATGGTATCAGCAAACTCTAATGCATTTCCCCTGGGATACCTAGAAACATAGATACCTCTCCATTGACTTCATACTTACTAACCAGGAACACAATATGCTGTCACAATCAGAATTAAATCAACATGGCAACCACAGTATTTCAGCAATCTGAGAGACATTTCAGTTCAATAAACTATACTAAAATTGACCATTAAACTTCATCTGAAGAAGGGTCTCGACCCAAAGCATCACCCATTCCTTCTCTCCAGAGATGCTGCCTGCCCCGCTGAGTTAATCCAGCATTTTGTGTCCACTTTAATTAAACGAAAGTTGTGCTTATAGATTTGTAGGCAACGAGGTATCAATTAGTACAATCATGAATGTAGGGTTCAAATCTTGTTTCCGTTCTCTCTCTGTAAATGCTGCCTGACCGGCAGAGGATTTTAATTCCTATTTCATGTTCCCATAGCTGTTACTCAGTTGCAAACAGCACAGCCAAACAACAGAGAAAAGCCAAACAACAAAAAATTGATCTGAATTGAATTTAATTAAAAAGAATGCGATCGTGGAATGCAAACAGAAAATATCAAGTGATTTACATGAAAAAAAAGACAGGGTTTATCACTTTGTTTGCATTGAAAGATGGTTGCTAGGCTTCCAGTCAGAACTAAAACTTTTCTTTGATTCTATTTTTCTTTAAAACTGGAGGTGTGAAAGGTAGGTAAGGAGACCAGTGTTTATTCTGGAGTACAAAAGGTTCCTATTCTGCCTTTGTCCTACATTCATAATAAAGCTTTCTGTGCTGTATCAGGGAGAGATTGCTCCTTTTCAAAAGCAAGACATAGGTGACTAAAATCAGATTGAAAGCTAACATCCAATCTGAGACTCACACAAAGTGCCATCGCTTGCTTTTATCACCTCACAGCTGCAGAGAAATAATGCAGCTCCACATTACCCCAAGATAACTATCAAATAGTTCCAAGCCTTATCTGAAGACCTCCTACTTGCAGCTGTCTGTGTGTATAAGTGCATACAAGAGGCTTACTCCTGGCCTTATTCCAGCAGGACACTTGGTAACATAAATCTACTCGAGGCTCAACCTTACCAAGCAAGAGTTCTCACTAGTTGCCGCACCCCGCTACTTTAAGGCACGGCTGAGCGGTGTTGAATTTAGCAGGCAAGCTCATGTAATTATAATTAAAGGCTAACAATCACCACTGATCGAGTGTCTCTGTTTCACTCTTGATACTGAAAGACTGTCCTCGCACAAAGAAGTTGTTCAGTGGGTGACGAGTGGTGCTTGTTCATTACTTTGCCATTTCTTTGCCCCAGATGGAAGAGGCAGAGAAACAGAAACTGCCAGGGGCACTTGAGTCAGTTCCTCAACAGCCAGGTACTTCAACAAACTCCCTCCAGTCAAAAATGACTAGTGTTCAGTCTGTTATAATCAACTATTAAATATTCCATTGCTGGTTTTCATTCAGCATTCCTTCTGTATCTCTGGGCATCAGCCATTATAATTACTGTGTAACTCTCGAACATACTTCATTATTCTGCCTGAGTTCATGTTTCCCACAGTGTTTACAGCTGTGCTATCACCTGTACATCTAAAATGAAGGGACACAACTCTCAGTCACTTTTCCTCACAGATTCACCATTCACTCACATCTGTTTTCTCCCACAGAAGAAAGAAAACAAGGAAATAAGCTTTTAGTCACAGTTGGCAGTTGATGGAGTGGAGGGGAGGGTATGAGAGAAACAGAGGGTTAACCATTAGAAAAATCAGTGCAATTTGCCCACTCAGTCACATAAGCCCAGAATCAACAAGGGGCCATTCATATTTTAGCAACTTGCCCTTCAACCACCTATTTTGAGATTTGGATCAGCCCTGTGGACCTGTTGGGTAACTTGAATTAGATGAGATTTTCATCTGAACTGCTTTGACATTTTATATGATCATTGTACCGCAAAACTATTTTACAAATGAGCTGTCAAGATTCCTAATCCTTCCCACAAAGTTCACTGTTGGGGACACTTCATCTCAGCACTAGACCCTGAAATTAAAATAAAAGGTTGCTGATCACAAAATGAGTGAACACAGTAGTCTGGGTGTTTTCTTAACGCTGTTGTACAAAAGTTGCAGTGGAGTTAAATTGACGATTTTTCACCCTGGAATGCCCGTGTTAGTATTCTTCATTAGCTTTCAATAACTAACAATATTTGCTTCCATAAGCATTTAAAACAAGTAATGACACCAATCAGAACCCTAACAATATTTGCTTCCATAAGCATTTAAAACAAGTAATGATTTCCTTCGCTCCATAGACACCAATCAGAACCCTAACTAAATATTTTAAAAAGTGTCCAAGACTGGATACAAATTTTACAACGTCTGTCACAAGGTATTTCACGGTCTGTCATTTTAAATAATCTTCCCTAGAAGATATCGGCTCATTTTCCTCTCTGCTTTGGACTTTTCACTCTGCAAATATATTTGTCAAACTTTATAAAGGAATGAAAATATTGTTATAATTACAGCAACAAATACCTTCCTTTCAGCACCTTGCCCTGGGGTTGATTCTATGCCCTGAGCCCATCCATAACATCATCATCACATCTGAGGCCAATCTGAGTTTGGGATTATCTAGCCAACCATCACAATTTTAAAATCTGAGCATCACATCTGAAAAGTACTTTAAAATTAACTGGTCAACAATTACTGTAAGGTAGACTTCACTGATGCAAATATCAATTGTAATTTTTTGAAAGGAATAATAAAAGTTTGTAACTTCAAGTTGTTCAGTAAAACCAGCTTAATTTATGTACAGAATCATTGTTCTTCTTGCCATGTGTCCATCCATCACACGGACCAGACTTCCCACCATTGACTCCATCTACCCTTCACGGTGTCTTGGAAGAAGAGCCAACATAATCAAAGACTTGTCCCACCCTAATCATTCCTTCTTCTCCCTGCTGCCATATGACAGAAAGCACAGAATCTTGAAAGTGTGTACCACCAGACTCAGGAACAGCTTCTTCCCTTCTGTTATCAGGCTTCTGAACAGTCCTTCCATTTGCTAGGGCACTGTCCAATTCACCTCTGCCCCAATGTGGACATTGGACTTTGTCCATGTAGCTGATTTGCAACAATGCTGAGAACTATGTGCTGCACTCCGTACCTTCCACTTTGAGCCATCTATTGTACTTGAGTTTGACTTGATTGCATTTATGTATGATATATCTGATCTGTTTGGACAGCACACAAAATAAAGCTTTTCACTGTACCTATACATATGACAATAATAAATCTGAAGCTAAAACCTAAAGCTAAAGAGATCTTAGGTACCCCTTCAACTCACAGACCATCCAGTCATGCTAATGTATCTCTAGTTCTTCGCTGTTGTTGGGTCTAAGTCATGAATCTCCTGACAATCTGGTGGCCCGTTAGTGTAGGAACGAACTGCAGATGGTGGTTCACACCGAAGATAGACATAAAATGCTGTAGCAACTAGCGGGTCAGGCAGCTGTAGCAACTAGCGGGTCAGGCAGCTTCTCAGGGGTAAAGGAACAGATGATGTTTTGGGTGAAGAAGGGTTCTGACCCAAAACGTCACCTGTTCCTTTTCTCCAGAGATGCTGTCTGGCCCATTGAGTTACTACAGCATTTTGTATCTCTCTTCGGTCTAAACCACCATCTGCAGTTCTTTCCTACACACTCCAGCATTTTATGTCCATCTTAGGTGGTCAATTAAAACTGATACAGACAGGCTAGACTGAATGGTTTCTTCTGTGTTTATGTTCAATGTCATTCTATGAATATTCAACTCTACCCATTATCAACAAACTCAGCACTTGCTAACTATGTAATGCAGTTTGTCTGTGTGAAACAGACTAACCATGAACTGAATTGTCATTACTTCAAAACAAATATTTAAATGTAAAAATTCTTAATCAAAACGTAATTGCTATGTATAGCTTGCATAATCCTCAAAGGCTGCAATATGAATCTTACCTTATTGATTCCTCCAATGTTTGTTATTAATTACAGTGGATGTCCCGCTAATCAATAATGTACAAACCTGTGTACTTTAACAAAGAATGGTCTCGCAACTGGTGATCAACATAATTAACAGGACCAGATTACCTTTATTTCCCTTCTCCTGTGCCCAATGTATACATTATTAATCATTAATAAAGAGGATGTTATTTATTAAGTTGAGTAATCTTTAATATGGATTGCAATATTGATGAAAATTAAAGATAGACACAAAATGCTGGAGTAACTCAGCGGGACAGGCAGCATCTCTGGAGAGAAGGAATGGGTGACGTTTTGGCTCGAGACCTTTCTTCAGACTGAGTCTGAAGAAGGATCATGACCCAAAATATCACAGTTTAAGAATGAGGGGTAGGCCATTTAGGAATGAGATGAGGACAAAAGCTTTTTCACCCAGTTGTGAATCTGTGGAATTCTCTGCCACATAAGGCAGTGGAGGCCAATTCACTGGATGTTTTCAAGAGAGAGTTAGATATACTGTAGCTCTTAGGGCTAATGGATGCAAGGGATATGAAGGGAAAACAGGAATGGGGTACTAATTTTGGATGATCAGCCATGATCAATACTGAATGGTTGAAAGGGCCGAATGGCCTCCTCCTGCACCTATTTTCTATGTTTCTATGTACGGCACACCAAACGTAGAGCAAACCAAACTGCTTTATTGAATGGGGCCAGAAGTCACAGAAGGCACAGCATCACTAACAGTAATGTGCTGGTTATGAAGAAAGACTGGATAGACTTGGTTTATACTCTCTAGAATTTAGAAGATTGAGAGGGGATCTTATAGAAACTTACACTTAAGGGGTTGGACAGGCTAGATGCAGGAAGATTGTTCCCGATGTTAGGGAAGTCCAGGACAAGGGGTCACAGCTTAAGGATAAAGGGGAAATCCTTTAAAACCGAGATGAGAAAACTTTTTTCACACAGAGAGTGGTGAATCTCTGGAACTCTCTGCCACAGAGGGTAGTTGAGGCCATTCATTGGCTATATTTAAGAGGGAGTTAGATGTGGCCCTTGTGGCTAAGGGGATCAAAGGGTATAGTGAGAAGGCAGGTACGGGATACTGAGTTGGATTGTCAGCCATGATCATATTGAATGGCGGTGCATTCTCGAAGGGCCGAATGGCCTACTCCTGTACCTAATTTCTATGTTTCTATGTTTCTAAGTATCGCCTCATTTGGCAGTGGGGCATTTCCACAAGTGGGTGACTTGTCATGCCAGTCAGAACATTAACTATTTTACTTGTAAACGCTACGGTGAATATGAATACAGCATTCAAGGAATAATTAAAGGTGTGAAGATACAGAGGGAAATGTTGATTTATGTCATTCACCACAAAAATTATGAGATCTAAGGTCGGCACGGTGGCATAGTTGAGCTAATGCCGTACAGTGCCAGAGACGCGGGTTTGATTTTGACTACGGGTGCTTTGTCTTTAGAGTTTGTACATTCTCCCCTTGACCTGCGTGGGTTTCCTCAGAGATCTTCGGTTTTCACCCTCTCTCCAAAAACGTACAGGTTTGTAGGTTAATTAGCTTTGTATAAAAGTAAAATTGTCCCTAGTGTGTGTAGGGTAAGTGCTAATGTGTGGGGATCACTGGTCGCTGTGTACTTCAGTGGGCTGAAGGGCCTGTTTGTTTCTCCCTGTATCTCTAAACTAAACGAAACAAAATTAAACAAAAGTAAACTAATAATTATGTTGAATGGCATGGGACGCTTTGGATTGTAAATCAATCACTCACAAGGTATAAATTTAAAATCACAATTGAAATACTGAAGGAATATGTGAGGCTTCTGAGGCTTTTTCCAATCCAATTTCTAGGTAACCGTGTCTTAATAAACACACTGATTTGTTATGACATGGTTGCCTAGAAATTGGATTGGGAAGATAAAACTCTTCTGTTCGTTTTTTTTACAAGTAAATCATACCTGATTTACTTATTAAAAAAACGGGCCCTTTGGCCCACTGTGTCTGTGCCGCCTTGCGACCAGTGCACTACACCAGCATACTAGCACTATCCTACACACTAGGTACAATTTACAGTTTTTTCTGAAGCCAATTAACTTACAAACCCACATGTCTTTGAAGTATGGGAGGAAACTGGAGCACCCCGGGCAAACCCACGTGGTCACGGCAAGAACGTAAACCTCCACACAGACAGCACCGGTAGTCAGGATTGAACCTGGGTCTCTGGCGCTGTAAAGCAGCAACTCTACTGCCTCACCGCTGTGGTCAGTTATGAATGACACCACCATAGATCTCATATTTTCTTCCTATCTGAAAAGTCACCCATCCTTTTTCTCCAGAGATGCTGCCTGACCCGCTGAGTTACTCCAGCACTTTGTGTCTATCTTTGGTATAAACCAGGCTTGATGCAGGAAGATTGTTCCCGATGTTGGGGAAGTCCAGAACAAGTGGTCACAGTTTAAGGATAAGGGGGAAATCTTTTAGGACCGAGATGAGGAAAACCTTTTTCACACAGAGAGTGGTGAATCTCTGGAATTCTCTGCCACAGAAGGTAGTTGAGACCAGTTCATTGGCTATATTTAAGAGTGAGTTAGATGTGGACCTTGTGGCTAAAGGGATAGGGGGGTATGGAGAGAAGGCAGGAACAGGATACTGAGTTGGATGATCAGCCATGATCATATTGAATGGCGGTGCAGGCTCGAAGGGCCGAATGGCCTACTCCTGCACCTATTTTCTATGTTTCTATGTTTCTATCTGCAGTTCCTTCCTACTCATCTATGTTCTGCCCATGTCTTGGAAATTATATAAACAACATTCTTCACATGTACTGTATTTTTTGTGCCTGAAACACCAGAATTATTTTTTAAAAGGAAGAGACCTTGGATACAGGAGTGAAATTGAGGTGTCGGGAAGACTAAGGAATTGTTGATACTAGAAACTTCAGCAATTTACTGGAGGAACTCAGCAGGTTCTCTGTGGATGCAGTGGACAGGTGGCGTTTTGGGTCAGGGTACTTCTTCATATCCAGTCCTGAGGCAAAGTATCGCCTGTTGTGGAGGCACATTTCAGTGAAGATAGCCGAAGGTTAGCCTTTGATAATGGAGAGTAGAGTTTAGGGCAGGAACAAGCATCACTAAGAGAAAGAGGATAAGAATGTAACGCTGATGTAGATTTCCCCACCCCATCTACATCGAGGAAGTGGAATGTGGACCGCAAGGTGTAAACAAAATTGATTGGCGAGGAACAGTGCAAATAGTTGAAAGAGACCATGTACCATGAATGCGTTTAACCCTGTGATGAGGAATCAGTTCTGCCAGTTCTGGATTATCTCAATGGTCTTGGCAGTGAGGACAACATAGCAAAGAGAACACAGCTTCCTTGGTCAAGGAGTGGCACGGTGGCGCATCGGTAGAGTTGCTGCCTTAAGGCGCCAGAGACCCGGGTTTGATCCTGACTACGGGTGCTGTCTGCAGAGAGTTTGTACGTTCTCCCTGTGACAGCGTGGGTTTTCCCTGGATGCTCCGGTTTCCTCCCACACTCCAAAGACGTACAGGTTTGTAGGCTAATTGGCTTCAGTAAAATTGTAAACTGTCCCTAGTCACACCATAGTTACGTTTATTTATATAGCACATTTAAAAAACAACTCTCGTTGGCCAAAGTGCTTTACATTTGTTATAAGAATAATATAAACAAACAAACTACATACACATATACATATAGCCCTCGCTCAGTGGACGTCAGGAAAGGCTTGGGAGTATAGATAAGATTTTAGTCTTGATTAAAGGAGTCGATGGAGGGGGCAGTTCTGATGGGAAGGGGGATGCTGTTCCACAGTCTAGGAGCTGCAACCGCAAAGGTGCGGTCGCCCCTGAGCTTCTGCCTAGACCACGGAATATTCAGCAGCTCCAAGTCGGCCGATCTGAGGGACCTGGAGGTGAAGTGGTGGGTGAGAAGACTTTTAATGGAGGGGGCAAGCCCATTGAAGGCATTGTAGACATAGAGGAGGGTCTTGAAATGTACACGGAACCGCACAGGGAGCCAGTGGAGAGAGGCCAGGATCGGGGTGATGTGGTCCCTTTTTCGGGTGCCCGTCAGGAGTCTCGCTGCGGCGTTTTGGACCAGTTGCAGGCGGGACAGGGAAGATTGGCTGATGCCAGTGTAAAGAGAGTTGCAGTAATCTAGGCGGGAGGAGATAAATGTGTGGATGACTAAGGAAGCTTTGTGTGTAGGAAAGTGTCAGTATGCGGGGATTGCAGGTCGGCACAGACTCGGTGGGCTGAAGGGCCTGTTTCCATGCTGTATCTCTAAACTAAACTAAAAAGGCAAGGCAAAGGTAAGACAGAAACATATTTGAGCAGTGGTTTGTAACTTCAAGGGGGCAAATTTGAAAATGGACCAGTTGTTGAAGTACATGCTCGGAACTGAATAGAAAAGCAAGATTATATATTAGTGTTTACTCCAGGTAAGTAGCTAAAAAACTGATAAGACAATTCCTTATAGGAAGATTTAGGATTTTTGCTAACCAATAGATGCATTGGCTTGCCACTCATCTAGGAGTTGATTAGTCTGATATTCGGTCAATTTAACAGCAAAGGTCAAAGGTCTAAGGTCAAAAGGAGTCACAGGTGGAATAGCTGAGTTTTGCAAAATGTGGCCCAGCATCATTGTTCCAGCCAATACATTGATAATACTTGGATTAAAGAATAAGGCTTGGATTAAAGAATAAAGAATAAGAAACAGTATGTATAGTTAAAAGTAGAGGAAAAATATGTGTAAACCATTAAAGTATAGGTTATATTTTCCTTGACTTGTAACCTCCTTTTAAGTAAATTGGTGTAAAATTCGACATGAGTGTTTGGCTAATTTGTGCTATCCCAAAGATTAAACAATAAAACGAGACTGCCCGGACCTTAGCAGACATCTCTGTAAGTGTCTTTTATCTTGTCAGCAATTCCCCAGTGCACATCATTAGCAGAATGCCAGAAAGGTGTGAATAAGCTGTTTTTCCTGACCACTCCCAAACGGAATTCAAGATAACAGTTAAGTAATGCAAACAAAGATCATAGCTGTCTGGAGGACAGTCCGCTCGCTCAGCTGCAGTGTTAGGTCTGTGACAATAAAAGAATTAGTCATGAGTGTGTGTGTGATTCCAAAGAACTGGTAAAGGCTGGTAAAGTAATTGACTGACTCAGTAACAATCATCATTAAAGTATGAGAAACAGGAAAAGGGACATCCTTATCTGTTGCTACAAAAACTGATGAGACTTCGACTACTTTTTTTCCTAAACACATTGCGGACATGAAAATGGCTATATTTTTGTTGGCTATACTTGTGGAGAATTATCATGCTTTTATGGATTTCCCCTTATGGAATTATGGAACCTCTATGTGGATGTTGCCAGGGCTCAAGGACCTGAGCTATAGGGAGAGGTTGGGCAGGCCAGCATTTTTTACGCAAAACGCAGGAGGCTGAGGTGTGATCTTATCGAGGTGCATAAAAGCATGAGGGGAATAGATGGGGTGATTGTGCGGAATCTTTTATTCGGAATTTACATAATCAAGAACCAGAGGACATAGGGGTTTTTAATAGGATTCAAAGTGGAATGAATAGGTGACGTTTTGGGTCGGGACTCTTCTTCAGTCTGAAGATCTGAAGAAAAGTTCCTAACTGAAATTTCACCTATCAATGTTCTTCACAAATGCTGCCTGGCCTGCTGAGTTACTCCAGCACTTTGTGTCTCTTTGTGTAAACCAGCATCTGCAGTCCCTTGTATCTAAGATTTAATAGGAACCCGAGGGGTGACTTTTTTTAACTCAGAGGGTGATGGGTATATGGAACGAGCTGCAGAAGAGGCATATGAGGCAGGTAATATAACAGCGTTTAAAATACACTTGGACAGGAACATGAGTAGAAAATAATTTGTAGAATGTGGGCACAAGCAAATGGAACTAGCATAGATGGGGCATCTAGGTTGACATGGACAAGTTGGGCTGAAGGGCATGTGTCTGTGCTGTAACACTGTACTAAAATAGTAGATGATGAATGTATCAATGAAAAAAAATCCTCTCTAAATAAAGTGAATCAGATGTTTAATGAATTGTAGTGACCAATCACATCTAACATTCTTCAGGTTAGGGAATTTCTGCAACTGGTGCATTTGGTGGTCCCACAAGCTGCACCCAAAACCAAACACACTTTGTATTTGTGTAGGAAGGAACTGCAGGTGCTGGTTTAAACCAAAGATGGACACAAAATGCTGGAGAGTAACTCAGTGGGACAGGCAGCATCTCTGGAGAGAAGGAATGGGGGACTTTTCGGGTCAAGGCCCTTCTTCAGACAGCCATTCCTTCTCCCCAGAGATGCTGCCTGTCCCAGTGAGTTACTCTCCAGCATTTTGTGTCTTAACTTTGGATTTATTTTCCCACAAGGTCCCACAAACCAATTTGCAAATCACTGGCTATTGCATATCTACCATGAACCAGGACAATTTAGCAACATTTTATGATGCTCTAAAGGCATTATTTAATATATTTATGATTTTGATTACTACAGCTGAAAATGGGTCCAATCATAAAAGGAAGTGTTTTCAATAGGTCACCAAGGATTGCGGATGCTGTAATCTTGAGCAAAACATAAAGTACTGGAGGAACTCAGCAGCCACCCAGTCCACCCATTCCACAGATGCTGCCTGACCCACTGAGTTCCTCCAGCACTTTGTGTTTTTAATTAGATTGTCTCACTCACTATATGCAAGAAACCTGGCTTCAAAGTGCAGAACATACTTTAAAAACTATACAGAATCAATTGCCAGTTTCTTTGTGCAAAGAATATACTTAAATATATATTTATGTACATTCAAAAGCTTTCAAAATGTTATTCTTGCACGTTATTAACAGATACTTCATTTTAAGATCTACCTTGATAACCCACAGGGGTGCAGTGGTAGAGTTGCTGCCTTACAGCGCCAGAGAACCGGGTTCGATCCTGACTGCGGGTGCTGTCTGTACGGAGTTTGTACATTCTCCCTGTGACCCGCGTGGGTTGTCTCCAGGTGCTCCGATTCCTCCCACATTCCAAAGACGTACAGGTTTGTAGGTCAATTGGTTTTGGTAAAAATTGGAAATTGCCCCTGGTGTGTCGGGTAGTGATAATGTACAGATTGTGGTCAGTGCAGACTCAGTTGGCCGATGGGCCAGTTTGCACTCTAAGCTACAAAAAAATGTTATGGTGAATAATCTGAATCTAGAATTTGCCCGCTTTTATGAGCAGCGACAAATTCCATCATGATTTTTCGTTTTAAACTAGGCTAAAATATTGCAGAAACTTATTTGATCTAACGGAACAGTGCTTCAAATTGTGCAATCTTTTGCTATGCTGTGGCTTATTTTTTGCTGGGAGAACACATTGAATCGAATGGAAACCCTCCCTGAGCAGCCCAGGGCCTAAGCATGTGTTTTGTGCTTGTATGTGTGAGATCTCTGGCCTGGAAATACATTGTGCAAATATTAGCATAAGAATGCTTAAGGGATTCATATGAAATTCCCTTGACTGCTATTTATATAACCCACTTAGAGTTAACAGGTTACCATTTTCATTAGAGTATGAAACAGTGGAATTCAATACCAACAAATTAACCATTCTTATGTTACTATTTAGACATGGTAATTTCAAAGCTTCTGTTTATTAATAAACTGCTTGGAATAAAGACTCGTTGTCAGAATTAATAGGAATCATTGCAAAATTCCCACTTAAAAAAAGAGAGCAAATGTCAAGACTCTCTCCATAAAGCGTGAAGCCATACTGTGCTATATTAACATACAAATGCCTGTAGACTTTTGAATGAAATTCTTTTGTCCACTGTTTTCATGTAATGTTTAGCCTATGTAATCATCATATAATGCAATTTCATTGCATAACTTATATACATTGAATGTGGTAACGTATTCTACTACTTAACAAAACAAAGGTACAAAAAATTATCCATTGGCACAAGAAGATTATTATCCTCATCTGGAAAAAAAGACATGATTAGGAAACCAAAGCTCAGCTTTGCAACAATATTATTATCTACTCTCAGATTCTGCCGCTGCCTCAGTGATCAATTTCAGGTCAGTTTCGGCCATCCATCCATCAGGCCCTACCATCACTCTGTACTTAACTTGATTTACCAACAAGCCCATCAATAATTACATTACCGTAATAAAATAAAATCAACAGTTTAGAAAGAAAACTAATCAGAATAAGAACAAGCAGATCTCACAATGAACAGGTTGAGGGGAAAGAAATATTTAGTGTAATGCAGCTAAATTTAAAAAAAAATGTTTTAATCATTCCTAAGCCCAATTTTCAATATAATCCCACCCAATGAAAAACAAATAAAGCATTCTAATAGATGAATGGTTCCCGGCTGTGGTATTGACTATAATTCAATTGTTGCTTTTGTAATTGGGTCAGTTCTTTATACATAAACTTCAAAATCTTCTGTTTATTTTGCCAGTGATATTTGTTATTAACTAATATTTTCTTCAGTTGTACTGCTGAACTTCTTCACATCTCTTTAAACGTCTGGTTTGCTGACTTTATATCATCTATTCCAACGTTATCTTAATTGCAGGACTGATCTCTTACTCTGTCACCCATTCCCATTTACCTGCCCGCCTAGTTTTAGCATCTAGCCCCCTCCTAGGTGAATCATTCTGGTTAGTACAGTAAACCAGGCCTTGTCCGTGACTTGCTACGTATTGGTAGAGGTTTCTGATTTTAATTATAGACTTTTCATATCTACATCCGTATATTTTGCATTCAGAAAACTTCACCTTTCTTCGGTACGGTCCCTTCCTCCCTTTCAAAGGCATCACTGAGTTAATCCTGAGCAGAAGATATCCCTTTATGATATGTTGTAAATCTATTGTTAACTCCTGCTACTGGATGAAGAACAACGCCAAGCAAAATGGCTTTACCTAATTGAATATTGAAACCTAATAAACTGTGATAGCCTTTTCTTTTCCATCTTTGCATGCAAGGAGCAGTTACATTTTGACAATGTTATCAACCTTTTCTGATCAATTCTGCTCTCCACCCATCTCAGCTTGCAAAACTGAAATGCTAACTCTCTTTCTTTCACCACAGATGCTGCCTGACCTGATGAGTATTTTCATGTTTTTCTGTTTGCCTATGGGATTTTAGATCTGCAATATCTTGGTTTGTTATCATCTCCTACACCTATTTCCCTTTCTACATCCTTGTCTACTTGCCCAAGGAAATGATGATTGGAATTTTAATCCACCTGCTACATCAAAGAGAAGGGTAAAGTCAAGAATGGTGATTTCTTTGACATTGTCCATGTTGCCTTATTCCACGGGAGAGACCTGTCTCAATTATATCTACCTTTATTCATCAAATGCACACAAACTGCCTCAACCAATAATTTCACTTGTCACCTTTGTACAGCCACATCTTTTGCAGTTCCCCTCTTCTATCCAATCATCCCTACTGCCATCATGCTATTAAACACTACAACTCTAAATAAGCTTTGAACTACATAGTCTTGGGGGCAATGGTTTTGTCTTTTTGCACTGTTATTGTTAGTTTGTTTGTTTTATGTGTATACTTGTAAGTATGTGTATATACAATATACTAAATGAAAAAAAATCTATATATATTTATATATTGACATTTTTTGGGTGTTTATTATATTGCTTACAGGATAGCATCTTACATTTTCCGTTGTGCTGTAAGTTAGGATTTTATCATTCTGTCTAAGTCATATGACAATGAAACACGCTGGACTCTTAACGTGCAGCCCTTTGGTGACAGTATTGCATGATAGATTTGTTTCAATATGAGCTCTGCATATATTTTTGTGTACAGGTATAGTACAGATGAACAGATTTGTAGGTTATTTGGTTTCTATAAATAGCCACTAGCGTGCAGGACATGGAGCTAGTGTATGGATGATTGATGGTTGATGTGGACAGGGTGGGCCAAAGGGCCTGTTTCCATGCTGTATCTCTAAACTAAACTATATTCTGTTTGTTGTAAAGGAAGGAACTGCAGAGACTGGTTTATATCAAAGATAGACCCAAAATGCTGGTGTAACTCAGCTTGTCAGGCAGCATCTCTGGAGAAAAAGAATAGGTGACGTTTTGTGACTATATTCTATTTGTCCTTGACCTCTCTATCTTTTCACTGGGTCTTTGCACTTAAGGTGATTTCCTCAATGCAGGCTTATTTGAACCAGCATTTCCTTTAGTGAAGCCTCATCATTACCATATGTCACACACCCAGTAACCTCCTCACCAACACATCCCCTTCCTATTGATGCCTCAGGCTGAAGTAAACTGTTCAAGCTTTTGTTCCCACTTCAACTCTATTGCAACTGCAGCCCAGTTCCACATCCAAGTCCATCCATAACCTAAGCTCTTGCTGATTAAATCTTCACTCAAAAATTAAAATGCTCTTAGTCACATTCATACAAATATACAGTGTGGAAACAGGCACTTCGGCCAAACTTGCCGACACCGGCCAACATTGTCCCAGCTCTGAAGAAGGATTTCGGCCCGAAATGTTGCCTATTTCCTTCGCTCCATAGATGCTGCTGCACCCGCTGAGTTTCTCCAGGTTTTTTGTGTAACCTTCGATTCTCCAGCATCTGCAGTTCCCTCTTAAACATTGTCCCAGCTACACTAGTCCCACCTGCCTGCGCTTGGTCCATATCCCTCCAAACCTCTCCTATCCATGTATCTGTCCAACTGTTTTTTAAATGATGAGGTAAACCCAGCCTCAACTACCTCCTCTGGCAGCTTGTTCCATACACCCACCACCCTTTGTGTGAAAAAGGTTACTCCTTGGATTCATATTAAATATTTTCCCCTTCACCATGAACCTATGCCCTCTGGTCCTCGATTTCCCTATTTTGGGCAAGAGACTGTGCATTTACCTGATCTATTCTCATAATCTTGTACACCTCTATAAGATTACTTCCCATCCTCCTGTGCTCCAAGCAATAGAGACCCAGCCTACTCAACCTCTCCCTATAGTTCACACCCTCTAGTCCTGGCAACATCCTCGTAAATCTTTTCTGAACCCTTTCAAGTTTGACTATATTTCCTATAACATGGTGCCTAAAACTGAACACAATATTCTAAATGCGGTCTTACCAACGTCTCTGCAAAATGACCTCACAACTTCTATACTCAGTAATATGACTGATGAAGGCCAATGTGCCAAAAGCCTCTTTGAACACCTTATATACCTGCGACTCCACCTTCAAGGAACCATACACCTGTACTCCTAGATACCTCTGCTCTACAACACTACCCAGAGGCCGACCATTTACAGTGTAGGTCCTGCCCTTGTTCGACGTCCCAAAATGCAACACCTCACACTTCTCTGTATTAAATTCCATCAACCATTCCTCCGCCCGCCTGGCCAATTGATCCAGATCCTGCTGCAATCTGTCACAACCATCTTCACTATCTGCAAAACCACTCACTTTTGTATCTTCAACACCATTGCTAATCCTGCCCTGTATGTTCTAATCCAAATAATTGATGTAGATGACAAATAGTAATGGGCCCATCACCGAAGAACCCTGAGGCACACCACTAGTCACAGGCCTCCAGTCCGAGATGCAACCTTCCACCATCACCCTCTGCTTCCTTCTAACTTTAATAGAGCAACACTTTCCATTTATTATCCTATCTGAAATCTAATTTATCTAAAAACGTTGGTATAAACACCTGCCACTGAATCCTACTCTCCCATCTCTCATATTCTTGCTAATAGCCATTGAGTCCTGATTCTGTAATTTACAAAGATTCAAAATACTTGTCCTGTAATGAGTTGTGTACACATTTCCTGCATAGCTCTGCACATGGAGAGGAAACTTGACTGTGCTGCCACTGCGTGTCAACTACACTGTGTCACATTTTGATAATAAATTACTAAGTAACAGATCTAAACATAAAATATGCGGACAGGATTATTAATAAGTATTGGGGATTGATCTAGTCTCCTGTACTTGCACTAAGAGAAATACAACTGAGGTCAATACAAATTCTTTACAATGCACTCTTTATATTTCATCCCATTTTCTTTTGGAAAACTATAAATTCTATTTGTATTATTAAGGTAACTATATTCATGTAGGTTCAATAACTGGAGAACGTGTAAACATGTTTTTAAAACCGTGTCATTTAAAATGTGAGTTTCTGTAACTTGGCTCTGGTTATTAAATGCTTTGCTAGTGTCTACTGTTTCTTCCCACAGACAATTTACATGCAATTAGGTTTGAGCAGCTTCTGTGGTGGGGAGACAATTTCAATGATTTGTGTGTTTTCAAACAGGAGTCGTAAAACAACAAAGAGGCAAGAGATGACAATAAGGACAACAAGAAGAAATATAATTGCTATTCTGTGAGGAAAAGAGGCATAATCTGTGTTAAACATCTACCTTATGCCACTTAACACAAGGGCAAACGGGACATAAAGATCTACAGTAGCTTTGCTATCAGATATTATGTTCTCCTCTAAGCTTTTCAATGGTGACGAACCTTTGAATCCCCGAGAGATAAAGTCAAGCAAGTATTTTCAACATACCTGATCATTTATCTGGCATGCGTCTAGGTTGTGATCATAGCTCCGTCCGAACCTGATGTATTTGAGCCAGCTCCCTATATCAGGCTGGCTGGCATCGATGCAGAACTTTACATTGCCTAACTCGTCCAAAACCTGGAAGAAAAATGTTGAGATAAAATCAATATAGACTGAGTCACAAAGGAAGCTCGAAATAAACTACGTACCTCCCACATAGCTACAGAAAAAAACATCTCGCTCATACATGTGCACATAAACACATACATGTCGCTACAGTATTGTAAGCGAAGATTTATAAATAATCCCTTTAGCTGAATGCATTTTTGGAGGTAGGTTAACATTTTGTGGGCATTTTCTGATGATAAGATGGGAGTGGAAAAGGAATCATAATTCAACTCTTTCCCTTAGGGTGGAATATAACTCTGACTTTTACTTTGCTAGGTCATGACCTCCTTCCCCTTCTTTGCCCCCAAGAAATCAACATCGATGATGCAAAGGCTTCATATCTGCATTAACCATTTATAATTACTAGGTAGCTGAGGTGATTTTTTTTTAAAGGTTCCATCAAAGATTACATTCAGCACTAACTTCACTTGAACAAATGTTTGATTGTCTGAACACAAACTGGAGAATGTGCACAATTCAATGAAAACACAATGATAGTGGTGGGTCTGCACAAACATATTTTGCTGTGTCTATCCACAAAGATGCATAAAATATTGATATTGTGCCTGCTGCTCTCATCCCCATTATTACATTGATTAGATTAAACAGGAATGAACAAAATGTTTCTGAATGGTTTAGAGGGTTAATACAGAAACTCAAGTTAATACAACATTAAAAGATTGAGATATTTTAATTGTATTTGACAATAACTCTATATGGGGAATGCTAACCTTGATGTCAACAGTAACGTTAGTCAGTTGTTTGTCAATGGCTCATTATCTTTGTGCATACATGTGTCATAAGACACAAGGGAACACACCTACAGATTTACTGCAGCCATCCACGCAATAAAAAAAACCATAACCCGTTTGCAAGTGCAAACTATTGTGCCTCCGCCCACCCCGTGGCCAGTGGGCAACATTTAATGCTTGAAATTTAATATTCAGTCCATTACTTGTGTGAGATAGTTATTGAACAAAATCAGGTCATAATATGTAACCTTCAAAACCATGCAACTTTCATGAGATTTTGGACATTTTAAAATAAGTGGCAACTGCAAACACTAACAGCTACGTCTTTTAATTGTGAAAATGAGTCTTTACCGTTGATACTGAACACACCCACACGCTTTAATAAAAAATCGCGAAGATCGGAAATACACGGAGGTACATGTGTCGAGTAGGTTTTAATGGGTTTACATGCGACTGGACCTATTGATACAGGTATGAGGGCAAGGGACATAAATACTCTGGTATTCCACCGGAATTTAGAAAAAGCGTATTAGCGTCAAAATAGACTTTCAAACCACAAATAATACATTTCAATTGGAAAGGGACTTGAGGAGGTGCAATCTTGAACCGAGCCGAGACAATGGAAATCGAAACTATCCCGACTCCATCAATGATTAAACGCTGCAATTAGTTGAAACAGCTACTTCATTTAAAACATTTCTTCCCCCGAAATATTATTTTCGTCGAAAACATATTTGCATTTCTTTTGGAAGAACTGGTTCTATCTCGCAACGACTGAAGGTTAAGAGGCTAGTCTCTGTTTACCTAACCTTCAAGTACTATAACATGCAAATCAGACAGCCTCTACAGGAGCTGCTCCAGATCATTAACTTGCAATAACTTTCAGGGACAGACTACTGTATGGTAAGGTGCTGTTAGATTAATCTTAACTGAGTAAATCCGGCCTCCTCTTTTCTCAACTGCGCAGACCCCCCCTCACAGTTTACGGAAATTACAGAAATCGAGGGCAACGGTGAAACTCCAGAAACTGCAGCCGTTCAGAACCACTTTGTGGATAAAATATTCGCGGCCTGTGATACTCTCGGCGTGGAGACAGACGACTGCCTTCACATTAACTCTCGCCACTTACAGATAGCGGGGAAGTTGTCTCCGAAAATTGAAGGAGGAGTTTTGAGTCGCGCTTTATCCAAATATGTTATGATCTATTAGTATTAAATATGTATATTGTAAAAGTATCCATGAATATTATTTATGTACCCTCTTTGCTGCGCTTCTAAAACACAATAAAACGTTGATCACCGCACATTGAGAGTGAAGATACCGTGATCTGACCTACATAAATATAGGTCATATTGGTAAACATCTGGAGCGTGGTTCCACACATCTGTATGAACTAGCTCGACACAAAATGTTGGAGTAACTCAATGGGACAGGCAGCATCTCTGGAGAAAGGGAATGGGTGATTTTTCGGGTCGAGACCCTTCTTCAGACTAGAGTCAGGGGAAGGGAAACGAGAGATATAGACGGTGATGTAGAGAGATATAGAACTAGCTGTTTATACACGGCGAGGGATGAAAATAGAAAGGTTCAGACTCTCTGTAGATAGTGCTCCTTCACCCTCTTGTTAATAATTAGATATCTGTGGCAAAGCGAAAGTGGGTGAAGCGGTAGACACATGCACAGGCCGTCAGGGACTGTGGCCGCTGTTCAAAACCGCCTCTCGTTCAGGGGCACAGACTCGTCGAAAGTGCGGCTGGTTCCACAGGTGCCGTTTTAAGCCCAGTTACATGGAAGGGCCTCGATTAGAAAGCGAGAGGTAGACAATGTAGGACGCGGGTCTGTCTCCGGTCTAAGAAGAGGAAGCTCCCGTTCCCGAGACGCCGGGGGGAGAGAGAGACAGAGACAGTGGACAAGGGCGGTCAGATGCCCCGATAATGCGGCAGGAACCCGCGGGAATTATGCAGTGTTGCACTTTATTTCTGCTTTGATGTGTTTTGTTTGGAGGGGGGTGCACGCTGTTACAGGGGGTCCATGCTCCGGGGAGTTGGCGGTGTGGAGACTCCCGTTAACCGGGAACATTTCCCACCGGGCAGGCCCATAGTAACAGCGCTGCCAGATGCGTGTGCATGTGTTGGCAGGGCGAGGGAAAGAGTCTTTTAAAATAAAAAAAAGAAAACAGGATGAAGTTTGAACGGAGAGCAACTTTCTTCCGAGTTTGCCGGCTTGTTTTAAAAGTGAGCGGCCGTGCACTTGCAGGAAACACAGGGAGAGAGAGAGAGAGAAAGAGTAAGATTTTGGTGGGAGGGGGGGAGGGAGGGAGGGAGCGGGCGGTGGGGCGAAGGGCAGCGGCCGCTCCTCGCTGCCGCTGGGGTGTGAGAGAGGGCTGGGAGCGGCGGGCCGGCGCTTACCTTCGGGATGGGACTGGACGGGGCGTTCACAGACACCAACCTGCTTCAACTGCCGTTAACACAATCCAAATCCAGTTGGTCTGGCCGCCCAGGGCTTAACTCCCGGCTGATCTTTTGCCCCCTTCCCCTCCTTCCCAGACAGCCCTGTCTCCTGCTTTGGTGGTAGTGGTGGTGGCGGTGGTGGGGGTGGGGGTGGTTGATCCCAGCCTCTACGCCGGTCTCTCTCTCTCCCTCTCTCTCTCACTGACTCACACACTAACACTCCGGGTTAGTTTATTCGGCGGGCGGCGCAGCAATGCTCGGTCAAGGCCACCAAGTTGTGAAGAATCACGGGGGTGGGGGGGGGGGGGGGGGGGGGGGGTGGGGGAAGCGGCTCCCGTGGGGATGAGTGATCCCCGTGCTGGCCCACTGGGGTGGGTGGGGGTTACAGTGGGAGGGGGCAAGTGCGGACCAGCTCCCGGCTGAGAGAGGGAGGGAGGGGGGTGGGGTGGGGGTGGTGGAGAGAGAGTTCCCTGCAAACACGCGGCTTTCCCTGGACCGAAAGCGCCCTTTTCCTTTCCCTGTCTCTCCGTCTGTCTCTTCCTTTCTTCTCGCTCTGATGAAGTGTCAGACACGTCCTCGATCGCCGAGGTCAGCGAAAGGTCGTTGTTGGAGAGCGATCTCCTGGCGAGCTCATTAAAAGACAGTAACCCGGTGACCGTTTAACATGGGCTGGATTTAAAGAGACAGCGTCCCCTCTCTTTCTCTCGCGATTGCATTACCTTCGGCTGCAAGTCAGGATACAATGAGAGCTGCCACTTAATAACGCGTCTATCAGTAGCCAACATTAGACGGGCAACGTAGCGCTGTTGCGGCCACACTAACCGGTAAAGCATTATCGAGTTATACGCCCTGTTAACACAATGGAAATCAATAACTAATCAAAATAAAAAAGAGAAAAACAGGGGCCGATTTGAACAACTTGAGAACGTGTAACGCACTTAATATAAAGAACGGTTCCGTTTGTGATTCAAGTTTGCTTAGTTAAATATGTTCCGTGAAATCTTCGAAACTTTTGTCTTTATCGGTGCCAGTTGCCCTCGCTACACTTTCATGAACAGAATTGCTGTGTGGTGCCTGAAAGGACAATTTCACGGGGAGTGCATTATACTTTGTTTTATCATTGTTTTATCCCGCACCCACCACTCCAGCTTCACAAGGTTTGTGTTTACACACATCAGTTGCTGAAATCGGATCCCTGGCCACACAGAGCTATCTCGATTTCCACTCTTACTTCAAGGTTTCCTCGACTGGAGTGGCTCTAGACCCATTGGCCTAAGGGAGCCAACACTTCAGCTGCCTCCGACTGCATTGCTCCGACTGTTACTCGGCAGTGCTGCTATTCGTTATCCTTTTGAACGGTTCGAAGTGTTTTATTCAATATATTTTTTTAAAAAATCTGTTCCCAGTGATGCAACTTTGCCCAGGGTGACTCTACCTTGGGAAAACTACGATTGGGTTGCCGGAGTGAATAAGACTGGGACAGAGTTGGGGTCATTTTCCTGCTGCCTCCAGTAACATAAAGCATCGGCGGGTAGACACGATATAGATGTTTGGCAAACTCTCCGCTGCGGAGGGATCAGAGGTGTTGATGGCAGCGTTGAGGCCGGCAGTTTTCGGTTAAAAATGTGCCAATTACTAGATAACTTTTCCATACGATAAATGCACATAAAAAAAAAAACAAGTAACACAAGTGAACACAAAGTTATTTAAAAATGTAGACGGCCTTTTAACACGGGACGTGAATTACAATGACACTGAAAATGCTTTTATCCATGCTTATTAAAATTACATATACATACCCTGGAACGAGGATTGTTAACATAACTTCAACGAGTACTTACAGAACATAAACATATTTCAGGCGGGGAGATAGATACATGCACTTAGAGATTCACATTCAGATCCACACGCTCAGAGATACATATTCATATGGCTCCTCTTCAGAAAAGCAACTCATTCAAGGACAGACAGGAAGAATAGATCAGAGGTCACGTATAGGAAAGGGATTTCCCATGAACAAACTGATCATTCAGTGTCCGTGGCATTCCGGGCTGCACCCTTGGGGTCTCTACCCCCCCCCCCCCCCCCCCCCCCCCCCCCCCCCCCTCCCCCATTGACCCCCATTGACGAGACTTCAATTATTTCATTCTGATAGCCCGGGGGATGAGCGTCCAGCTATCTGCTAATTGACTTGTTTAACATTTTACAAGGTGCTCAGACGCCGAGGCCTTTCTCCGCGCGGTTACCCTTTTTCAAGTCCAAGACCCGTTCCTCACTCTGCCACCCCAAGCCATCAGGTCAAACTGTCTCTCTGATGCTAACCCCGCGAGAGACACATTCACACACAGGGGGGACATTTTGGCTTCGTGTCATTCAGTAAAATAAATGATACTTTTCTTTGTAATAGGAAGGAACTGCAGATGCTGGTTTAGACCGAAAACAGACACAAAATGCTGGAGTAATTCAGCGGGTCAGACAGCATATCTGGAGAAAAGGAATAGGTGATGCTTCGGGTCGAGACCCTTCCTCAGACTAAGACTCAGGAGAGAAGGAAACTTTTTGTTTAAAACATTCTGATTTTTCTCAGCAGTGGCTGTAACAAAGTATTGTGAAATCTATTCCGTTTGACCTTAAACTTTTAATGAGATATATTCTGGTGGCGAAGGCGAACGACTAAAGAGAGGTGT
Source organism: Leucoraja erinaceus (assembly GCF_028641065.1). Taxonomy (NCBI): domain Eukaryota; kingdom Metazoa; phylum Chordata; class Chondrichthyes; order Rajiformes; family Rajidae; genus Leucoraja; species Leucoraja erinaceus. Next base: position 11,622,025 of record NC_073390.1, read on the forward strand.
GTGCAGATAGCACTTTTAAACTAAAGAAACGCTTCGTTCATCCATTTAAAGATATAATCATTATTTTTATTTGATGGTTATTCATAATCTGAACACAGGAGAGACTTCCAAAGCGCTTTCTGCAGCGCGCTGCACCTTATGTTTTTGGTGCAGCCTTCCTCAAGGATATTAATTATTTGTCGTGGGAAGCCGCATACAGATGATACAAACCTTGCCGAAACACCCCGAAAGTGCACGCCGAAATTGTATTACTTTAACTAACTCGCTATTCCTGACGTTGTAAGGGGGAAACAGTTCAATATTACATTTTCAGGTTCACAGTGTGTGTGTGTTTGTTTTGTTGCATGTGGAATTGTTGACGCGCGGCTTTAAATGAGACGCCAGGTATTGCCGGATAAACTCCGGGATTCCTTTGTAAATAGCACCAAAACCTGCCCAGAGATTCCCATGGCTTTCGCGCTGCTGAGAACATCCAGCGAGCCCCGGTTGCTGGCCGCCAGTTTCCTGCCGTTCCTCAAGATGTCCATTGTTGGACCTTTTTAATTCAGCAATAAATTGGGCAAGCTGGACCTATGAGCTGTTCTATTTTCTTCCTGTCAGGATGGGGGATTTGTTTTATGATGCATTGTGTGTTAAATAGAAGCAGCGGCGAGCTGGGAAACTGATTACTATTATGTGCAGTTGTTCTGCGTTTCTGATATAGAGCTGGCTTTTCTTTCTTTTAAAAAAAAACCAAAGCACAACTCTCTGAAAAGCAGGAAATGTTGCTGTGTAAACAAAAGGGTCGAGAATCGGGTGCAAGTCCTGGGCAAATTAGGTTTATATTGATAAGGCTGTGAGACTGGGAGCCGGACTCGGTTTCCTGGCGCGCCAATGCCACAAACTAACCAGCAGATGGCAATCGCAATCGATACTAAAATGATCCGACATTAGATTTCGATTTTGGCCAATATACCATTTGTTTTTACACGTAACTAAAATGCTCATCTCAGCATTACTGTAAGCAGTTGTGATTCTAACTGTGCGTGGGGAAAACCTTCTAACTTTCATGTGATTTTCCTGGGTCTGGGATTCCGAGCCTTATTCTGTGCCATTTGACCGTGGTGGCCTGACAGCAGTTCTGACCAGTTGTAACCGAAGAATAGCCAGAACAATACCAGGACACTTGGCGATAAGACCAAACAACCAAGGAGAAGCTGGACAATTGACTGCGACATCGTGCATCGGTTGAGAAGTCACAGACATCCAGGAAATGACATTAATAACTTATACGGTGTAGTCATGTTGATGAAAATAACTCGATCTACGGCAACTTTTAAAGGGGCAGTGATCGGGACGATTTAATTCATCACAAACAAAGTTTTCTTCCCCAACCTGAATTGTCACCTTAGTACACCTACACCGGGTCATCAAAGCATACACACGCTAGTTCTTGTACACACGGAGATTCAGAATCGATTCGATAGATAGACCTAATGACATTCGCATTTATATAAAATAATTTACACACACCATCAGATAGATGCGTGGACAGATTCGCCGGGACAGACATACGCCCACAGATATGCACAGACAAAAGCATATACGTACAAAGGAAACTGCATCCCTAAAGAGACATCCACTTACATTCTGTGCGACCCCCAACAGAATAATAACAGTGCCCCGTGTGACAATGTACCCCGATGTCAAACTCGGCCCCACATTTTACTTCGAGGTCTTTGAATAGGGATGGTGAGTTTTGAATAGGGAGGTTATTACTTGGCTGTATCCCCGAAAGGAAAACCATGGTTGTATCCAGACTGGGCGAGAACCGTGATGTTTTCTGCAGGAAACAAGTGTGCTGCCACTTACTCAAGTAGCTCAGACATTGCAAGTGACCAGCTGGAATAGATTCGTGAATCTGTGCCTCTTAAGGGTCAAGGGCGGGGTGAACACCATGGTGGGATGAGTATAAAATAATCAACGACAAACTGGCAGTCAAACTTACACTACATTCAATTTTCTTTTTCATTGATTTCAATTGAGGAGGATATGGATTTGGTGAAACCCGGCTGCTAATTTCCAATTGCTAGTGTTGCTTTACCCACCAAAGACAATTTTCACAACCCGTGGCTTTAGGAAACTGTAAAGAAATTAAAAAAAAAAAAGAAAAAAAAGGGACAGGCAAGAAATAAAGATGGAAACGTAGAGTTTTTCCAAAGTGATTGGGGCATTTTATTGCCCTCATCCTGAATAGTTGCAGGGCTCAGGGGCAGTGAATACAGTACACACAGTATCGCCTCAGTGATAATGCATAACTGTTGTCTTAATATTGGAAACATATTAATAATAACCACCAAAAATAGGAGTCATGGACTTTCCTAACAATCAAATGCAGGAAAGTGAATTGTCCAGACATACCAATGGTCCATGGGGCATATTTGAGATGCCCTTTACATCAATGCATCTGGGAACCTGGTATCACCTCATATCTTTCAAGTTGCTTTTTACTTCAACAATTACCTGACAAAGTGTCACATTGAGGGACAGTATGACGATATAAGAGAATACAGGCTTTTGAGACACATGGGACAACTATATCAGAGATGAAATGCAAAACAAAAAGTACAGGAATAAATAAATATCCATCCTCTCTCTCTCTTCACTGTGCATGGACATACACACAAAAACAAAAATACAGCTCTTATTGAAGTAAGCCCACTGTTCATGGACTCGTGCAACAAGATAAGGAGAAAAAAAGCAGACATGCAGATAACTACACATACGAAAATAGCACATAAAACATGCACACAAACCGAATTGCACTGACATCCTTGAACACATAAATATTTAAAACATAATGAAATGCATACTTAAGGAAAATAACTCCTTTGCCCCTTTGAGCCTTTGAAGTTAATATAAATAAAACTGAAATAGTTATTTTCATACAAAATGTGATATTGGCACGTGCCATCTCCCCTTTAAAACGAACAAGGGTTTTTTTTTAAAAGAAGCTTTCCTCTTTAAACAACGTCTTGGGGAGACATTTCCTGCAAAGGATTTCAGAACAGGAAAAGCCAGTAGTTCTGCAAACCAATTTTTATGTCGGAGAGTGACAAACATAAAAAACGTAGTTTTAAGATAGAGAATGTCCCAAGACATTTGATAGGAGGACTGAAATGAATGAATCGATACTGAATCATAAATCAAGGGGGAGGTGAAGGGCATGCATGAGAAAAAGCCAATTGCAGAGGTACAGGGGAATACAGGGGAATGGGGAGGGCGGTAATGTGGCAGAGATTCTTCCCCTGCAAGATGGCAAGGACCTGATGGGCCAAATGGCCTGCTTCTGTTTTGTAGTATAAGATGAAAGGAGAGATTAAGAGGGGTAACAGAAGGTTTGGCATAAAGGTGGGTTTTAGAGAAAAATACTTAAAATATAAAAAGAGGGGATGGCCAAGAGGGATTTGTGCTGAAATAGTTGATAGAGTTTACAACATATCGTGAGTTAATGATCTGCATCAGAGGAATTAAAGGGCGATTCTATTGTGTGGGAGGAGGGGGGTCGGAAGTAACAAAAGGTGAATATCACCTTCTCCCCATTGGTCAATTATTTCCTTATCCCCCTTTTAATTCTCTGCATCAGTGATCTTCCTTAATAGCATTCCTTGAATCTATTATGCCTTAGGTAAAAATGCTATGCCCAATTTCGCAGCTTCATCATTGTGATTCCTAATTTTGCTCATGAGAGGTCACAGTTCTGCAGGATCTGCCCCTTCCAGTCTCTCCAACTGGCTGATGCTGGAATATCCAAACCCCTTCACCTGTCTACTCCAGGACCCTACTTTACTTGAAGCACTCATCGCATGCCAGGCCATTCAGGGACAGCCATTGTTAAAATCACATAGGGTTTGCAGATTACCTTCACTGAACAGTGTACAAATTCATGAGAGGAATAGATCGGGTAGAAACACAAAATATCTTGCCCAGAGTAGGGGAAATCTAGAACCAGGGGCCTTAGATTTAAGGTGAGGGGAGTAAAGATTTATTAGGAAGCTGAGGGGTAACTTTTTCACACAGGGGCTGATGGGTGTATGGAAGTTGCTGCCAGAGGAGGTAGTTGATGCAGGTACTATCACAATGTTTATGAAACATTTGGACAGGTAAACTCCAGGAGGCGAGACGATTTTCGAGTAAACAGGTGTGAGGTACCCGCCTTCGCTCACCCCACTAACTCCACCTGTTGCTCTCCCGGCCCCGTGGTAAGTACCAAGAGATATCTCGTGGCTACTGGCTGTCCGGAATCGAATCCAATGAGTGCCAGTAGAAAATAAATCTCCGTGTTCTCCCAAAAGTAATACTTCCCTTCCAGTAGCTAGTCGGTTAGAACCGCACAAAATAGTGTCGACCAAATCTGAATCTGAATCTGATTCTGAAGAGGCAACGTGAGACGCTGTCCACAAAATACACATCCCGACCCCAACCATCACCGACCACCTCTAGAAATAGTGGGACTGTCACTGCGGCCATTTGCACCTTCCTAAAGACACTGAGTTTGATCAGATTCCTCGTCACCTTTCACTCACTTATTAAACAAGAAATAATTATTGAAATCACAATGACGCTGGGATTAAAGCTGTTTATTAAAATGTATGTGTGTAAGTGTGTCGTCAAACACCTGCTAACTACATTCAAGTATGTTTCCCTAGAATGATAGCATGTGCTTTGCCTGGGTCCTTGTACATGTATACCTCTGTGTGCAGTGTGCCCGAGACCGTGTAGGTGATTGAGTTTGTGATTCTGCCTCTGTACACAATGTGTATTTAAATAGACACTAGATGTGATTTCGAATCTAGTGTATTAGGAATGCTGGTGTATTTAATTCTCTTCTGCAATTTGAATGGTTGGTCTCTTAATTTTAGCCACTTCATTTCGACTTTGATACGAGTGCGATGTGATTAAACTCGGATGAGTGGATCCAGCGACGCACACCAACATGACCTGGGTCTCCTGGGACTGATCTTGTCCTCTCATCCCGACTTTCAGCGGGCGCGGTTCCCGTGTTAATTTTCACGCATCCTCAACGAGTGATTTGTGTAAGATGAATGGTTTCAGTTCAACCAGAAAGGGAACTAAAAGCTTCAGCCCCCCCCCCCCCCCCCCCCCTCCCCCCCCCCCCCCCCCCTCCCCCCCCCCCTCTGCTTTCTCGCAAACTTTCCGCAGTTCGCCGCAAGAGGATATTTTTCATTCGCCGTGCAAAAAAGGTGATTTGTTATTCGGAGCCGAGGAAGGGAAGCAGCGACCTGCGGCTCATGCGGAAATGTTAACCGATCCACCTCCTAGCGCCAGTTGACAAGACCGCTCGCTTTCCTTACACGCGGTGACTCGGTGCTTTAGAAACGTTGCCATGAAAATAAAATCTTGAAATGATCAAAAACCAAAGTGTGAGGGGTTGACACTGAGAATAGAGGAATTTAAGCATCCGACCACTCTTTATTCAGACGGCCACCTCCAGTCTAAAGTTATGCTATGACGGCACTGACATGCCATAAAGTCCGTCTCCGGGCAGATGGAAAATCTTGAGAGGTCAATATATTTGATAATATTTACATAACGTGGATTTTTTTCTATTAATAAAACGAAAGTAAAACAAAAACATTTGCTTTAAGGCTAGAATAAGGTTAACATTTGATTCGTTTTCCTCTTTTAAAATTAAAATTTGAATAACAAATTATATTTGTTAATATATATATAGGTTTTATGTAACTGGGGAGGCGAAGATCTGATATTGTACTGAGAGTGAGTGTAGGCGCAATTACATGGGCCATGTGTGTAAAAGTTGAGGACTGTATTGTATAATTGCCGTCTCTTTGCTCTAATTATTTACATGTGTACCGGCTTTTAATTAATGGAATCTGTTGGTGCAGCCATACAGCGGGGACTGGGAATCTGCCGCCTCAATTAAACATTTTGTTTTAAACACCACTCATGATGGACGATGCAAACAGTGGCAGTGTTCCACAATTCATAATGTGCTGCATAGAGAGTTACGTGCCCCCCCCCCCCCCCCCCCCCCCCACTCACCCCCTCTCTATCTAGTTGATTCAATTTATCAAACACTGTGGATCTGGACTCCAAACCGGGCGCCCCATTTGTCGGGGCTGCTGGAGGGGGTTCCAAGCCGCAGGATCTACGTTTAATTGCTCGCATGTTACATGGTGAATAACGCGCAGATAGTATGGGAGCCCTGAGTATTAAAAACAACAATGAATCTCAATATGTGCATTCCCGTTGGCAACCAGGGGACATTAAAAAAAATATAATTCAGACATCGCTAACTAAATTGTAACGTTAAAAATAATGTCCACAAAGATAAACACCATTGACCAGGTTAACTGTCTCCAACTCACTGAAATTTCTCTCACTTCCCCCCGACCGGTTTATTTATTAGACTGGATACGAAAGTGGATGAAAATGGAAGAAATAGTTATAGAAATAGAAAACAAGAATAAGACTTTATTTTATCATTTTCGTTCCAAACGTTTCAATTTATGACTGTTTATTATAAAACAGCTCAAATAAAATATATTTGAGGTATAAAGTAGAAAGCGCAATTTGGCTGGGACCCCGTATTTAGTCTCTCAATATTGTTCCTCCAATTACTCTGACGGTATCTCCAGAGTCTGCTTGTTTTTTGCGATTCTTTCCCCCACCCCCCCAAATATTTTGTTGGCTCCGCTTGTTGTGACGGCGTGATTTTGATTGCCATTAATCATTCTCACAATTACCAGAGCTCTCCACGACTGTACTTCATCAACTTTCTCCGTTCGCTTCATTAAAACGACACCTTCGCTGATTAAACGCGACACGCCACGCTCAGGAACTGGGAGCGACCGACCGATCGCTGTGTTCAATGGGAAACCAAATCGGAAACCAGAGCAAGTCTGTTTTTTTATTAACCCGGGATCTTTATTCACGTTTCAGACACCTTATTACTTTTTTTTTCCTCCGAGGTCTCTCTCATTTTTTGCCCTCCACTAATCCCTGCCGTGATTTTGGTTTCACCCCCCCCCCCCCCCCCCCCCCCCCCCCTCCCACCCCGATCAGTGTCGGAACGCAGAGAAGGACAAATTTCGCTAATCGCTTGTTCTAACTTCAAAGAGGGAACGGAGACACAGAGAGAGAGAGAGAGAGCGAGCAGTCGGGAGGTGGGTATTGGTGATCTGTTTATTCCTCCACGTGGGAGAGGCTTTTAAAGACGTATTTTTAATCTTCCTCATACACTCGTAGCGGCTCCCAGTTCTCCATTCAGTATTTTGTTTTACCTGCTCCCACGTTCAGCCCGGTCGGAATCCTCACGTTCGGGATTGATGTCCGGGAACTTTTCAGTCGGGGCTTTTGGATTGGACGAAAGACTGACTTCGACATATTCAACGTCCCAACGTGCACTTAGAGACGGGGGAGGTTATGTCAGTTTAAAACGCTGAGATATTAGATATTTATTAGTAATGAAAATGCCAGACACGGGATCACTTCACTGGTTTATCCCTTAGCTGAAACATTTTAATTATAACTTACAAGAGAAATGCCAACTTTTAACCAAATCGCAGTTCGATGCCTAGAAAGATTCAAAAACAATACTAAAGTTTTGCCGTGCCGGAATGCGAACTAAAGGAGAGAGAAATACAGACCTTAAATATAAATTGCCAATATAGCATGAGTGGCATTATCTTTACACACTAGTTGGCTGCATTGGTGTCCCTATACCAACTACACACTGTAATCAACATCATACCGCGCCCGCCAAAGGCAAACTCTGCCACATTTTTTGAGTTTACGACCTTACTTTGTCAATGATGTTCCTAGAAACTGTTAGGGAGGAGACAATCCTGAAGCACATTTTCCTTTCATGGTTATTCAAGTAATATTTGTAGGGCGATGACCCGTATTGTTTTAGAAAGCTGATCAAAAGGCAGATAGAGGGTGGGGTGGAAATCTCGGCTCATACAGTTTAATTAGTACACAATATGTAAATCAAAAGTCAAGAGTGTTTTATTGTCATATGTCCCAGATGGAACAATGAAATTTTTACTTTCTGCAGCACAACAGAATATGTAAACATAGTACACTGTAAACAATATGATAAACGAGAGAGAGAAAAAAGTTCAGTGTGTTTATATATACACATACCCACAAGTACACACACATACATATATATATATACACACACACAGACATATACACACACACATATACATACATATATATATACACACATATATATATATACACACACACACATATATATATATATATATATATATACACATATATATATATATATATGTACACATACACAAAACAAACAATAGTAGTGCAATAATAATAATAATATTAATAATAATAATAATGATGTATTGTAGTTCAGAGTTTATTTGAGATTGTAGTGTTTAATAGCCTGATGGCTGTAGGGAAGAAGCTGTTCCTGTACCTGGAAGTTACAGTTTTCAGGCTCCTGTACCTTCTTCCCTATGGCAGGAGTGAAAATGCAGATGAGATTTAAAGTTGCAATTTATTTTGTTAGGTATCCGTCCTAATTGTGCATTAGATCAACAGTTTCCACAAACACCCTGGGTGGATCGGAGATCTCTTCTGCCTACCTGGGATTAACAACAATCTTAATCCAGGTGTTGTTTCACATCCCTTCAGACAAATGGAAAATACGTACTGCACACAATGCAAATACAGGGTCAATACTATTTACAAAACGTGTTTAGAAACCTCTACAGTCATAAATTTAGCTGTAATATTTTGGTTATATATACAAGAAAGCCAGTACTTGCACATTTTCACTACAAATCGTATTAATCCTTCGGCAATGCATTCTGTCTCTTGAAACCAAACGGCCAACTTGATCACACGATGAAATATATATTTGAAAGTTAAATTACAACAGTTCGAACACAAATGTTGAACTGGTGTCAATTTATTATATTAGCGATAGAATATATTTTTTAACTGCGACAGTTCACTAGCTCTACTCTATTAACAGCCAAGGTATCCCAGTCCTTGGTTCCACTTCTCTTGTGTCTCGCTGTTTCGGATGCACATCTCGCTTTAAACGCTTGACACCTCTTTCTTTCCAGAAGCCCTTCGCATCAACAACCCTCAAAATGCAGCCATAACTACTGAACGAGTATACGTATATCCTCTGCTTTTCCACCCACCGACTTGCTTTGCGGCGAATAGATGAATTTTAAAGGTGATTGCCATTCGCCAACGGGATAACATTAAGCTTGGACGACACACTGTAACATTCGCACAGATCAGTGTAAGAATTCATTGCAACAGTGAAACCGCATTTGTGTTCAACATTACACATCATGAAATTTCATATAAGCAATCGGCGGTTCGGAATTGAATGATTGGGACCAATTTACAAAGCCCCAGCCTGTTAACACCTGCAAAACATTAGATGTGGCATTTACACTTCGCATATGAATCGAACGAGTTAAGTTATTTTCCCTAACAAATAAAAAAGTTCGCAGCCCGTTCAGAAGGAAAACAGTAGCCGGGTTTAACTATTGTTTGCAAGGACACTACTTATCTAATGTTGAAGTAGAAACATTTCAGGACTTTTGAAAGATTTTATGGGTGAAGTATGATCTCTATTCATCTGAAGAGTGCACGTTTTAACTAAACACAATTTCTTAAACAGAATTTTGGATGGGCATCATTCCTACCGTTTCACCGGCAGGCTTTTTAAGGTAGATGATGATTTCTCGTTCAACTTGTAACTTCAGTTGCAGTTACAAAAATCAAGACCCCCCCTTCCTTCCATACCCCTTTACCCACCAACACAGTTGTGCACTGTGCTTCCCCCACCCACACACACACACACGCACACGCACACACACACACACACACACACACACCACCCTTCACCTCCACCCCCCAAAATAAAGTGGTCAATCAAAGACTCGTAACTTTACACGGAATGATTCTACTGGTAATGAAAGCTAGATGTGATGTGAAAGCTGACAGGCTGACTGACTGACTGCACTGGACAAGGCAGAGCATAGATCATCAGCATGTTTGCGCCCCTTTACAACTGTCCATCCAAGAGAGCCGAGATCACGACAATTTTATACAAAACGGCCGCGGTGTTTCCACAGCATTTTTTGATTCACCTCGTAACTTTTTATTTGATTGTAGCAAATTGAAAGATGTGTTTATCTTTTTTTTTTAAAAGAGTCAATCTTTTACTCCGAGTATTAAGGAGTTGGTATTACGCTGAGACAGATACTCCCTGAAGGATGTAAGTGGATACCTCTTTTTTAAGGGTTACTTTCACAGACTAACCGAGGGTAAAGCAGGAGGTCTAGTGGTGGTCAGAACCCTTTCACATGTGCTGTGCTAATGGCTTCCCCGTGTCCAGGGTGCATTCCAACACATCATTAGGAACTTTCGTTTTATTTTCGTATATATATTATCAGTCGAGATTCAGCGCCCTATATATTCTGTAGTCATCCGGGGGTTCCTTGGAAGGGGCGACTGACTGAACGTGTTGAAACGGCCAGTTAAGCAGACATTTGACTCGTAGGAAGAACATCATTTTCACTTGGCCTATCCGGCCTGATTTGTCTGATTCAGTTAATCCGCAAAGGTTGAAATGCGCTTTGCAAATTTATCAGCTTGTTTGTGTGTGTGTGAGAGAGAGAAAAAGAGAAAATAATGGATACATATTTTATGTAGTAGTCTCGAATCACTGATCTACAGCTAGTTGTCGTCGAAGGCTGATTACTACATATTAAAACAAATCTTTATCTAGTAATCAGTTAAACATTTTCAAAATCCGTTCCTCCTTATTTAAATTTCATTTTTTTAAACTAATGTCTACATGAGGTGTCACAAAAGCCAATAAAATAACCCCAGGGTCGGAGTGAGAAGAGACAAACTCCCGCTGCACTGAGGTGCCAACTTGAAACGAATTAATAGTGTTCAAGATGCTTAGCGGATAATTTAAACGAATTATATTGGAAACGACTACTGAATAATATTGATAGTTACGACCGTGATGTTGCAGGAAAGACTATTTTACGTGCAAGTGTTTAAAAGATGTCCAACATATGGCGAAAAAAGACAACACACGTGTCAGGCCACTTTAGGGTAATGAAGGGCGAGGTATCCATATTGCTTTTTAATATTTCCTTTATCGAAGTAGTCTACTCATTGATTTTTCCACCCTGAAATGATGTTTCTGCTTGCCAGGTAGGATTATATAGAACGACTTTCAGCTCTTTCGCAGATTGAGGCACAGAGCCGAGAGACTGTTACATTCCGCCACAGTAAAACAGTTTTCTTGAAAAAGACAGAAGCCTTGCCGCTATGCCCTGCACTTCATAAATCACATCTTTATATGGACAAGGTCAGGGCACCTAACAGCTCAGACATAGGTCTTTGCAGAGTTTCTGCACACTAAGGCATGTTTATTCTCCAGCACAGATCTCTGAGGAGCAGTCCAGCACGCCTCTAATTACTTTTGATTATTTTCATTTGTTGGGGGTCAGCCTTGCTTGCCAGGGTTGCTGCGGGCTGATTTACTACAAATTCCATGCCTTTGAGGGACCGAATGGTGTGTTTTTTAGAATTAGCACCGGTTATTCTGCCTCCTTCTTGCGGTGTACTGTAAACAGGAAACCAAGACGGGAGACTGTCCTTTAGGCAGATGCATAGCAGTTCCTCTCTTCGCCTTTAATGAAGCAGAAAGCTTGATTATTTTACACCGGAGACGCACTGATAGAATATTGTGTTGTGCAGAACGCGAGCTCGCTTCCAAACTCCAGAGAACAACTCCTCCACTGTCAGTATACCAGTGGCTGACAGATTTTTTAATGTCATTAGCAACGGTTAGATTGTCAGGTAATCTTATATATATTTGATGTGGTTTTGGCACATTGACTTCCTATTCCCCACCCCGTTTCGTTGGCCGATGAATATTTTACATCTATCATTTCTGTTATTCAATGCGAGAGTATGAGCCGGGGAGGGGGGGATTGGGAGAGGGGTGGGTTGTTAAGTGAACACACAAATCACAGCGTATTTTACTTTCTCCATTTAAAGCTGGGTGATTGAACGATGGTTCGCACTGTCTCAATTCCAGAAAACAGCGCTTCAAGTAAACCGATCACTTAGAAACACCATTATTCTCCGCCGAGGGCTGGACTCACGTTGATACACTCTTGTTTCTCTTGTTCCTCGAATGTAATTCTATGAAAGTCCCACTTTTTAAAACAAACAACAACAACAAAAAAGCCCTTTGAGACCCTGCGTGGCTGAGCATTGTTGTCGAGCTATTACTCGCGAATACCACAATCAGCAGAGCGTTTGGTCGTTCACGGCCCCGCGGGTGGTACTTTCATACTCCCTGTTACTTGGTTAACGGTTGGAAAAGCACCACGAGGTTAGAACAGGGCCATTTGGGTCCAAACCCAGTCTATACTGGGAGAAAGTGACCTCCCCGCTCGGACACTTGTGGGGTTTGTCAACTCAAGCCCCACGACTGAAGCTCCAAAGGTATCCAGGCCCTTCTGGGGGCTGAGAGGAGAATCGCAGCGGTGTACAGCACAACCAAGGCCATTCGCGCCGTTGTATCCTGCTAGCTTGAGGAGGGGGTGTGAGTGAGGAGCTGACCTACTTTATCCCACTTCTCAGTTCTTCACCCCAATCATTATAGGTTGCCATGAAGCCCATAACGTGAGCTACCTCCAGCCCACCTTTTACGTGGGGGACATTGGGTTTCCTTCTATCACCTTCTTGGCCGTCGAATTCCCGATCCCCGCAGGGCACGATGCTTGTGTGGGATCCCTCCCCCAAGCCACGTACTCCATTAGACCACCACTTCAACCTCCACCCCCGCCCCAAGCCCACCGACTGTGAGAAAGATCGCCATTGTATCAGCAACCCTGCCTTCAGTCTTCTGCTGTAGGAGACTTCAATGGCTCCGAGCAAATGGTATGTAACTCATTCAATGGGACTTCCAACCGTGACAATGTAGCTCAAAAAGCCAGACTAGGCTCACACTTAATACACTTTCCCTGTGTCTGTGTGCCTGGGCATAGTAACAGAGGCATCTCACTGGGGCTTTATACAGTCCATGTGATGTTGCCACTCTTTGCTCTGTTCACCATTACTTGGGTTGTTTAATAGGCCAGCCACCAGGATATAACAATACAGGGCCCTGATTGTTCTTTTCATTGCCAATCTTGTTAATTAAACATCTGCTAAATCAATTTTGATTTGCACCAGCAATTCTTACTATATCAAGTGAAAGAACACCGAGATGAGAAAATCATTTTTTACACAGAGAGTGGTGAATCTGTGGAATTCTCTGCCACAGAAGGTAGTTGAGGTCAGTTCATTGGCTATATTTAAGAGGGAGTTAGATGTGGCCCTTGTGGCTAAAGGGATCAGGGGGTATGGAGAGAAGGCAGGGATGGGATACTGAGTTGGATGATCAGCCATGATCATATCGAATGGCGGTGCAGGCTCAAAGGGCCGAATGGCCTACTCCTGCACCTATTTTCTATGTTTCTAACACCATTTGTCATCCTTTGCAAGGACCATTTTAGCTCAAGAGAACCTGACAAACTGGAATCATAGAGTCATACAGTACAGAAACAGACCCTTCGACCCAACTTGTCCATGCTGGCCAAAGTGCCCCATCTAAGCTTGTCCCATTTGCCCGCATTTGGCCCCATATCTCACAAAATCTTTCTGATCCATGTATCTGTCCAGGTGTCCTTTAAATATTGTTTATGGCACGTGTGCAAACTATCTCCTCTTGCAGCTCATTTCACATATCCACTGTGTAGTCCTTGCAATAATCATTTATATGAGTGAAAAATATGCAAGGCAAGTGAGTGTTGGAACCAGGATAGAGTCTCCTGGTCCTCACCTTTCACCCCACCAGCCTCCACATCTGATACATCATCTCCTGACATTTTCATCACTTCCACCATGATCCCACCACCAGTCACATCTTCGCAACTTCACTCCTTTCCACCTTTTAAAGAGACCCCCCCCCCCCACCACCCTCTGCGACTACTTGGTTCACTCATCCCTTCCCACCAAAACCCAAAACCACCCCCTCCCCAAGTACTTAGCCTTGCAAGCAGAAGAGATGTAACACCTGTACCTACGCCTCTTCCCCCACATCCATCCAGGGAGACCAGCTGTCCCTCTAGGTAAGACAGGGGGTTCACATGCACCTCCTCTAGCCTCATCCACTGAATCCGGTATTCCAGATGTAGACACCTGTACATCAACGAGCCTAAACGTAGACTTGGTGACCATTTTACTCAACACCTATGCTTGGTCTGCCAAATTCTGTTGATTCTCCTTGTTGCTAACCATTTTAACACCTCTTCCCGTTTCCATGCCGACCTTCTGTCCTGGGCCTCCTCCATTGCCAGATTGAGGCCACACGCAATCTGGAGGAGCAGCACCATATTCCCCATGGGTAGTTTAAAATCCAACAGTATGAACATTATTGATTGTAGGTAATTACAAATCTACCTCCTTCTTTACACCCCCCACCCCACCCCTTTTACCCCAGGTCTCTCCCCTGTGTCCCACCTGGACTTGCATTTAATTAATTTCCCCCTTCCCTTCCATCTACATTCTTTGCTCGAGCTTCACAACTACAACTTTTCAATCCGTTTGTCTCACACCTTCTGTCTTTTCAGCTCTGACCCTTGTTCAATCATCTGCCTATCAATACCCCCCCCCCCCCCCTACCCCACCCTTTCCTTCCCATTTCCCCCCCCCCCCCTCCCCCTTCACCGGTATCCACCTATTACCTGCTAGGCTTTGTCCTATCCCATCCTTCTTCCAGCTTTCTCCCCTTCCACCTTACATTCAGTCAAAAGCCGGGTCCTGACCCGAAACGTCGCCTACCCATGTTCTCTGGAGATGCTGCCTGATCCACTGAGTTACTCTAGCACTTTGTGTCTGTTTTTGAGTATTATATTCTGTAACGCTGTCTTTACTGAAGTAACTCTGGTGTATATCAACTTCATTTGGCTGTGAGAAGGACATTAGTGCTGGCAAGCAACGGTGAAACATTTAACAATTGCAACTCAATATTTCCCGAGGTGGAATTCAGTTTATACATTAACGCTTAACACAAATCTATTAGCCATTCTTTTGACAATGTAAAATGGGGTTTGGCCATGTACCTCAGGAAATAGGCCTTGATCTGACAAGTAGAAATGGGGAGATGAGAAACTTTATTTTCCTCTTACTAGGTGGCCATCTCCAATTATTTTGCCTTGACTGCGTTATATTTCTTTGGCTAAGTGATCTGTTGGGCACTTACCTCTCAACCTCTCAAGGTTAGCCACCAACGTAGCTGAGCTCAATACATACATAAGACTCCATATGGGTGGCCATCCTACAGCTCAGAATCGGCAGTATAATTCAAATCAGTTAACTGCACATTGTAAGTCTAGGTAAGATTACAATTATCTGCCCATATGTATTATTTCAAATATGCAGCATTTGGTGTGGGTGTTAAATATTGTCCAGTGTAATGTGGTACAAGGAAATAAAAGGGTATTTGCTGTTAGCTTCACACATCTTGATTTAGTTGAATTTTGGTTTATTTTAAGTTTAGTGTTTTGTGTGGCAAGTTTTTGAAAGTGCAAACTGGCTGTGGCACAATGATGGAAATTGCATCCGAGACCCAAGAGAAGAGCATTAGAGACTGTATATGCCAGTAACCAGTTTGCTTGTTGGATTGTGAAATTAATAGCACAAGGACTGAGAAGGAAGTATGAATTAGACTGCCTGAATCAAGTGCAGAAAGACAATTAAAGGGAATTTAACAAAGAATAGATTGGCAAATGAGAGAAAATACAGGGAGAAAAACGATTTTGAGTGTAAAGAAAAGTAAATTTAAGGTTCTTAACATCCCCTGTTAAAAGTAAAACCAAAGGAATAATATGCAACAGTTGTAATAACAAATTTTAGGCACTGCTCTTTGGCAACAATTAGCACCCAGCACATTGTTAAAATGTGACATAAATGGAAATGGACACAAAGTAATTTTCTGTGTTGTTTAGTTCATATCTACTCGGGGAAACACTGAAACGTCACACCAATGGTTAATACAGAAGGGAGTGGAGAGTGAGGAACACAAATTTCATAAACGGGTGGATGGTGTAATGGAACATACAGAAGAGCAACTTTTGAATAGTTCTGATTAACTGTGCATTTGCTCCTGTTGTAAGGTTGTTGGAAACATTTGCTGACAAATAATTGCAAGTTTCACTATCATCAAATAAGGGAGTTTGACATCGTCTCATCTATGTAGCAAATGTAGTTTGCAATTTGATGCAAATGCGATTTGAGCCGCATATATAAAAACAGAGAATACAAGATCCTTTTAACCCTTGTATAATTTCACTTTAGGACATTCCTGAGTGCAAGACTTTGCAGAAACAAAAATAAAAGTGTTAGAAAGAAAATCTAGATCTACAGAATATAACTACCTATAAACATAGCAAAATGGCAAATACACAATGAAGCTCCATGTACAGAGGAACCATATAGTTCTAACATAACCATTGAATATTATTGAACCTTGTAAAGGTTAATAAAACATGCAATTTTATCAAAGCACACCAGTCCTGGGATGTCTTCATAATCATATATAAATATGACAAAACATTATTTTCTACTTTTATATCCTACTGAATTTGTTGAGGCAGGTTAGAGTTTCAAGGCAAGATATCAAACCATCTTTATTCAACCTAGTTCTGTGTGTGACCCCCCCCCCCCCCCCCCCCCCCCCCCCCCCCCCTTCAATATGATCAACACATAATTTCAGAGGCAATTGGGGATTGGCAATAAATGCTGACATTTCCAGTGATGTCTATATTTTGTGAACAAATTGAAAAATATTTGTAAAAGCATGCAGTATTCCTTGGAACTTCACTTAACTGGCTGTCTTTGCTATGAGTGCTGAGTATGTCAGTGTCAGCAGGATATTTCTATGCTTCATCATCAAAGTTCCTGTGCTCCTGTGGTCCCTTGATAGTCAGGTAGATGCATTTGACAGTAGGACCCCTGGCTGATTTCTGCTTCCCGAGCCCAGAGGAATTCACGACTCTACTTCTACCACAGCGAGACCTACAATAAGGGCAGTTATCAAAACATGCTGCTTTCTTTTATTCAGTTTATCAGTTGTAGTGGAGGCAAGGGTGGTGATAAGGGGAATGGGGATCTCCTAGTGAACAGTGGTAATCAGATGGCTCCCACAGACCTGAATCAGAAGTGGTATTTGAAATATCGGAATTGCCTCACTGCATGTCATAGGAAAGCTATATTCACTGGAGTCCTGTTACAGCATCCAAGCAACTAAGACACATGCATGTTTATTGCCTGCAACAGAGCATTATTATTCTTTCACAAATAGTCATTATATTTGAATATAATGTTTGTATAATTTGAAACTTCATAACTGTTCTGTTTTTTCAAATTTATATTTTTCAGCAGAACACTTTTCTATTTTCATCCTGTATAATCTCCCTTAATCTATTGTCAATTATTTTAAAGATATTTTAAACTAAAGTTGCATGACAAATTCCAATAGTTCCAATAGTCAAAATTCTAATAGTTAAAATTCAATGAGGAATGCTACTGGCCAAACCTTCTAATGTTCTCTCTCCTCTTCAAGGATACTAAATAACTACAGGTAGATATTTATAAGAACAGAACCCCCTGTGGAACCTCTACCTGATTAGTTAGGTTGCAACAGTGGTAGTTTTCAATGGCAGTACAAGCATTAATCTTTCTTCAATAACAACTGAATACACAACTTCAAAACAAAAGATCCAAAACAATGAGCCTTTGACTTTTACAGCTGGACTGGAAGCCAGTAAATGCCTTTGTGTCCGTGCCACTGTTTGTCTCCCGATCCAAAACTAAATTTACTGTCCTATTTAATTGCCTTGGATCATGGCAACGCCAATCCTTCCCGCTCCTCAAGACTTCCACCTCCGCCCCCCCCCAATACCGCATCAACCTCAACTTCACAACTATCTATTATCCTGTGCTTCAATACACAATTTTTGTTTGAATATTATATATTCAAAAGCAAATATGATTTATATGTTTAAAAAAAACATACAGGATCTACTGTTTGTATATATATATCAAAAAATGTATGAACGTATTATTTTTTAAATAAATGTTAGTCATCAACTGGTGAACTTTGCTCGGTTTTAGACACTGTACTTCGGATAGGATGTTATTGCTTTAGATTTACTGGAGGAGTGGCAAGACCGAGGGATTCCAGTGATGTGAAAAGACTATATGGAAGCTGGGATTATTCTCCAAGAGCACAGCAAGGTAAGAGGATATTTAGTGGAGGCATTCAACATTCATGATTAGGGAGAATGTTTCCAGCATCACCTTAAATGTGCATCCCATGGTTACTCATTATCCTGTCAATATTTAAGATGATTCATAAAAAAATAAACCAGACGGAAGATGTAGAAAATAAGTAGCAAGCTTTTATGACCTGGAATGCATTACGTGAAAAATAAAGTGAAAATACTTTCATAAGGGAATCAAATACATACTGGATGGAAAGAAGATGTCTCTGGGATGGAGTAAGGGGATGGCAATGGCTCTTTAAAGAGTTGGCTGCAGTGATGATTGTTTGAATGGGTTTTTATGTTGTATGATTGTAAAATGAGGAAGATAAACATCTATGTGTGTTTTAGCATGCAGTAATTTTGGATGGTGTACATAAAAATAGTCTCTGTTTTCATTATGCAGTGGAGATTGAACTGAACTATGCAAATGACCCACAGGATTTCACTCTATGGTCCTGCTTATGAGGCTGTGCTTAAAAGAATCTGTAGGAATAGTGTTAACACTTTACAGACACCCTACATATGTAGACATGATAAGCAAACATTGGATACAGGACATTTGCCTAAAAACTTTAATTATAAGAATGCAAAGTGTGATTGTATATAATTAGGTATCTGAATCTTAAGATTTTGCACATTCGTCTCCATTTGTACATCAATATGGAAAACTAATGGCAATATGTTTCATTTTTAGTTAAATTCTGCTTTTGTTCGTGATTGATACTTTTATGATTTTATTATTTTTTTTATATAAAGGAGGGAATCTTCTTCCTTTTACTTGTGAAATTATTTTAAATGAAGCATTTATATTGTTGATTCCAACTATTTTTTGTTTACATCTTATTTTGAATTGTTATTTTATTCCAGCTTTGGCTTTGCTCTTCTCTCGTTTTCTGCCAAGCTCGGCTTCCTGTCCAAGAGATTTGGCACATGACCTTTGCCAGGCCTGAATTACTGGGATAAAATGGAACGATGGCCAAGCAAGTTCTCCAAAGCAATCAAACACTAAAGAGAACCACCCTGTACTGGGCCAGAATTTCTCCCACTCCTTTTAGCTTAATACTTCTGAACAGCATTCTAAACACTGTGCTGACCTTACCAATTCGCTATTCATTCTTTTGTTGCATGTATAAGAATATAGTTTCATATACTGATGATAGAAGTGTTAACAGTATTGAATATTGTATTAGTTATTATATACGTGTTAATGCAAGCATTAATGTCCAATGCATGTAATACTATTCTGAATTGATTGAAATCTTAATGAATATGTTGAACTAATAATAACTATCTTAATAAAACAATTATGAAATTAAAATTATTTTTTTAATGAAATTGAAGAGTGATGAACAGTTTTATTTCCATAAATAAAATGAAGTGAATTCCTTTTTCCTACACTCTGCATTATCTCACTACAATGAACCTTGTCTGACTACAAATGACTTTCCAGGATTTTGATATTTGTTTTTGTGGATGGAGTATCACATTAACCTTTTGCCCTTTCATATCTGTACACACTTTCTCTCCTGTTACAAGCCATGTCTTGTTCTGTGGGTGGAGCAGCAGTGCGTATCCATATACTACCTGGACCATATACTACTGCGTATATCCATATACTACATATATATTTTTACGGAAGTCAATTAACCTACAAACCTGTACACCTTGGGGATGTGAGAAGAAACTCCCCGAGCACCTGGAGAAAACCCACGCGGTCACAGAAAGAATGCACAAACTCTGTACGGACAGTTCCCATTGTCAGGATGGAACCAGGGTCTCTGGCACTGTAAGTTAGCAACTCAACTGCTGCACGACTGTGCTGCTCCTTGAGACTATTAAGGGCCTATCCCACTTGGCGATTTTTTTCGGTGACCTGCCGGCGTCATTATCTGATGTATCAAGGTTGCCGAAAGATTTAGAACATTTCAAAATCCAGTGGCGCCAAAAATAATGTTGCGACACTTGAGGAAACACCACGCGTCAATTCGTCATCACGCTGCGTCACCGCCTCGTCACGCCGCGACTTTTTCGGTGACCTGTTGCTTCAGTTAATGATGCCGGCTATCGCCGAAAAAATAGCCGAGTGAGACAGGCTCTTTAAGCTCCTATAAAGATCTTATGTGGTCCAGAGGTCACTTTTTAAACTCCAAGGAGTATAGCCCAGTCTTCCCAATCTTGACTCATTAGGTTGTTTCACTGTACTTAATGTCAATCTTATGAATTTTCTCTGCACTGTATCTCAGGGATGAATTTCATTCTTTAAACAAGAGGACCCAAAGCATACAGAGTGGTCCCTTTGTGTCTCATCAACATACAGTGAAGTTGCAGCAAAACATCCCTATTTTTATTGCGTATTCCCCTCGTAGTAAAGATGAAAATAGAGAGATCATTCTCCATGAAAAAGCAAGTTAACTTTGGTGGAATTAAATATACAATTTTAGGTCATGTATCTTGAGGTGGCCAGAGTGGATATGGTTGGATAGTTCCCCTGTCAATGATGATTGGTGCCCACATCTCTGTAAGCAACTGAGATTGATTTTAAACGCATGCAAATGTAACCATCCTCTTTGCAGTGTCCTTTGCTAGGTGCAAGGCTAGTTTTGACTGGAGTGGAGAAGGCTTACTGCTAATGTGAATATTGTTATGTTCAATAAAACATGGTATGAAATTATTTGTTTGGTGATTCTGAAAGAAGGAATACAAATTTTAAAAGTCTTTAAACTGTAGTATGCAGCTAGTAAAAAAGACATCAATGCAGCTGAGAAGATATTTGTTGACTGGTGTGCAGTGGGTAGACCATTGTCATGAGTGGGCAGTGCTAAATGGGTGCTAATGGCAACCATTTGCACATGCCATCAGATATTGACATCAATAGGACTGAGTTGGGCCAAATTGTGCTGGCTATTACCAGCAGTTCTGGCGATCATCCATTCAAACCGAAGTCCGCCCCTGATTTAGACACTTGCACTGCTAGTCTCGGTCTTGTTGACAGATTTGGAAGGCTGGGGATTTGCCTCTTGGATCCTACGCCAGATCAGAGCTGGCCTGTGATCAGAAACCCCACTGATTTCAGTAGGGATTCTAATCCTGCGGGTTAGAAGGCAAGGGAAGAGTGTGTTAGTTTTAATTATTGTTATGGTTTTTAATTACCTGATTATTTATTATTGAAATTTGATTATCTGTTTCATGCTTTTAATTATATTATTTTTTTCAATTTAATTAAAAATAAATGTGTTTAATTTTATTCATTTTTAAACGACTCTGAAGACTACAAATGTAAAAATATTATCAAAGTCAGTCACAGTTTTGATAGAAGCCAGAGCCCATCCTCCTTCTTTGCCTTTTCTTTCGTTCAGTAACAGGGTCTCCACCCAAACTGCACATTTGAGTCCAGAGATGAGAAGAGTTCCCAAGGTCAGACCCAGTGTGGTGGACATAGACCTGCACAATCCTGCTCAATTTTCACAATGGGGTGACAATGTGTTTACAACTGTGTACCTAAGGTGGATTTCACATACTACCCATTCAAAATACAGCAGCCAGCAGCAATGGTTGAAGAAATATCCCTTTAATGAATGATTGCTGTTTTTGAGCTCTCAGCACAAACCACAGCAAGGACTGCACTGGGTTTAAGTTTGAAGTGTGATTAAAGTACAAGTTACGAAGTGAAACATTTAATTGCAAAATGAAAGGAAAGGTTTTGGAAGGGTAATGAGAGGGCGTGGCAGACGACTGTGTGGCTAAGTACGACTCCACTGCCAAATCAGGTCAAGTGATGTTTGCGGTCACATGCGCAAGTATGGTGAGATACAGGTACAATGAAAATCTTGTTTGTAGCAGCATCACTGACACATGGCGTCAGACAACACATACAAACATAGTATAAATATATAATGCAGAAATTACATGCAAATTCTACAAAACAGATGGTTCAAAAGACCATTGTATAATGGTTCATTATACAAACAACTCACTGTCATTTGTGCAATGAATAAATTCAACGATTGTTAGACAACATATATGGTACTGGCTGGGTAGCTCAATGGGATCCAAAGGAATCTAGACCTTATTGCAACAAGAAAACAGCTGGAACAGCTAACTTGAATGCAAAAAATACACAATTTGAAAACAAGTTCATGGGTAGTTCAAGAGATATCTTGAGTTAAAACTAGGGTTGTGCAGGTCAGTTCAAGAATCTCATAGTCGTAGAGTCATAGAGTTGGAAAGCAGCTGTGCCTGATCATGGTGATGTGGGACCTCAGGTTTCTGTACTTTCTGCGCGATGATAGCATTGAGAAGAGGGCCTCACCCAGAAGGCAAGACTCCTTGATGATAGATGCTGCCTTCTTGTGGCCATCTACAAATTCACCGATGCACCACCATCATTGAATCAACATACAGTACAGAGATAGAACACCTATTTGAAGACCACGTACCTATTTACATTGGTGGAGGTCGGCAGCTAAGACAGTTAGCCGCTTCAAAATCCAGGACATTTACATTCCCTATGACCTGTCCTGTTGCCAGCACATAGATGCAATTTTCTTTGAAGATTGAAGAGATTCTGCACGGCTCCAGCAATCTTCTACAGAGGCACTTTAGAAAGTACCCTGACTGGCTGCACCATGGCCAGGTAGTGCAATTATGATGCACAGGAACATAAGAGGCTGGGGAGAGTGGTGGACTCAGCCCTGTTCCATTGCGGGCACAGCTCTCCGCACCATCAAAAGCTTCCACACTAGGTGCTGCCTGAAGGTCGCATCTTTCATAAGAACCTGCAACATTCAGGCCAAGAGCTCATTTCAATGCTACCATTGGCAGGTGGTACAGAAGCCTGCAGTGCAACACTACCAGATTCAGGAACAGCTACTTCCTTAGAACCTACAGGATCTTGATCTGACCTGCATAATCACTATCCTGCCTCAGTAACTGAACTCTATGGACCATTTGTTACACCATGGCAGACTTGTTTCTTTCAATTGTATTTGGCACCAATATCTTGTTTTTGACACTTATTTCAATTGCTTGTGGTATTTATGTGTAATTTATGTACAATTTATGACTTTTAGACCTTCGGCTTTAGAGATACAGTGCAGAAGCAGGCCCTTCGGCCCACCAAGTCTGCGCCGACCAGCGATCACCCCGTACACTAGCACTATCCTACACACTTGGGACAATTTACTTTTTTTTTTTAACCAAAGCCAATTAACCCACAAACCTGTGGACTGTGGGAGGAAGCTAGAGCACTCAGGGAAAACCCACATGGTCACAGGGAGAACGCACAAACTCCATACAGACAGCAACTGTGGTCAGGATTGAACCCGGGTCTGGCGCTGTTAGACAGTAACTCTACTGCTGTACCACCGTGCAAATGATGCTTTTGCGTGTTGACCAAGTCTACATGCCTGTGATGCCGTTAGCAAGTAAGATTTTCATTATACAAACAACTCACTGTCATTTGTGCAATGAATAAATTCAACGATTGTTAGACAACATATATGGTACTGGCTGGGTAGCTCAATGGGATCCAAAGGAATCTAGACCTGCACTGACCAAGGCAGGGAGAATGAATGGAGGGAATGGAGGCGATCATGGAATTGTATATTTGTGTGAAGGACATGTGTTTGTTTCTACAGTTATTGCAACAAGAAAACAGCTGGAACAGCTAACTTGAACTCTAGATAGTGTTCGACATACAGTACCTTTGAGATGTCCTTGATTTCCCCACCATTTGCAGCCACACTGCATTCCATGCTATTTATGAGAAAGATCTAAAGCACTCACTCTGAAACTGAAAATGAATGTTACGTGAACAATGCTCACAACAATACTGACAAAACAAATTTGGTCTGCAAGCAGAGGCCATTTCATGCTGGTGGGGGCATGTCATACAAATTCATGGAAGGACAAACTACTTTGTGGATGGATGCAAGCATCATCTTGAAAATAACTTGCTACAATTAATGAGGTCATACAGTTAAGGCTTGAAAGGATAGGGTTCACGATCATTATATGCATTGAATTTGAGTAATAATTAACTTTTGGCAATCTGCAGTAGTGTGTGACGAGGCACTGGGTTTTGCAAAATGTAAAACATCAGAGCCTGAACTTTATAGTCTGGAGTCCAGGATGCAAACAATAAAGAACTATTCAAATCTTTTATTGTAACTCACAAGGTAATACAAGAGTTTGACGTGTTACTTGAATGTTTGAGCTGATAAATAACTTGCACTGGATTATAAACAGCCGTGTCTATCTATGAGCACAAACATGGTCTAAAATGTAATGCTCTCCTTGCCACCATGTAAATTACTGCTTTGACTGATGGAACATCATAGGTATCCTTTCTTGGTTGGTAGTGAAGCGGGTCGAACGTGCTTTTTGAAATGCTGGCACATTTGGAGATCTCTGATGTATCCCAGAGTGAGTTATTTTCCACGGATCAGTGTGGACCTTGCTCAGTCATTAAAGTGAAACACAAATCAGTCTGGTCTTCTTCTATTTAATTTGGACAATGTGGATCTGGGGGTATCCAACGGGCACAATGGGCTTGACCTTCTTTGAAAATAAGGGCGAGGCGAATGACACAAATTGCACTGCCACATCAGGAGAGTGTTCAGCATGGCTATCTGGATGGTATTATTTTTCACTTCCAGAAGCTGCTCAAAATTATCATTCAACCATTTGGATCCCCGGTTCATTGGATTGACCAGGACAAGTTGCTGAATCTGACATTGTAGACACAGAGAAACACTGCCACAGAAGGTAGTGCTGTCCACTCTGGTCTAAACACATGTTTGCAGAGCTACACATCTTCATTACTGCAAATGACCTCTCTTCCACTCAAAGGTGAATTTTACAAATGTGGTGGCCTCTTCTTTACACTTTGGAAATTTTCTAAAAGCTTAGCTTAAAAACGAACAGAAAGGATTGAGCTTGTTGAAACAAGGAACTGCAGATGCTAGTTTACAAAAAAAGGCAAAGCAGTGGAATAACTCTGTGGGTCAGGTAGCATCCCAGGAGAACACAGATGAAGTTACCATCAAAACTTGTCAAATATTTGTCAATTAAAGTAAACTAACAGGATAGTATACAATTCGATTCATACTTAGGAAATACTTTGCTTGCACGCTTAGTGATTAAATTAAATATATATTACACAGTTATATTACACATGAAAGATCTAGCAAAAACAAAATGCAAAGTGATAATGAGAGATATGAGCAGAGCAGTTAACATATTTCTTTATCAAAAAGTTCAATTTAGATTTAGTTGAGCTTCTTCAGTAAATATCGCAGGACAACATATTTGTGCTCAGATGGAATACTTTAGTAATGATTGAGCTCCTCTCATTCTTCAATGCACTGAAGCACATATTTTTCAAAAAACCTATTGGTGCTTGGTTATAATGAGTGACTTGCAAAAATGGTCAGTTCTGCTATTGGATTTGTAACACAGAGGGTTATTACATAAAGTTATTAAAAAGTAGCAGATTATATATTTCCTGCATTTAAACATTGAACTAAAGAGCAACACAAAGCAGTTCACGTTATATATTGCATCAACGTGTGCATTAACTGGTTAAGTTGGTGCAGATCCTGCAAGGAAAGCCATTAATGGAGCGAAACGGAGAAAATGTTAAAACCCTTTTTGCACATGTTTGGTCCCAAGGCCAACACAAGATAAGGACAGACACAAAGTGCTGGAGTAACTTAGCGGGACAGGTAGCATCTTTGGATAGAAGAAATGGTTGACGTTTTGGGTTGAGACCCTTCTTCAGACTGAGCATCAGGATGGGAGCGTGTTACAGAGATAAGGAAGTGTAAGTGATCAAAAGAGATGGAGATCAAGGAAAATGTAGAATAGACCATTGTTAGCTAAGAGAAGACATTGTTAGCTAAGAAAAGATGACAACAAAGTAAACAGAGGCACAATGAGAACATGGATAGGTTACATTTCAGGTTGAAACCTTTCTTCAGGCTCAACAACGTAAGGTTTCTGATAGTTTTAGAAGAGAACATAATAGCTGGGGGAAGATTGAAGTCTGAAGCCCCCCTGAAGCAGGCAACACCTTGCAGTAGAGTGGAATTGAAGCCACAGCCTAATTCAAGGTAATGCATGAGTTTGTGATACCAATGTTCCACTTTTAACACTTTCTCAGTTTAACTCCTTTCTCCATCATTTACTGGATTTCCTGCTTCCTTTCAAGTTCTGCAGCTTCCTCAGAGTATAATCATGTTTTTTTTTTCAAATCAGGGATAATAAATGGAAATATATTACTGCTAATTCAAAGATAACAAATTAATTTTTTTTTGAAGATTTTCAAAAGAAAAACACCATTCGTTTTTCAGCTAATAAATAGGGAATACTCATGAAAAGCCAGATCTAGGAGCTGCTTCATCAGCCAACTCTTTCAAGTGTACTTGAGTAGGTTCCTCCTCACAAGGTTCCTGGCTCACAAGAAACTACACTCAATTCTGCAACGTAGACAGCTGACATTTCATTTCCCACATTGCATACAATTTCCCTTTGTCATGAATTATTGGAAACATTTCTTAGTAAGTAGTTTACTGGAAAAAAAACCTGTTATACCCTGGAGTAGAAGCTATCTGATTTAGTTATTATCCTGTATTCACAACAAAGAGGACTGTACAGATCAAAGATTTTATTCAATTCAAAGGCATAATAGTTACTTGCTCAACTTCAGTTGAGATAACTTTCCTCAAATAAATACATTCATCAGCTCACTGCTCGAATGTAATCATGTATTGTCTTTCCACTGACTGGTAAGCATTAAATAAAAGCATTTCATTGTACCTCGGTACACATGACAATAAGCTAAACTCAAAACTTAACTCATTAAAACTACCTATATACACATACAATCGAATGTATTTGAGACAACCAAAAATGCATTATGCCCTAACTGGAAATGAGATGAATAGGATCACAGGAAGAGGAGCAGGGTGACATCTGACTGTAAAGCATCTCCCTTTATTGAAGCTGTTTTGGCAGGTAGGAGATGGATGGTCAATGAGTGGGTGGCACAAAGAACACACAACAATCCGTGTCATTCACTGAAATCTCTCCTTTGTCCTCCAATTATAAAAGGAATATCGAACAGTGCAAATATGTTTGGATCTCCCAACTGCCACTGCATTCCTTTGTGTTATCAGTTCCCCCATTTTGTGGATGCATTTACTTCCCATTGAAATACGGCACAGATTGGGACAGTTTAGGCCACAGCTCGACTTCAAATTCGAAATAGCTGACCTTCGTCAAAATTGTAATTACAATCTATCATATTGCCTGATTAAAATGAGATGCAAAAACAAAAGTAAGCAAGCATCAGGGGAGGCGGTGGCATCAACAGTCATCGGTAATTCCATTCGCTACAACCAAGATCCCTTATAAGAGGTACGTTAAAATAAGGGCTCACTGTATGGCTCAACCTAAGTTGCAAGATTACTTCCCGACATTTATGTGCAATGCCTTGACCAGTGAAGGTAAATATAATTTCATTATCACACTATCCACTTGTGTTGCTACTTTCATGGGACTATGGATTTGTACCCCAAGATTCCCTTTGTATGACATGGGTGCCCTCTGCATGTTTGTATGTTCTCCCTGCGACCTGCCTGGGATTTCTCCGACATCATCCGTTTCCTCCCACACTCCAAATATGTACAGGCTTGTTGGTTAATTGGCTGGGTTATAAATGTAAAATTGTTCCGAGTGTGTGTAGGGCAGTGTAAAATGTACTGTATGTGCGGGCATTGTTGGTCGGTGCAGACTCGGTGGGCTGATGGGCCTGTTTCCGGGCTGTATCTCTAAGGTAAACTAAACTAAACAAATATACACTCGCTTCTAACACCTACGCAGTTGCAAATTGCAGAGGAATGTTAATCCTGATTATACAATTTAAATACTTATCATTTGCACTTGTGATGACAGTTCAGATCATTAATTTGAAATGCCAACTGAGTTTCCTTCACTAGGTGCTCCTTGGCCGACTGAATATTTCCAGCATCTTCTGGCTTAATTTCTAGGGAAATAAATATCAAATGCCAAGAAAGATAGCGTTGCAAAGTTTCACACAAAAGCAAATTTAGCAAGGATTGCGTTGGGAGTATAGACCTGTAAACTGGTGAAGAAATCAAATGATATCATGTTATAACAGTCAGCAAAGTGAACAAGCAATGCTCTCCACTTTTCCCGATTATTCAACCACATAATCCTGAGATAGAGGAAGCTGGAATTGTGTTTGGATTCTTCTCTGCATTTTTTTGTGTCGAGTCGAGCTGGATTGATGGGACAAAAGTCTTCTCCCTTTTGTTATACAGGTATCTTAAGAGCATAAAGCCTTGTGAAACTTCAACCCGGGTCTGCTGCCTGGTTGGCATATTTTGACTCTAATTTGCAATTTATTTACCGAATATAAGGAAGATTATCACAAAAACATCAGGTTTAATCTATTCAGTGCCACTCCAGAGTATACCCGGGTCATGGCAAAAAGTGAAAAAAAAACTTAGCAGTGAACAGGTTAATGAAATCTTCTGCGGCTTGGGTTAAACGTTTTGGGGGTTGCTTTAAGGGCCTGTCCCGCTTAAGTGATTTTTTTGGCGACTACATGTGATTAGGCTGTGACGCCTGTATGATGAGGTGACGCCTGTCTGGTTAGTCTCCTCAAGTCGCCTAAACAGTGGTAACTTTTTTCTTGTTGCCGCTGGATTTTGAAATGTTCAAAACCTTTCGGTGACTGTGGGCTTGACGTAGCTTGTCTTCTCCTGCCGTAGCTGCTGTCGAATGTTGTCGCCAGGTGACGCAGGTTGTTGCCAGGTGACGTAGGTTGTCACCGGGTGATGACTTAGGTGAATTCCATTGGCGACTACCTACATCAACTTACATCAACCTGCGACAGGTACCGGTGACTGACTTATCTTCAGTTGTTGCTGACGGAGTCGTAGCTTGCCATAGCTTGTCGCGGATGGGCGTAGGTTTACATCGGTTGTCGTCGGTTGGCGACTGTGTGGTCATAGGTTGTTGTATGTGTCGTCGTAAGTTGTTGTAGGTGTGTCGTAGGTGGACATCCTGTCGTGAAGAATTGGATCACCGATTGCCGTAGCTTGCCGTCGATTAGGTGGCAGGCTGTCGTAGAGATTGTCGTAGGGGGTGTCCAGTCGCCGTTTTCTCACTGACCTTCTACAACTGTGACTGTCGCTGGCTGTCGCCAAAAAAAATCACCTCAGTGGGACAGGCCCTTCATTCTGTAGCTTCAATCTAACCGATAGTATTTCTTCCTTGGGGATGCTTAGTTCAAAATGGAAAAACCTTCTGACAGAATGACCCTCATATGGTCATAAGTGATAGGAGCAGAATTAGGCCATTCAGCCCATCAAATCTACTCCGTCATTCAATCATGGCTGATCAATCTCTCCTAACTCCATTCTCCTGCCTACTCATCATAACCTTTGACACCAGTACTAATCAAACCACACCCCCAACTTGATGGGCATTTTTTTTCTCTCTAAATAAAACCAATTATTCAAACTTCATTAAAATAACCAAATAAAACTTCATTAAAATGTGTGAAAACAAAATTATGCAATCAACATCAAATTCAAAAATCTGGACCTGGGAGTACTGATATCTACTTGTTTAACACAAAGTGTAGGAATTAATTCTTAATTGATCATGCTAATGTACAGACGCCTGTTCAAATCCTCTGCCGAATTTTGATGTGCTCAAGTTCATGACAATAAACTGCATTTCTGTGGCAATGTAAAATGCTTGGTTGCTACTTCCTCACACAGTTGGCAAGTCAACTAAGAAAGAATTTTTATCCCTAAATCTAACTTCAGTCGGATTAATTGCAGCATGGTATCAATTTAAAAAATGAAACTATTGCCCTTGTAGATCATGGAAGAAAACCGGTTATGTTCAGATGGTTTTGGAGCTGCTACTTTTTCCGAGGTTTCCGAACAGAGTAAAAATAACAGGAATTATTCCATTTCAGTGCAGTCAAGAATGGAACATTTATCATTTATGATTATTTCTTTTGGATAGAATCAAAATGAAAATGGCCCCAGCACTTGGGCAAATCCTATAGTGTGAAAAGCAGGCTCAACTTTTCTAAAACATACCAAATGCTTGAAAGCAGAATATGGGAGGTGCCCCACTTCTCTTGCTTCCATGTGAGCATGAATAGTGGACATAATACAATGGCCACCAGTCTTTAGACTTTAGAGATACAGCATGGAAAGAGGCCCTTCAGGCCCATATTTGATGTGACTATTTCCTTTTCCCGATGTTAAACAGTATAATTGATTAATCAAATCACATCAAACAACTTCTGTCATAACAGTGTCACAAACGCTCACATATTTGTATATCTTCCAAATGGAGAGGATCAAATAATGTTCTGGACTGACATGCTCAGCGGTACTTAGGATGGCACTGTGATGCAAAGCAACACTGTAATGCAGCTAATACTGCTGTCTCTTCCGCGAGAGATCCTGACCTTCGATACTGTTTTTGATCCTGACCTTGGGTACTGTGGGTGTGGAGTTTGCGTGTTCTCACTGTGACTGCATGGCTTTCCTCTGGGTGCTCCAGTTTCCTCCCACATCGCAAAATTGTGCAGTTTTCATCTCCGTAAATTGCCCAAAGTGTTGAAGGAATGGGATAGAAAGAGGCATAACATAGAACTAGTAAGAACGGGCGATCGGTGGTCAGCTTGGACTCAGTTGGCCGAAGGGCCTGTTTCCATTCTGTATCTTTCATTCCATCAATGAAACTTAGTGAAAGTAATGACAAGATAATAGGTTTAAAGAACCCTACTCCTTCGCTGAAAACGTGTGGGCAGAAAGGCAGATTTTCTATGAACAAATTACTGAGCAGACAGAAAATAAACTGCCAAATGGAACAGGACAGGCAGCGTCTCTGGATAGAACGAGTGACATTTCGGATCGAGAACCTTCAAGAACCAATATCTGCAGTTCCTTCCTGCACATTTCTGAAGAAGGGTCTCAACCCGAAACATCACCCATTCTATCCAGAGATGCTGCCTGTCCCGCTGAGTAACTCCAGCATTTTGTGTATATCTTCGGTGTAAACCAGCATCTGCAGTTCCTTCCGACACAGTTTTTCTACTCTTGACATATGTTGCTAGATATTCCCATTTCAAGGTGTTCTTTTCTCTGATCAGTTTCTCTGAAACTGCCTGTTTCTATAGGAATGGCTACTTTGACATCTTTAGTTTGTATCATATCACAAATATTCCTTCTGGCTTCCCCTTTCAACTACTTAAAACCCACTTGTTTTCTTACTTTAGATTCTGATAGAATTCCTTGCCCTGAAAAAGTGACCATTTCTCCCTCCTGACATTGTGATGGCTTTTGTATTTTCTGTTTTTACATTGGAAATGAAGACCGATTTGGCTTGAAATGTCAAACCAGTAATACTTTAAAACAATGATCTTACATAGTCACAAACGTAAGCTTTTGTTCACTCAAATTATTTCAGGGCAAAGGTGTTTGGCATATTTTATTATTTTTGCATTTGGATTTTGTTTAGTTTCTTTTGCTCCATGTACAATGTGTCTGAAAACCAGATTATTTGCAGTGCCTTATGATAGGCGTATAATGCCACAACCTGGCTTCACAGCCTCCAATAAACCTCCTGTCCCTCTGTACGAGGTAATTCAAGTTCTCCCGAGTTTTCCCCTGATTCGAACTCGGAGAATGTCCATAGCGGGTCCGTAGGAGTTCGTGGCTGTCTCGTAGCGGCTTGTACGCGGAAAAAGTAACAATCTTTTTCATCACGAGTATTTTTTTACTCGTGGACATTTTTTGCAGGAATGAAAAAATGTCACGAGTTACCAGATGTCCCGAGTACCCACCGTTAGCATTACGAGCCGCTACGAGACATCCACGAACTCCTACGGACCTGCTACGTTTCGGGTCGGGACCTTTCATCGGATTGATTTTGGTAGGGGGGGGGGGGGAGGAAAGCTGGAACTGAGGTGGGGCAGGACAAAGCCTGGCAATTGATACCTGCATAGAGGTGATGTGGATGGACAACAGCTAGAGACGTGGCCAGTAATGGGATCTCCAACGGGATACCACTACTGGCCACATCTTCGCATCTCCTCCCCTTTCTGCTTTCCGCAGAGACTGCTCCCTCCATAACTCACTGGTCAATTCATCCCTTACCACCCAAACCACCCCCTCCTCGGGTACTTTCCCCTGCTACCGCAGGAAATGCAACACTTGTCACTATATCTTCCCCCCCCCCCCACCTCAACTCCATCCAAGGACCCAATCAGTCTTTCCAGGTGAGGCAGAGGTTCACCTGCATCTCCTCCAACCTCATCCATTGCATCCGCTGTTCTAAGTGTCAACTTCTCTACATCGGCGACACCAAGCGCAAGCTCGGTGATCGCTTCGCAGAACAGCTCCGCTCAGTCCGTACTAACCAACCTGATCGCCCGGTTGCTCAGCACTTCAACTCCCCCTCCCATTCCCAATCTGACCTTTTTGTCCTGGGCCTCCTCCATTGCCAGAGTGAGGCCCAGTGTAAATTGGAGGAACAGCACCTTGCTTGGGTAGTTTACACCCCAGCGGTATGAACATTGACTTCTCGAATTTTAGATAGCCCTCGCTTCCTCCCTCCTTCCCCTCCCCCTTCCCAGTTCTCCCACAAGTCTTATGCCTGTCTCCGCAAACTTCCTTTCTTTTTCCTGCCCCCCCCAACATCAGTCTGAAGAAGGGAATGCACCCGAAACGTCACCTATTCCTTCTCTCCATAGATGCTGCCTCACCCGCTGGGTTTCTCCAAGGTTTACAATATTCTGTACTGTAATAATATAAAGTATTTTGCAAAATATGCATGTACATCCAAAAATCAATATTACCAATACATACAAAAACAATAGCTTACATATGCTGGCACCTGGGAATGAAAGGCTCCTGAGAATCTCAGGCCAGTTATAACAAATATGTTCTTCCTCCTTGGCCTCCACCCACCCCCTCATTCCATGTGATAGAAGCACCATTATTGTCAAGAACAGCTTAGCACAGAATCTGTACCTCGATGGGAAGAATAATTTTACTACATGGTTTGCCAAAGCATATACAGTAGCAGGGTTAGCTGTACACCAGAACCTACAAAATGGTACTGACTTTTGTGACCAATAATCATAAAAATATAATATTCTAGCTATTATCCTCAGAACTCATCTGCCATTGCAGCTTACAATGTACTATAGGAAGCTCATGCTATATACAAGCCACATGCTGTGATGTATTTAATCGTAAACTTATTCAAGGCAGACCATGATAATTTAATCAGTCAGATGGAATTAATCCCAAGTCCTACGACTTAATTCTCCACTCACTTCCTTGTTATCCCATTCCACTCATCATAGTGTGCAGTCCGCCTTCTGCGTTTCAACAAAACATATTGCTCAAGGTCTCCAATTCACCTGGCTGGTAGCCTTTGTTGAAATTATTTGATTAGTTTTGACAACGACAGCATCCCTGATGTTTGCCTTACAGGCAACAATGTGGAAATTGTTAATACACCTTTCTTGGATATCCATATGCCTATCCAAACACATTTATGGATGGACATATGGATATGCAGAGAATGGAGGGATATAGGTTATGTGCAGATAGATAAGTGATGGTCTTAGCCTCTAGCTCAGTACAGATATTGTGGGCCGAAGAGACTGTTCTTGTGTGGTACCCTTCTATGTTCTTTCTACAAAATACATTGACAATCCTTACTAATTTTGTCATTTTTTTCCGTGGAGTTTAAATGTTGGGATGTGATTCACAAAGACATTAGTTTAGGTTTTGGATCGGGATACAGCGCGGAAACAGGCCCTTCAGCCCACCGAGTCCGCACCGCCTAGCAATCCCCACACACTAACACCATCCTACACACACTAGGGACATTTAAAAAAAAACATTTATACCAAGTCAATTAACCTACAAACCAGTACCACTTTGGAGGAAACTGGAGATCTTGGAGAAAACCCACGCAGTCACAGGAAGAAAGTACAAACTCCGTACAGGCAGTACCTTTTGTCAGGATCGAACCTGGGTCTCTGGCGCTGTAAGGGCTGTAAGGCAGCAAGTCAACCGCTGCGTCACCATGCCGCCCTTCAATAGCGGCAGCTTCAGTTGAGTTATGCTCGCTAGTGGATTATGACTGACAAATACCCAATATTTTCAGCAAACCTTCATGGACGTCTGCCCACATGCAAGTTATGAATCAAGACGGAAAATTCACCACCACCTATTTAAAGAAGTCTCATGAACAAAACAGAATCGGCAGTGACCTCTAGAGTCAGCCTGGTATATATCTTGACTGTAAATCTCAATTCTGCAGAACAGAGACAAACTAATAAAACGTGATCAAAACAAGAGGGAGGTACGATGTTAGTCATACTGAGGGAGGTACTGTGTTAGAGTCAGACTGAGGGAGGTACTGTGTTAGAGTCAGACTGAAATATATTACTTCTTAACAATAACTCAGCTGAGCTCCACTGAAGAGAATATTTAACAAATAACGGGACGCTGGGTTTCATGTTATAATATTTCTAAAATTTAATTACATAATAAAAACTTATATTGATCTAAGTGCATACAAGTGGATCCAGGATTTTGAAACATTCATTTCATTCACACGGAGCAAGTCAACGTTTTTTTACAAACCAGAAATTATATATTTATTTATATAAAAGTTCTGATTTTATATATATATATATATATATAAAATCAGAACTTTTCAGAAGGGGCTTTGGTTGGAACATTTAGCGATGAGTGCTGTGGAAATAAAACTTTGGATGTAGGAATTCACTCTCATATGTATATGACGAGGGATGAGATGAGCATTATTACAAAGCTGCAAATACCCATCCATGACTGGTATAAATATACAATCCAAATTACAAAAAAATAATGGGGTTGTGAATAGTAAGGAAAGTTGTCAAAGAATACAGCTGGGTAGAGATGAATTGGAAATATGGGCGGAAAAATGGCAGATGGAGTTTAATCTGTAAAGTGTGAGATGGTGCAATTTTGAGGTAAAATGGAAGGGGAAAACTTTCAGTTAATGGAAGGACTTTTGTAGTATTGATATAAAGAGTGATCTTAGGATAAAGTCCATAGCTCACTGAAAGTGGCAATATGTAGATAGGGTGGTAAAAAAAGTGTACAAACAGTATGCTTGCTTTCATTGGTCGGGCCAGTGAGCCTGAAGGTCAGGAAGCCACGTTGCAGCTGTATAGAACTTTAGTCAGGCCACATTTGGAGTAATGTATGTAATTCTGTTTGCCACATTACAGAAAGGTTGGGAGTTTTTGGAGAGGGTGTAGAAGAGTTCAGCAGGATGCAGCCTGGATTAGAGAGTATTTGCTATAAAGGAGAGATTGGACAAACTTGGATCATTTCCTCTAGAGTTTTGGAGGCTGTGAAGTGACCTAACAGAAGTATATACAATGATGAGAGGCATAGATAAGGTCGAGAGTTTATCTCAGGGTTGAAATTTTAAATATTAAAGTATGGATTTAAGGAGAGAGATGGGAAAGAGATGTGACAGGCAAAGCTTTGTTATTACACAGAGAGTGATAGGTACCTATCAGGGAGAGTGGTAGAAGCGGATACGATAGTGACATTTAAGAGGTAGTTAGACAGGTACCTGATCAAACAGGAAATGGAGGAATATGCAGGCAGATGGCATTAGTTTCATTTGGCATCATGGTCAGCGCAGATGTCATAGATTAAAGTATCTGTTCCTGTGCTCAATTGTATTAAAGTTTGTCTCAATATTAAGTACGACTGCAATGTAATTTCGCAATGCATTTCGTTGTCTCTGTACTGTACACTGACAATGACAATTAAAATTGAATCTGAATCTGAATCTGAATCTGTAAGACAGAGTTTGGTTCAGCCCTGGAACAGATGCCAGCAGCGGATGGAGCCAATGTCTCTGGCACCATGTTTGTGCTGTTGGCTGATGTTATAGCTTTTGTCTTCCTAACATTTAAATGGAGGGCATTGGTGTTCATCGAATACTGGACATTAAGGCAGCAGTGTGATTCTTCAGGGACCATGGGGAAAATGCTGGCAAGAGAGAATTTAGCATTGAGAGTGTATGTGTTGACGTGACATTGTATAGATGGGGAAAAATCAGATGTAACAAAAGCCTGAGTTGGTTCATAGGCACAAAGGTCTAAACTGACCTGCCTTCATGATACACATAAATGCTGGAGAAACTCAGCGGGTGCAGCAGCATCTATGGAGCGAAGGAAATAGGCAACGTTTCGGGCAGAAACCCTTCTTCAGATTCCTGATTAGACTGTTCAGATTTCAGAGACAGAGTCAAGCAGAAGCTGAGGTGGGGACTTCACCTTGCTCTAGACCATACCATCATCCTTTCTCCTTTCATCATCCTTTCTGAAGAAGGACCTGAAACATCACCCTTTCCTTCTCTCCAGAGAGGCTGCCTGTCCCGCTGAATTACTCCAGCATTTTGTGTCATCTTCAATGTAAACCAGCATCTGCAGTTCCTTCCCACACATCCTTTTACTTTCATTCCTTCTATCCTAACTCGCTCACATTAAGCCATATGAACATTCACTGGAATGCTGAAGCACACACACAAGAGGAAAGATTTCAAGTTCCTCTGCTTCTGAAAATTCCAAGCGAGCTTTGAATGAAAATCAAAGTGATAGTGTTGCCCCTCATTTTCCACCTTGTTGCTATTTGTTCAATACATTTCCTCGGCCAAGAATCGCTGCCCCTAAAAAGGCAACTGAAAAAAAAGGGACTATTTGGGAACTAGATTGGTCCACAAAAATAATGAAACCTACATCAACACATCTGTGTACTGGCCTGTAGTCCATACACTACACCTCCCATGATATCCTCCAGGTGGTTATTCTACACACACTGCGAGCTGTGTTTGTAAGTAGCATGAAGCACACTTATTAGTTCTTCTATATGTCACGTATAATACTGGAAGCAGCATAGGTTACATTTTTCTTTTATGTCCCCAGTGTTCAAGCTGTTATCATAGCACAGCATCCTATGCCACTCATTGCAGTATTGGTACAGGATAAGGTAAAGCTCGGTTCTGTCCTTCCATTGGTAATCATTACCCTGCAGACCATAAGACATACAAGCAGAACTTGGCCATTCGGCCCATCGAGTCTGGTCCACCATTCGATCGTGACTGATCTATTTTTTCCCTCAACCCTATCCTCCTGCCTTCTACCAGTAAATGTGGACACCTTTACTAATCAAGAACCTACCAATCTCCACTTTAAAAATACCAACTCCATAGAAAAGATGCGCGAGGGCCAAATGGACACTGTTGACTTCAGCTAGATGAGTGCTAACAATGTCTTATGCTACAATTAACTCATCTGAAGCTCTTCTTTAGGCACTTGTTATTATTCAGATATCAATTATTGATTGGACATGGCAAGGCCAAGGGGGATGTTCAAAAATGATGTAAATGATAATAACAGAATTATTAGTAGCAAGTCGTGTCTGAAAGCTAAAAGAGGTAATGGGCTGAAATCGTTGATCTCATTGTTTGAGCCCAAACAGCGAGAAATGGACAAGTGCTGATCCTTAGGCGTTTGTTTAGCCTTGTTAAGAGGCAGAGGACAGGGAGGTCAGAGTGATATTGGGGTGGCGAGCTGGAAAGCAAAGGAATCGTAAGGTTTCATTTGCAGGCTAAATGGCGAAGTTCTGCAAAATGTAATTAAAGTGGATGGAACTGAATTTAAGAAGAGGAGTGTGTACGAAGGAACTGCAGAGGCTGGTTTACAGTGAAGAAAGACATAAAATGCTGGAGTAACTCAACAGGATAGGCAGCATCTCTGGAGAAGCAGAAAGGGTGACGTTTCGGTTCGAAACCCTTCTTCAGAGGAGTACCAGTCACAGTACTGCATGAGACACAAAAAGCTGGAGTAACTCAGCGGGCCAGGCAGCATCTCTGGATAGAAGGAAGGGGTGACGTTTTTGGTCCTTCAGAAAGGATGATGAAAGGAGAAAGGATGATGGTATGATCTCTGGATAGAGTGTGCAATACCGCATTATTGTGCAAAAAGTCAGAGATGAATTTCTTGCTCAATATCTGACATGCAGGAACAATGCGGAGGGTGTGATGCATCATTGGAAGTGCTTGGTTTCAGAGCGGCGAACCTGCACTATCATCTCCCCTCCCAGTTAAATGGAAGAGACCTTATGGGCCAGTGTAAAGAGAAGCGATTGAGCCCCCTCTATGTTCTGGCCAAATTCACCAGGAGCTTTGTAGATAACCATTGCTATTTATAACATTGCATTTTACTTGAACATTTACAATTTCTCTGAAGCATTTGTCTGCAACACCAGAGTGGTTACATTTTAAAAGTAATTAGTTGACTTAGAAGCGTGTTTATATATGTTGTGTGGTTGAGTGAATCTATACCAATGCAAGTTTTTTTTAAACCACAGAAGTTGCTTGTTAATTGTCTGATGGGACCAAA
Organism: Leucoraja erinaceus; assembly: GCF_028641065.1. Lineage (NCBI taxonomy): Eukaryota > Metazoa > Chordata > Chondrichthyes > Rajiformes > Rajidae > Leucoraja > Leucoraja erinaceus. The sequence goes on from NC_073390.1 coordinate 11,660,992, forward strand.
ATCCGAATAAAGTTCTGATGCAACCTTTTTAATCTGGGAAACGTTGATTTTGTTACCTGTAACACTTATTGACAACCACGTCTTCTGCTGCTAATTTTATCCTTAAGCTTTATTGTACCTAGCAGACTGGTTCACTGATTTGAACATTTGAAATGAAAAGAAATCTCGTTTTGTATTAAGTGAAACCACAACCAGTTATTCTAATTGGCCTAGCAATTACAGTATGGGCCTCAGGGGGAACTATTCCACAAATGTCGTCTCCCATTAGTGTCAACAGTTACACCAATCTGATTACATCCACATCAAGGAGGAGCAATTCTCATTTTTCCATAATGATTACTTACCTCATTTAATCATTGGGAAAAATAAACAATTTAACTGTCAAAGTTAAACAGTGGAGAAGATTCTAATCAACAAGATATTCACAAAGACTTCTTTGTCGTTAAATCGCATGAGTTTCAAATGAAAAGCGCAGAATTTGACTGAAAATTATTTAAAACTTAGATAAATCCTTTAAAGCTATGGATTTATCAGCAACTTTTGCAACGGAAAAAAAAAATAGCAATCTCTAAATAAGTTCTACTCACAAACATGCAGATGGACTAGCTGCAACTTTATAGCTTTTAAAAACTTTTCTCAATTTTAATTTTCCAGCACCCGACAATAGCAAACAGGAGAACAATCGTTAATATATTTCCAAGATGATAACAACTTTAAAGGTTGGATGTGTTCCAGGCAGATTACCAAACCAAACTAATCAAACTCCTTGGGTAATTGTTTCATTATCAATTGATCTAAACATAGTATTAACAGCTTACCAAAATATTTAGGGACCAATTACATAATCAAACTTTACCAACTTCCATGTCAAACTGATCCAAATGCCTCCGCATTCTGAATGGCATCTACAAATGAAATAACTCCAAAGCTACAAAGGACTTGACGCAAAAGGTTTCTGAACACAACAACTTTATCCACATTTACCCATTCCAAATGCAAGAAAAGGTTTCATACTTTTAGGAATTATAAACTTTTTCCTCATTTAAAAAGCAGTATTAATCACTATTAATTCTGCACCCATGTACTTCAAATTCATCAATAATCCATGACAAATATCACCAAACACCACATAAGAATAATATGGAAATATAAAAGCATCTTTGTTCAAAAGCATTTCATAGGCAATTAGTCTTGAAGTGTAGTCACTGCAGATATTCAGACACACAGCAAGTTCCTAAATACTCTTTTTTTTTTAAAGCAGCTTATGTGGTTTGTTTATGTGGGTTGAGGGATCAATTTGGAAAGTTTGTCATCATTTAATCTGGAAAAGACAATGGATTTTGAAAAGGAAATACAATATTAGCAGTGGGTTTGACGTTACTGCTAACGAATCTAAAATGACAAGACAGCAATTCTAAATTGAACCATCAATTCAAAATACTCCAAAATGATCTTCAAATCCACGTTGTACTAACTAATTAGATTAAGCAATGCCAAATCCATTTATTCTGCCATATAAATCCCATATACAACGATTGCAATCTGATAATAAAAAATCAGCACTCAGGAAAATGATGTTTAACAGTCCATATCAATTACACAGTGGTTAGTCCATATTTACAATAAATCGACTCCAAAATCATTTCTACTTCTGAATTAATCCCACATCCAACCATGAACAAACACCTACTGCTCCAGATCAAAGAATGAAAATGTTCTGGCAATTTCACATCAAATTCTTTCAAATCTGTCCGATTGCTCAAACAATTCAGCTTGAAATCGTTACCGCTAATTTTCGAGCAATCCACAGAATTTTGTTCAAGCTATTGTTAATTTTTCTGAGATGTAAACAATTGTGGTTAAAGCTTTTTAACTTTCTAAGATATTCCCTAGTAAACAGTTCCACATGTCTCATCTTAGACTATGCCACCTCTTGTTGGAATACTCTAAACTATTTCCCTCCAGCTTATTCTAAATAACAGAATTCTGTATTTAAAAAAATCCTTGGGTGTAAATTTATCATTTTCACAGATTTACAAGAACGAAAGGAAGATGCTATACAAACAATTCTGTTCCAAACTATACGCGATTCTCCATTGGTTTTTTTGAAAAGCTTATTCTAATTTTCTTTCATATTCAGCATGTAATTCCATGTCCTAAATTTGTTAAAGTTCAAACAAATGGTTCTCAACAAATTACAAATTCTTTAAACCATTGAAACTTTGTCAGTCAAATCATGTTTATCCATTTAAGGAAAACCATCCTAACAATTCTGCATTTATCCAGTCAAAAAACTTTGCACTGTTCTAACAATTCATTTGCAATCACTTCAGATCATTTCTTAACAAAATAGTTTGAATGTTTCCTTTTTAAGATAACACAAACAACTTTATAAATATAGCTCTGTAATAAAGTGCAATTTAAACAAATTCCAAATATTTGGATTATCATCTCAATCTAAGCAATTGAACATCAAATTATTCTAATTTGTTTCCTCTTAAACAATTCCAAACAATTTCTTCATACCAGTCGAAAACACATAAATAATTAAAACCTCACCACTCCAAATTACTTCAAACATTTTCAGGGCATACAATTCCCTAGGAATGCAACTAATCATATAAAATTATGCCAAATTGACAAAGAAAATTGAACAAATGCATACCATATTTGTTCTTTGAGCAACTTTTAACAAACTCCGATCTCAACTAACAACACCGCCACCACCCTTCAATATTCTAACTCTCGGTTCCATATTATGCAACCCATATCAGATAATTCCTCATCTAAACAAACTATTCCATGCAAATACCATGTAAATCACCTCATAAAAGTGGTAAAAATCTGGAAAACAAGATCTAACCAATTATCTAGGAAATAATTCCATGTGAAACTATTTAAGATCAAATGTTTTAGAATGAATCTTTTCTGGTATATTAAACAGCTTTTTGTAATTGTTAAAACCTAATCCCAAATATACAATTTATCATCAATTTATAACAGCAGTCCCCAATTCAAACATTTCTTCAATGTATTCCATAATTAACAATCAAACACTGAAGTAATCCCCCATCAAACAATTCCCTATCAATCCCTTATCATGCAATTCGCTATGCAAATGCTCTTGATCAATGGTTAACTGTTCCACTGCAGAGTATTTGAATAATTCCCACAGAAAATTATTCTTTACCAAACAGTTCAAGATCAAACATGCAGATAAATTAAATTCAAAACAATTCACACTCAATGAACTCTCAGTAATTTTTGATTTTTTATTAAAATATTTCCTTGTAAACAATTTCTTATCCCGGAATAATTCAATTACAAACAATTTGATATAAAATAATTATATTTACAAATAATTCTTTTGAAAACAATGATATAGTTCAAATGAATCCTAATCAAATACTTTAATTATTTTCCAACAAATTGATATGTAATAAAATTATGGACATGCTTAAATGTTTTAATTCCATTGCACATTACTTAATTCAAACAATTCCCTCATTTTTTTGAAATGTCACAATAAATCAATCCAAATTATTTAATAACCAACTAATCAAAACATTTTTCCAATCAAACGTTAAACCTAAGCTATAATTCTGTCCAGACATTCTGTAACAATATTCAAACAATTAAATGGAGAGCGTTTGCTGTCAAGGTATTCCATATAAAAATATTCAATATCAAATCATCCCCTTTTTTGTAAGTCTAAAATATTATCCAAGCAACTCAGCATTAAAACATTCAATTAATGATATGGAATATTTAAAATACTTGTATCAGTCTATTCAAACAAGTACGAAGAAAAATCACTTACCAAAGTGTTTAATTCCCTATCAGTATTTCCCAAACAATGTCAAAACTGCTTGAAACAATTCCCAAATACTCTATATAATTCCATATGAAACCACTCCACATCAAAACATTGCATGAATTAATTTTCAATAAATGTGCTGCAGACTTACGAGTAGTTTTCTATTTGCTTCCAAGCTTATTAAACAATTTCAACAATTCCAGATCAAGTTACTGCAAACAGGTTATTGCCCTAAGTTACAGCACACAAATTCTTGTTGTTGTTCTAAATTTGCAAACTATGTATATATACACAAGCACACATACAAGCACACATTAAACATATACAAACACATACACACACACACACACACACACACACATAAATATGTGTATGTGTGCTTGTATATGTTTAATAAAGAATACATTTAGACATTTTTATCAGCCTATTTAAGCCACTTCCAGAATAAAATATCTCGAACAATTTCATATTCCAATATATTGAATATTTCAGACCTGATTTTCGATTGAAAACCAACAACTATTCTGAACCATTATGTTGTAAGTATTGAGATGGTTGAAATGAAATTGTTGCCCTTTTGGTAACCATTCTTCACAATGTATTACAAATAATGGCTGATTCAAAAGTTTGCAACATTATCATGATTTACCCATTGCAAACATTTTAACAATCTGTGTTAAATTACAGGCAAAAACCAAACGGTGCTATTGTATAAGGGTCGAAAAATTCAATTACTGGTTAGAGCATCTGAGTTGCAGGGAGCTGATCACAGATACAGTATTTATATGGCTCAATTAATGACAGAGTTGGATAACAATGAGTCAATACAGTTGGGAGTGGAGTTTAGTTTAGTTTAGTTCAGAGATACAGCGCGGAAACAGGCCCTTTGGCCCACCGGGTCTACGCAGACCAGCGATCCCCGCACATTAACATGATCCTACACCCACCGGGGACAATTTTTGTATTCACCAAGCCAATTAACCTACAAACCTGTACGTTTTTGGACTGTGGGAGGAAACCGAAGAACCCGGACAAAATCATGCAGGTCACGGGGAGAATGTACAAACTCTGTGCAGACAGCACCTGTTGTTGGGATCGAACCCGGGTCTCTGGCGCTGCATTCGCTGTAAGGCAGAAACTCTACCGCTGCGCCACCGTGACCGCCCTAAATATGTTAAATGTATTGCGAGATTTGGTGCTTCCCAGACATTGGAACCCACCAGGTGAATCACCACTTTTATGTCCAATCCTGGGCATTTCAAATTTTCCACCAAAATCCTTCTGGGTATTCCGTAGCAAAACCTTTTTGCCAGGATCTGGAGAATTATAGATAAATGATTTTATTTTTAAATATAAGCAGAAAACAACAGAACTTGAGGTTATTAAAAAGATTTCCACAATTCGGAAGAAAATGCACAGCTTGAGACAATACTGAGTCATATAGTCCACTCATGTTTCTGCTTCAATATTCTGCCCTTGCTGGATTATCTAACCTCAGCTGGAGCCAGGATTTGGATGTAGATTGTTAACAGCAGCCTCAGTTTCTCCGAGTGGGGAAGGGAAAAAGCAAGAAATCCCATTTAAAATTCCACATTTTGTCTAATCCATTCTGGTCAACGTAAATGTTGTATCTTCAATGTTTCCCAACTTAATAATTCAATCAGGAAAAGGAATTTGCAGTTTAGCGCTGAGAAATTGCACCAATTTCAGATGTAATATTGATGTACCAGTATTATTACCACCCACTGTCTCACTGCGAGACGTGTAGAGTCTGATTTTATTCCTAGCAGTGCAGAAGATGAATAATCTCAACCACAGTATCAAAACAAGATGTCAATTTTCTCACGTGTCAGAATTAAGACCATTTTATTTTGAGGCAGTTATTGATCAATGAAGATATAGCCTTCACTGTTTAAAGGGCAGCACAGTGATACAGGCGATGCACAAAGCTGCTGCCACACAGTACCAGAGACCTGGGTTCGATTCTGACCTCGGGTGCTGTCTGTGTGTAGTTTACACATTCTCCCCGTGACCGTGTGGGAGCACTGCGTGGGTGCTCGGGTATCGTGTGGGTTTGTAGGTTAAGTGGCCTCTGTAAATTCCTCCTAGTGAGTAGGGAATAGATGTTGATGTGAAATAATATGAAGAGGGATGGATGGTTGGCATGGACTTGGTGGGCTGAAGGGCCATTTTCCATGCTGTATCTTTCAATCAATCAATCAAGCCATTTATCTTTAAATATATTGCTATAAAATTAACATATAGAGTCTAAGAGTCATGGAGTGATACAGCGTGGAAACAGGTCCTTCGGCCTAACTTGCCCATACTGGCCCAACATGTGTTTAAGAAGGAACTGCAGATTTTCCTGGCCCAACATGTCCCAGCTACACTACTCCCACCTGCCCGCGTTTGGTCCACATCCCTCCAAACCTGTCCTATCCATGTACCTATCTAACTGTTTCTTAAATGTTGGGATAGTCCCAGCCTCAAGTGTCTCCTCTGGCAGCTTGTTCCATACATCCACCACCCTCTGTGTGAAAAAGCTATCCCTCAGATTCCTGTTAAATCTTTTCCCCTATGTCCTCTGGTCCTCGATTCACCTACTCTGGGCAAAAGACTACCCAATCCATTCCTCCCATGATTTTATACATTTTATTAAAATACATTACGGTCCAGTGCTGATGTCTCATTACAGCTTCACAGACATTTTTCCCAAGCAGAGGGCAGTTCGATATCACTTTGGTAATTAGCTAATCATGTTGTATCACTCTAATTACAAGTTCCACCATGTTACATCGAGCAAATAAAAAAAAAAGAAAAGAATTTAGCACAGCCATAAACAAACATGTTTGATGTTGTAAGTTGCCAACCAAATGTAAGCAGATAAGGGCAGGGGAAGGGTGGGATTGCAATTGAAATACTGATATTTCTAGTTGACAATGAACGTTTACTGAATGCCCTAATAGGTATTGTCGTTATAACAAAAGAGGACGTCGGGGTTTTGTGGACCAGCATCAGTTTGAGAGACTTCCAGACAGGCCATTCAAAAGCTATACCATCATGTCGGAAGCTGGGGAGGTTGTAACCACAGCTTTCACACTGGGCTCTGGCTGGCTCAGAGCAAGATATTATACCGTACAAGTCCTTAAGGCATTCATTGTGTGCAAATTGAACCCATTTAACAAGTATCCATTCAATGTAAGAAAATGTAATCTGGGATGTGTTAGAACCAGGTTAATCTTTTAAAATCCGAGTTCCATCATGCTAACCAAAGCCAACATTTGATATATGAAGCTTCTTCCACTGCAGCCCAAATGAAACTAAGAGCAGTATTTAAAAGAGCTTTGTCATTGCAGGGAAGTCAGTAGGTTAGTTTTTTCTTATTGTTTATACAGGAGCATATCAGAAATCTGTAAATCATTTTTCTTAAAGAAGCACATATAATTTTGATGTAATTTGCATGTTTGCAGATCAAGGATGAAAAGCTAATGTGTTATATATTTTATTATTCTTTGATTAGTTTCATTTGACTGATAATGGCCGGGAAGGAATTATCCCTGAATCCAGATATGCGTTTTCAAACTTCCGTATCTCTTGCCTGATGGGAGAGAGGAGAAGAAGGAGTGACCGAGGTGAGACTAGTCCTTGATTATGCTGGCAGCCTTGCCGAGGCAGCATGAAGTGTAGATGGGAGGGAGTTCGGTTTGCGTGCTGGTCTGAGCTACGTCAACAACTCTGCAATTTCTAGCACTCTTAGTCGGAGCTGTTCCCAAACCATGCTGTGGCGCATTCCGCTAAAATACTTTCTACAACAAATCTGTGGAAGTTGGTGAGGGTTGTTGGGGAAATGCCGAACTTTCTAAGCCTTCTGAGGAAGTAGAGGGATTCATGTGCTTTCTTGGCCATTACTTTGATGTGCCTGGTCCAGGACTAATTGGCAGTGATATTTATTTCCAAGAACTTGGAGCTTTTAACCATCTCAACTTTGGAGCCCTCAATGTACATGGAGCTGTGTGCACCTCTTTGCTTCCTAAAATTGATCACAATCTCCTTTGTCTTGCTGACATTAAGGGAGAGGTTGTTGTCTTGGCACCAGGTTATGAGGTTCTCAGTCTCCTTCCTGTTCTCTGTCTCATCATTCTTTGATATCCAGCCCACTATGGTGGTGTCATCTGCATCCTTGAGTTTGGCTTGATTGCATTTATATGTAGCATTATCTGATTTGATTAGACAGAATGCAAAACAAATCTATTCACTGTACCTCGGTAAACGTGACAACATTAAACTTAACTCGAAAACTAAGAGTGACATTTTCTAAAAGTCAGGAACATATATTTGGATTTAAAATTCTTTATATAAAACTGCATGATTTTTAGTAATAACACAATATTGGATCCAATTAACACCATGTCCTGTGCAGTCAAAACTATCTATGTCAAATAAATGATTTGGTAATTCACGCTCAACTGAACAGATTATTCTGCCTTAAGGAAAAAGGAACAAACCATTTAGACCAAGACTGTTTAACCATTCATTTAGATTCTGATTGATCTGTGGCCTATTTCTATGTGGCTGGTTTAGCTCAGTATCCCTTATTACTTTTAGTTAACAAATATGTATCAATCAGATAAAAGGTTAACAGCTAGCCAGCACCAACTGGCGATTACGGAAAGCAGTTCTACCACCCTCTGCCTGCAGAAATGATTCTTCACCTCACAGCTGAAAAGTCCTGGACACCTCAACGAACAGCAACAGCGCCTCTCCGCATATTCCATCAATTCCTCCTAATACTTAGGAATCTTCAGCCAACTCATCTCTGAACTTTTACTCTCCAGATAACACAACCCTGGTTTGTGAAATTTTAACTCTATTTGTCAGCTTGATAAACCCGCACGAACACTGTATTTTTCTACAGTGTGTTGCTTTCAACAGCTCACAGTCTAAACAGGGATTTGTAGAGCTGCAGAAAAATATTACCCTTCTGCCCTCTCATCCTCTTGATTACAACCAGCATTCCACAAGTCTTTTGGATTATTTTCAGTATCACTCTGTTCTTGATTCATCTCTAGAAACCACCTGATTCCAGCTTTTTTCCAGTCCAAAATGGATGACCTCCCTTTGCCCACACTGAAACTTGCCACAGTTTTGTCCATTCATCTACTCAGTTAATCCTAGTGCATTTAACAACCTTGGTGTCAAGTTAGATCTTCAGATGCACTTTGCCGGGCAGACTTGATGGGCTTAATTGCTGATAGCCTGATAGATCCTGACTATGGGTGCTGTCTGTATGGAATTTGTACGTTCTCCCTGTTACCAGTCTGAGGTTTCCCCGGTGCTCCAGTTTCTTCCAACACTCCAAAGAGGCACAGGTTTATAGGTTAACTGGCCGGTAAAATTGTAAATCGTCCCTAGTGTATAGTGTTAGTGTACTGGCTGGCATGGGCTCAGTGGACCAAAGGGCCTGTTTCCAAAGTCTAAAGGATGTTTCCCTATGTCAGACAATTCTTGTATTTTTCAAACCACATGGCAGAAAATGCCTGATTAACCGATCATTTATTTCCTTGCCTTCCATCTCTGTAGGGTGAGAAGGTGCTAAGCAAACACAACTTTTTGACGACTTTCAGCTTTCTGAAACAATGCGTTGTATCCGCCAGAGCCAGCTGGAGCTCCTGGTTGCCGGCCATCTTATTTCCCCTTCCCATTCCCATACCATCTGTGTGTCCTTGGTTTCCTCCACTGGCAGAGTGAAGACCCAAACAAACTAGAAGCACAGAGCCACATATTCTGCTTGAGTAGTGTACAATTGAATGGCATGAACATTGAATAGTCCAATTTCAGGTGACCATCCCCCTCTCATATACCCAGCTTCTTCCCCTCCCCCGTCTCTGTGCACCTTTCTTTCCACTGCCCCACCTACGGCAACCAGTCCTTTCATCCATCACCTCATCTCCCACCCCTCTAAACTCTTTGTATCCCTTTTTTTCTCTTCGCCTGTGTTCCCTTCTACACATCATCTCTCCCTCGGGTTCTACATTTCTCTCCCCAACTTCCTTCCTTGTCAGATTCCACCATTTGGACCCTTTTGTCTTCTCCACTTATCGCCTCCAGTCTTGGTTACTAACTCCACCCTTCTCTCCCCTGCTTGATTCTTCTACCAATCAATTCCTACTACCAAGGAATCGAGGGACATGCGGAAAAAGCAGGAACAGGGTACTGAATTTGGATGATCAACCATGGTCATATCATATTGAATGGCGGTGCTGGCTCGAAGGGCAGAATGGCCTACTCCTGTACCTATTTTCTATGTTTCTAATCAATCCACCCTCTATGCATCTACCTATCTCTTACTTGTTCTTGTCCGATCTTTTCTTCTCCTCTTTCCATTCTATCACTTATTCTTCCCATTCCTCCATCATCCTGAATTAGGATCCTGGCCATCTGTCCATTTCCCTCCACAGATGCTGCCTGACCTGCTGAGTTCCCCTGGCAGTTTGTTCTTTGCTCAAGTTTCCAACATCTGCAGTCCCTTGCATCTCCACTTTTTTTGGCCTGATTTTCTAGCTACCTTTAATAACATTGGAAACATTTATGATGACACTCTTAGAGTAAAATATGTTCTTATGAAATGGACGCAAGACACTTTAGTCAAATAGAGTAGCAGGAGTTTCATGCTATTTGGAATGATGCCTCATTGGGGGACAAAATGGAGAACTGCTACCTCACAGCGCCAGAAACCTGGGTTCAACCCTGACTTTCGGATGCTGTCCGTGTGGGGTTTGCATGTTCTCCCTGCGACCGTGATGGTTTCTTCTGCTTGCCCCGGTCGCCTCCCACATCCAAAGGACGTACAGATTTGTAGGTCATTTGGCCATTATAATTTGCACCTGGTGTGTAGGAAGTGGAAGTGAAAGTGGGATAACGTAGAACTAGTGTGGACTCAGTGGGCTGAAGGGCCTGTTTCCATGCTGTTTCTTGCAAATGAATTCAAACATTACCATGGGAAAACTCCAGGATGTCATCTGGTACCTGAAGTGGAAACTATTCCTTTCGCAAACTCCAGCTCCAGCACAAAGCGTACAAAAGAATTCACGCAAAATAAATCGTTCCTCTGCTTTTTTCATCAGTCAATCCTGTCAGTTTTGTTTTAAGGAAACATTCCTGCTGGGGCAGTGAATTATCCTCGATTTGTCTCATAAAGAACAAACATTTCAGTACATGGGCCAACCAGCTGGGCACAGGTACAACAGGCTGGGAGAGAATTGACAATCAAACTCCATGGATGGGAAGGTTTCTTGGACAGGGAGACATTTTATCAAAGACAATTTAAATTTTGACAAGTGGGATAAATAGCAACTTACTCTGTGAACATGAATCTGGTGATTTTGGTTTAGTTTAGTTTAGAGATACAGCATGGAAACAAGCACTTCAGCCCACCGAGCCTAAACCGCCCAGCGATCACCTGTACTCTAGCTGTTTTCCACACACGGGGGGCAATTTACAAAAGCTAAACCTGTACATCTTTGGAGTGTGGGAGTAACCTGTAGCACCCAGAGAAACCCCATGTGGTCAAAGGGAGAAGGCACAAACTTTGTACAGACAGCACCCGTAGTCAGGATGGAAGCCTCGTCTGTGACACTGTACGGCAGCAACTACACTGCTGCTCCACTGTGCCATCCCTTTCTTTTAAAAAACTCCCATAATTTGGCATTTTAATTATGTTGTTTATTGTTGCAACCCCAAACAGTACGTTTCAAATCAATGCAGATACAAGGAACTGCAGATGCTGGTTTGCACAAAAGGACATAAAGTTCTGGAGTAACTCAGCTGGGTCAAGCAGCATCTCTGGAGAACATCATGGAGAGGCGACTTGTTTAAGCAGGGTCTTCCCTTTTAAACTCAATGCACTTCTCACTGTTTTTACTTTTTGGACGGAGACCTTGGGTGGAGATTTTGGGTGTCAGCTCGGCATGGGTGGAAGCCTCAGCTCCCAAAGTGGTGCTGAAAAGTGCAGGAGAGTACAGGCAGCCAATTGTGTGAGCTCCCCACCACAGGAAACAAGATGGCTCAATCTACTCACGAGGATGAGGGGCATCCATGCGGCACCACACAGTGGCAGTGGGCCCTCTGGAAGCTGGTACTGTCAATAAGGGCTTATTTGAACAGGCAGATTCACTGGTCTGCACCACAACGACAGAAGCCCACTCATGACAATTCGTCATTCTTGCTAAATTACCTCTTGCCCTATATCTGCATTCGTGGGCCCAAGTTTCACTCACTTTAAACACCATCACTTAGGAGTTGTCAAACAACCCCGTGTTTGAGGATTCCCCCCCATGTTTCTGATTTTTAACCAATTTCAGAATCAGGGCTTGCTCCTTGATTTCCTTTCAAAAGCCGTGTGGTTGACACACTTGCCGAGGGCCCCACTTAGCGAGAGTGAACATTTGCCTCAATAATGTGTATTCCGGGATGGATTCCGGCACTTGACACGCACTGTAAATCAAGGGAAGGGGAACGTGCGGAGTGGAGCAGAGCGAGGTGGGCGCAAGTAAAGGGAACAAGCGAGAGGCCGGACAGGGAAACAGAGGAGAGGAGTCACGGAATACGGAAGGAAGAAGACAACTGAAAGAGCTGGAGATAAGGAGGGGCGGAGGAAGGTCGACTTGAAACATGAGAGGCAGAAACAAAAGGAGGGAAGTAATTTGAGTCTTAAGTGGTACGAATGTGGGATAAGGAAGAGTCACTTGACACTGAACATGGAACGCCGGAGGTGGCGGCTAGACCTGATAGAAATATATACAATTATGAGAGCCAGAATGGGAAAATTAAATACTAGGGAACGTAGCTTTAAGGAGAGAGGGGCAAAGTACAAAGGAGATGTGCAGGGGAAGTTTTGTTTAAACATAGTGGGTGGGTGCTAGGAACGTGCTGCCGAGGGTGATGGTGGAGGCAGGTACGATAGTGGCATGAAGGAGACTTTTGGATAATTAATGGATTTGCAGGGAATGGAGGGATATGGATTATGTGAGAGCGGTTGAGAGTTGGTCATTACATCATGTTCGGCACAGACATTATGGGCCGAAGGGCCTGTTCCTGTGCTGTAGGGTTTCTATGTGTTACGTTCAATGAACAAAAGGGAAATTTTTAATACAGTTTGATCGTGGTTTAAAAAGTTGTAGAGTTGAGGGCTGACCATTATGAGTTGAATTAATTACAGGCATAGAGCCTTCAGTAAAGGTTTCTGGTGGCACTGCTGCAGTCAAATGGCAGCTCCTAATCCTGGTAATGTGGAAAATCACTCACACCCTATGTTGAGCTGAGGACAGGTTTGGGGCCACGGGACAGGAAATCCAACCAATCCTCAAAAAGAGCCTAAAGGTCTTTAGCATTCCTGCGTCTATCAGGCCAGCAAGAATTAAACGTAAATATGACCAACACTGTTTGTACGCTGGCTCCCCTGAGGTCTTTACAACCTAGGATAACCTATTCATTGCCTAAATCAAAGAGGATGGGCATACAGGTTACATGCTCCATCTACCAAGCTGGATTTTGCCTGTGTTTTTGTTCTTAAGTTCGTACCTTTGGTTGATATACATAGTTACATAGAAAATAGGTGCAGGAGTAGGCCATTCGGCCCTTCAAACCAGCACTGCCATTCAATGTAATCATGGCTGATTATCCACAATCAGTACCCTGTTCCTGCCTTGTCCCCATATCCCTTGATTCCGCTAGCCCTAAGAGCTCTATCTAACCCTCTTTTGAATGTATCCAGTGAATCGGCCTCCACTGCCTTCTGAGGCAGAGAATTCCACAAATTCACAACTGTCTGGGTGAAAAGTTTTTTCCTCATCTCAGTTCTAAATGGCCTACCCCTTATTCTTAAACTGTGGCCCCCGTTTCTGGACTCCCTCAACATCGGGACCATGTTTCCTGCGTCTAGCTTGTCCAATCCCTTAATAATTTTATATGTTTCTGTAAGATATCCTCTCATCCTTCTGAATTCCAGTGAATACAAGCCCAGTCGTTCCATTTTTGAGGGGTATATGAAGGCGAGAGCATTAATTCACCCTGATCTGCCTCAATAATGCAAGGTCGAGCACCACATTTCAATATTGTGTGCTTGTGTTAATTTTCACTACTGCATATTACCAATTTTGAGCGAATATCACCCTGGAATTATATCTACACTAAAACATTCACCCTGTGTAAGTAACTCTGGTTGTTTATTTCATGAGAAGCCATTCTGTAAATGCAGTGTGTTGTTGTCACGGCTGCTATCTGTATAACCATGCAACGTCTCTGTTTAAAGCATTCCTTACTGTCAAGAAATCCACGTTAGTTTAAGCCTGAACATTCAACTTTATCCTTTTTCACAACTCAAGCCTTTCCTTAAAGGGATGAATCTGCAAGTAATTTCACCATTCACATCAGATTGTTTATAGAGAGGGAAGCCTCTCAAACTTCATGCCTCAAGAGTGTGTACATAAAATGGACAGTCTGAAAGACCAGAGTGTATTAGATTTCGAATTGTTTGACAGGACTCCTCTGCCTCTTTCAGTCAGACAGGAAGCAGTCAATTTATTAATGCATAGGTTAAGACCTAGCTGATGTTACTGCCCATACTCTTAAGAGCTGAAGTATACGATAGGTAAAAATGCATATAAACGAATTGGCTAATTTGGGCATTTGTGTAACTTTACTATTCATAACAAATCTTGAGTTGAGACAGTAAGTACGAAATAAAATAAATCATGGATAAGAACGTGCAGAGTGCTCTGTTAAATTAGGGAGAATTCATCGACTAAATTGTAGGACCCATGAGTGCAGCACTCATACATCTTGGGCTCAGTTGCACTCGATGAGATGTGAGCTTTTTAATTCTGAAGTATTCATTAACCCTGTTAAAGAATACGACTTATCAGCATGCAGATCGTGACACACACTCATGGGAAAGCATTCTCCGAATCTGCTGGTTTTGGCGTTAAATACTCAAGAATTAAGTGGTGATAACCATAACATGTTTATTACATCAGATGATCCAAGGAATCACTTTTAAAAAAATGTCTGAAGAAAGGTTTCCTCTGACCTTTTCCTTCCACAGATGTTATCTGACCTACTAAGGGGGAAAGGGGAGATGCAACGAGACCTGGGTGTCATGGTACACCAGTCGTTCAAAGTAGGAATGCAGGTGCAGCAGGCAGTGAAGAAAGCAAATGGTATGCTAGCATTCATAGCAAAAGGATTTGAGTATAGGAGCAGGGAGGTTCTACTGCATTTGTACAGGGTCATGGTGAGACCACACCTGGAGTATTGCGTACAGTTTTGGTCTCCTAATCTGAGGAAAGACATTCTTGCCATAGAGGGAGTACAGAGAAGGTTCACCAGACTGATTCCTGGGATGGCAGGACTTTCATATGAAGAAAGACTGGATAGACTTGGCTTGTACACACTGGAATTAAGAAGATTGAGGGGGGATCTTATAGAAACTTACAAAATTCTTAAGGGATTGGACAGGCTAGATGCAGGAATATTATTCCCGATGTTGGGGAAGTCCAGAACTAGGGGGTCACTGTTTAAGGATAAGAGGGAAGTCCTTTAGGACAGAGATGAGAAAATCATTTTTTACACAGAGAGTGGTGAATCTGTGGAATTCTCTGCCACAGAAGGTAGTTGAGGCCAGTTCATTGGCTATATTTAAGAGGGAGTTAGATGTGGCCCTTGTGGCTAAAGGGATCAGGGGGTATGGAGAGAAGGCAGGGATGGGATTCTGAGTTGGATGATCAGCCATGATCATATCGAATGGCGGTGCAGGCTCAAAGGGCCGAATGGCCTACTCCTGCACCTATTTTCTATGTTTCTATGTTTACTAGGTCCCCCCAGCACTATGTTTTTCCCCCAATGTTCCAGCATCAGCGGTCTCTTATGTTTCCTATTGAAAAAATGTTTCTTTTGGATGAAAATACTGGAACCAATTGTGTCCAGATCACAAGACTGCACTTGCACCAGATATAGCATTTTACAGGTGAGAGG
Organism: Leucoraja erinaceus; assembly: GCF_028641065.1. Taxonomy (NCBI): domain Eukaryota; kingdom Metazoa; phylum Chordata; class Chondrichthyes; order Rajiformes; family Rajidae; genus Leucoraja; species Leucoraja erinaceus. The sequence goes on from NC_073390.1 coordinate 11,676,839, forward strand.
CCTAATGTTTGAGAAATGGTAGGGTAATTGATCAGCCAATATTCTGACTTCAACATAGAACATAGAACAATACAGCACAGGAATTGTCCCTTTGGCCCACAATGTTTGTGCCGAACATGATGCCAATTAAACCGATCTCATATCTCTCTATTCCCTGCATTTCCATGTTCCTATCCAAAAGCCTCTTAAACACCACTATCTGCCTTCATCAACACCCCTGGCAATGTGTTTCAGACTCCCATCACTCAGTGTAAAATACTTGCCCCACATATCTGTATTAAACTACAGAGACAACGAAATGCATTAAACTTCCTCCCCTTCGCCTTATACTGTAGCTATGCCCACCAGTGCTGGACATTTCCACCCTGGGAATAAGATTCTGACTGACTGTACTCTAAGCTTCTCATAATATGGAGATATATTTACTTATTATATTTACTTTTATTTTTTGAGGGTATTGAAGGCATTAATATTTATTGCCCATTGAGAAGATAGTGGTGAGATTGTAGTGAAGGGAGTCCCACGATACTGGAGTTCTGGGATTCAGATACTGTGGTGTATATTCAAGTTTAGATGCAGGGTCTAAGAATATATGTTATCTCATATATACTGAGCTGTTTGCTGATTGCAATCTGGCCTTCGATAACTTGATGGCCACAGTGAACAAATGTCTACAAATTATTTCTTTTCATTCCAATGATTTTTATTAATACTATATAAGGAAAGACACCAGGAACTGCAGATGCTGAAATCTTGATGAAAACATGAAGTGTTGGAGGAACACAACCGTTCAGGAGGCATACTTTGAGGGGAATGGACAGGTGACGTTATGGGTCAGGAACCTACTTCAGACTGATTGTACCAGGAGAAAGCCCGAGAAGGAAGGGACAGGATAAAGCTTGGCAAGTGATCACCCGCCCTCAACACATCTGCCAATGCATACCCCATCAACTATGTCGGACTGTATGTCGTTTGATGATGCAGCCCCCTAAATGCAGTGCCAACATCACACTGAAGATAGGAATAAAATGTTGGAGTAACTCAGCAGGTGATGCAGCATCTCTGGAGAAAAGGAATGGGTGACATTTCGTGTCAAGACCCTTCTTCAGACTGCGAGGTGAGGGAGCAGCATTAGGGCATTCTGCCCATCGAATCAATTCTGCCATTCAATGATGACTAATTTAATTATCCTTCTCAACCACATTCTCCCGCCCTCTCCCTCTAACCTTTAACGCCATTACTAATCAAGAAACCCTTTTGTTCCAAATCCATAAGTACTACCTGTTTTATAAAAGATTGTTTGCGTTGAGGCCTAGGTTATGCCCTACCTCTAACTAATTTGCTGCTGGTGTTGTATCTTCAATGACCTCCAAAGATGCTGGATAACTTGCTGAGTTACTCCAGCAATTTGTGTTTTAATCAAGATTCCAGCATCTGCAGTTCCTCAGATCTCCAGTATTGTACAAATGCTGTTGCATTAAATACAAGTCATTGAGTCTGTCCATAACTTGTTACAGAATTTATTGATCAGGGGGTTTCTCTTTGACTTTTTGCAGAAGGTTGAACTCTTTTTGCAGAAGGTGCAAGGCCACAATAGAGCTTCGGTACAGGGTATGGCACCATGATAGTCCACACACCTATTTCCCAATTTTAGCCAGGGGCCATTCATAGAAACCTCCCATCCGTGTGTTGCCTCCCATCCCTATTGCCTGCCATGCTTTGTCCTGCCTCTCCACTCTTATAGCTTTCTTTCCCCGCCCATAAAATCAGTCTTAAGAAGGGTTCTGGCCTGAAACATCACCTAATCATGTTCTCCAGAGATACTGCCTGACCTGTTGATTCCCTGAAGCACTTTGTGTCTTTATTGCTGAATAGGTTTTGAGTCTACAAGAGGATTCAAGTCACCATGGTCTACCAACTAACGATGGGTGTTCAGAGATCTAGGAACATGGTGAAGTGCATTTGTGTGGTGCAGAGAGAGAGGTCATTTAACAAGAGGAAGAAGTGAAAATTGGAAGAGGAAGCATGGCACAGTGGTGCAGCGGTCGAATATCTGCCTTACAGCGTCAAAGACCTGGGTTCAATCCTACTCCTGGTGCTGTCTGCATGGAATTTGTACCTTCTCCCTGTGATCACGCGGGTTTTCTATGGCTGGTCTGGTTTCCTCCACTCCAAAGACGTACGTACAGGTTTGTAGGTTAATTGGCTTCAGTAAAATTTGTAAGTTGTCCCTCGTGGGTAGTGTACAGGTCGCTGGTCAGCGCGGACTCAGTGGGCTGAAGGACCTGTTTCGCACCGTATCTCAAAAGTCTAAAGTAAAATATGGCCTGCTAACTTCTAAGTACACCGAAAAGTAACAAGCCTGTCACTGGTTGAGCTCAGCCAGGTGTGAGTACATCTTACCATGAAGATCAATGACAGATCTTCAAATCAACTTTCTGTGCATTTGGGGCACATAACCACTCTTACCTTGGTCTGCACATCCTCAATTACACAGGGAAAAAAAAACATTGAAATACTTTAGTGATAATATTATAATCAATATCCCAACTTTGTGGCAAATATCTGATAAGGGATGGTGGAAATGTCAAACAGAATTTACTCAAACAGGATTGCAGACTAGATTTTGCTTAGTAGAACAAAGGGTTTAGTAAACATCTTGGATGTATTTACCTAAGTATCTAATTTGTGCATGTGTATATAGCCACTTTCATCAGCATTTATGGTATGTGGTCCTGCTAAACTGTATACATTACATTGTATATTCCTCTTAAGTGTATGAACTTTGCCTTCACAATATATTACGTTTTGGTTTGTGCAGAATATAGATCATCAGTAATGCACTGTCATTTACATTCATTCCACCCCATCCTTAAGATAGGAAACTTGCTCCATGCTCCCAAAGTTGCTTTTACTTGACAGTACCTTATGAAACTTTTGTAACTTGGTCGGAGCCAAATGTGGAGACACTTGTGTACTGCCTAAGTGAGGAATGCTACATCATTTTACCGGGCTGCATGCAAAACTGTCAGGAGGAACATGTGACAATAAACTACCATTGAATTGAATTGAATCATTGGACACAAAGTTCGGATTGCAGGAACAATGAGAGAAATAAAAACAGGTTCTAGGACTATAAATTCAAAATCGAAATACTGGATTCTCCAATGTGTACAGATGAATGTATTTATTTAATGGTAGTTCCACCCCGGAATGTTCCTTTTCATTCAATTTAATTTATACATTTGGTTGCTGATGTTCCTAAAGCAGATCACTGAAGGATATATAAGTGGCTGATGTGCGTGTGATTTTCTTCCATTTGGTTCCCTCCTCCCATACAATCAGACACTGAGTGCTCTGTGTTTGATCAGAGTGGGACCCTAAGCAGGAATCTACACCTCCACACCCCACATTTCAATTTGTTTCATGGTAGACTTGTTAGACAGCTGGGTCTACAGTATAATCCCCTGTTAAGAATATATTAATTTGATGACAGGTATTAATGCTTTGTTTATGCATACACTTAAAGAGGTTATCAATGAAGAGTAATATCCGATGCAGGCATCATGTCTCAGTGTTGTTATAGGCTTTCAAGCCCTTGATGGGACTTTTTTTTTGCTGACCCTTAAGGTGTTTGGAGGCAAAGTTAAAGAGAAGCATTTCAGCCTAAGGGATGATTGAATAGAACGAAAATGGGGGAGGGGAGCATAGTCTTCCTGATAGACCAATTTCCCAGTGTTACATCGGCAGTAGGATTGATTGATGAATCTCTGCTCTATCGTGAGCTGCCCCTTCAGAGCTGATCACATAAATACTCATTCAGCTCAAATTTTGCTTCACAAGACTCAGACAGCTTTGTTCTGTCACAGATATCATTGGAGAGAAAATGCTCCATTACTCACCCTTAATTAACTTTACCAGGCTCTGCTGGAACCAATATGGCCCCAGACTAAATCCTAGGATTTAACTAGGATTCCCTGCTTGGGAAAAAAAACAAGCTGCATTTAGTGGGCTTTTATTCTCTACTTCCTCCTCACCCAATTGTCTTAAATCGGATTTTCTTCACATTTTCTACTTTTCTGACAGAAGCAAAGCAGCAGAAACGTCATCTTTCTTTTGCTCTCCTCGTCTCCCTGTGTTTATCCATCTGTGTGAGTTTTTCCTCTCTCTTCCTCCCGCCTCACTTCCCTCCCCCCCCCCCCCCCCCCCTCCACCGCCAAAAACCATGCTGAGCCGCCACATATTTTTGCTGAAAGAATAAATTTTACATTTTAAGGAAAACAATCACTGAAGGGACACACAAATTTCAATCAGAATACAGTTAAAGGCCATTTCTCCCGAGGTTGAACCGCTGCGGGGAGGCCAAGCAAATCAGTGAACTCTTTGCCTTGCTGTGATTGTGGAACACCACACTACACAGATTCTGCTCAAAAGTAAGATTTTGGGGGGATTTTTTATTTCTTTTGATGAAGGATGAGGGCAAGGGGACTTCACAATAAGTTGCCCTTGAATCGTTTGATGTGATAGCCTTGTTAGAATTACACTTTGTAGAGAGAGAGAGAGAGAGCAGAGTGAAAAAGGGCTCACTTAGGCATCAGCCTACTCTGCAGCAGACGTTTGTTATTTTTTTCCCTGGTAGAAGTCTCTCTTTGTTATGTTTTACACAGGCCTTGGACTCTGGCCTGCTTAATCAACACTACCGTTGACTGCTGTGCTGGTAAGATGGAAATAGAAGTGACCACTTCAAGCTGTTCACCATTAGGAGACAGCTGGTCCATTTCAGAGACTCTGGCACATTGACATCTTAACAAATCCTTCCTGTAAATCCTGCGATATGGGATTCATTAAGATGCTGCTTAGGGTTATCTGGGAAAGGTGTAATAAGCTTTCAGGCCAGCGACAAATATTCTTAACCCCATAAATGCCAAATTCTTCTGCAGAAATCCACTGCCATTGCCACAAACTAGCACGTTGGCTGTGAAAAATGATCTCAAAATTCAGAACCACTTCCAGATAAAGAAAATATTAGATATCACAAGAAAAGATGTGTTATGTCAGCCATTGATATAGCCATGCATACAGTGTAACTTAAGAGAAACAGTTCATGAAAAATCTAAAGATACGTTTGACCCAGGCATCGCATTTCATTTGTGCAAAGCTGTTTCCAACTACCTAAATCTCTTGGATTTAATAGATAATCTAATTTTGACGAGATTAATTATATTGGAATTAAAAAAAGTAACCGAGTTAAGCCATTTTCATGGTCACATACAGTACATATGGGCTCCATATTAACCAATGTCAGCTTGCACCCAGGGCAACTGAACTCCAGTCAGGATGTAGCAATGGCTTTACCGATTCAAGGAGTCAATCAAACTTCAGCTTCAGGTTAGCTTGCAAAATGAATGCATTATGTGAGTGCATTCTTCTTTTCCTATACCTAACCTAGGCAGAGTTCAAAAACATTTCTCGCAACATTGAGAGAGGAATGTCTTCTGAAAAATGCACCAGCAACAATGTCATCAATTATTGATTCGCTTTTGCAAGGAATTATTAGATCAAACATAATAGACATCTGATGTTGCTTAAATCTAAGCCTTCACATCTGCCAAATGGGTATTCTGTGTCCCCATTTGAAGAAGTATGGTGACATTATGGCCCATGTTTTAGGTTAAGACTATTAGCCTTCAGCAATATTGAGTAAATTAGACATCACCTACCAATGTCCTCACACAAAGTCAAACATGGAAACCACAAGTCATCCTCCAACGTTGATCTGATCCATACAGGTTTTGTTATGCTAGTATCTCACTGAGTATTCAAGCAATTACAACACACTAGAAACTCAGCGAGGTGGTAGTAGTTTGAACGATTAGCAACACATTCACCTCCTGAAACATCATTCCCTCCATCAGCACACGATGTGGTTTCAGTGTTTATACATTACAAAATTCACTGGAGTTACTTTCCTAGGTTCCCCCAGTAACACCTTCCAAATCTACTGCCAATACGGACCAGGTAGCAAAGATATGGGAACGCAACTCCCATCCTCCACAAACCATGCACCATCATGACTTAGAAATCAACTGCCCTTCTTTCATTGTTGCAAGGTTCACAAGCTGCAAATCCTGACCCAGTCACATGGAGTACAGCAGCTTAGGAAGCTGTTTCACCATCACCTGCACATGAAAATCCTGGGATGGACAACAAAAGCAGCCTCTACACGTAAAGGCCACATCGTGAAAAAATGAATCAAGGGCAGCACACTGATGCAGCTGGAAGAGCCACTGCATCACAACACAAGATAATCAAATTTAATCCTGTCCTTCGGTGATGCGTGTGTGGAGTTTGCATGTTCTTCATGTGACCAGCTGGGATTGCTCCGGGCGCTCTGGTTTCTTTCCACTTCCCAAAGATGTGAGCATTAGTAGGTTAAAGGGCAGCACATTGCTGCCGCTCCTGGAGCCACTGCCTTACCATGTTAGAATCCGGAGTTTCATCATGCCCTTAGGTGCTGACTTTGTGGAGTTTGCACATTCTCCCTGTGATCCCATGGATTCACTCCGTGTGCTGTGTTTTTTTCCCCACATCCCATTAACATGTGGGTCGGTAGACTGATTGACAATGGTAAATTAGTTCTGCTGTGCGGGTAAATGATATAAACTGGGGGAAGTTGATGTGAGTGTGGGGAGAATTTTTAAAAAGGATCAAATTAGGATTAGCTGATTGAGGATTGACATTGACTCAGAGCATCGTAGGGATGTTTCTGCCTGGTATCTCTCCATGATTCGTTAACTCTACAAATGTCATGAAATTAATGTTCCTACCTTTTGGATAATCCACCATGTACAACATAAATTGCTAAAGCTTAAAAATAAATATCAATGATTTTTATAAAATAATGCAACAAGTAATACTTATTCCCAAGTAGCTATAGCAGTACTGAAAAATTGCCTTCATATGTTCAGAGGTGCACACCTCCTGGCTATGAACTTTGAACACCTTTTAACCCCTCGCTGTTGACCTCAATTCTTTTCCATTCTCTTTATTTTAATCGATAAATGTGATTTTTTTTTTTATTTGACTACCCTGGTTAAACATCCTGGTTTAGACTCTGCATAGGTCCACCTGGGTTCTTCTATCAAGTTGTTGAGAGGGCATCTTATATAACCATATAGCATCTTGCTGTTGCCCTGATCACAAATGTGAGTGCAGAGGGTGGGTTACACGGATGATGATACAACTTCTTTGGCAAGGAGTGGCAGTGCAGTGAAGCAGGGACTGAGACTGATGAACAGGAGGCAATAGTGACAGGAGATGGGGATGGATTTCAGTATCAAGAGGGAATTCTCTTTAGTTAGAAATTTGTGAAAAATCTAGGTAGAAATTTAACTCAGGCCATGGTGGATGAGGGGCAAAAAACAAACTGCTCAAGAAACTCAGCTGGTCAGGCAGCATCTGTGGAGGGAGATTCAAAGTCGACTTTTTGGGTCAGATTGATGGAGTAAATGAGAGATAGCTGTTCAGAAGAGATGAAGTCCAGGGGTGAGGCAAGAGCTAGCAAATGATAGGTGAAGGAAGGCACTGCAGATAATGGTTTACACTGAAGTAAGACGCTAAATGGTGGAGTAACCCAGCGGGTCAGGCAGCATCTCCGGAGAAAAGAAATGGGTGACATTTTGGGTCGAGACTGGATACAGATGAGGAGGAGTTAACTGGCAGATGAGTCAAGCGGGGATAGAGAAGGGTGGAGATAGTTCCCAAGGCTTGAGAAGCCAAATGGGTGAAAGAAGAGCCAATATTTTCCATTAGCAAACATTATAAATTATAATATTTTATTCTTAATTGTTCTCTGTATATTGTGTTGTTACTTGCGAGCAAAGCACCAAGGCAAATTCCTTGTATGTATACATATTTGACTAATAAAATTTATTTAATTCAATTCAATTTAATTCATACCACTGCAAAGCTCGAGTTTACATGGATACATAGACAATAGGTGCAGGAGTAGGCCATTCGACCCTTTGAGCCAGCACCACCATTCAATGTGATCATGGCTGATCATCCCCAATTAGTACCCCGTTCCTGCCTTCTCCCCATATCCCTTGATTTCACTAGCCCTAAGATCTCTATCTAAATCTCTATTAAATGCATCCAGTGAATCGGCCTCCATTGCCTTCAGAGGCAGAGAATTCCACAAATTCACAACTCTGAGAGAAAAAGTTTTTCCTCATCTCCTTTCTAAATGGCCTATCCTTTATTCTTAAACTGTGGCCCCTGGTTCTGGACTCCCCCACCATCAGGAACATGTTTCCTGCATCTAGCGTGTCCAATCCCTTAATAATTTTATATGTTTCTATAAGATCCCCTCTCACCCTTCTAAATTTCAGTGTACACAAGCCCAGTCGCTCCATTCTTTCATCATACGACAGTCCCGCCATCCTGGAAATTAACCTCGTGAACCTACGCAGCACTCCCTCAACAGCAAGAATGTCCTTCCTCAAATTTACTGCCTGTGTCCTGCCTTTGGATGCTTTGACAGGGTCTGAAGCATCAATCATCATGCAGAGTGGAGTGAAAGATTTTCAGGCTTGATATGTTGGAGTTAGAGGATTATAGCAACATAAAGTGTTGGTATTTGGGGCAGTGTGTGATGAAGTGTTAATTGGAGCAAAGTTTAATTGCCAATCTCAACCAAATCTCCATGCAAAGGTGTTAAATGAATTCCAGGTGCTTCCCCAATACCTAGGGAACAAAAACTGTAAATCCACCACCTAAAATGCCATTGAAAAACACCCTAATCCCTGCCTGTTGCTTCCTTTCCTATAATTGTTTCCATAGGAAACCAGGAATTGAAAAGAACTTTGAGGGGTATTGCCTTAAATAAACAAATAATTTATTATTAAAATCATACTTTATGAATATTGAACACAGTTCTGTCAAATTCTTCTTCCCCGTTGATCAACAGACGTTATTTACAAAAAAGGTAGTTAATGTTTGCATTAAAATACCAGTTTTCATCAAAATACTGTAAGGTGGTGGATTGTGGTATGTTGCAAAAAGTTACGCAAATTGGTAGGTTAATTGGCGAGTGTAAATGATCTCCAGTGTGTTGAGTGAATTGTATAATCTGGGAGAGTTGATGGGTATGTGGGGAAAATAAAGGGGGATTAATGTAGGATGAGTGTAAATGGGTGATTACTTTTTTGGTAGACATAAAAAGCTGGAGTAACTCAGCGGGACAGGCAGCATCTCTGGAGGGAAGGAATGGGTGATGTTTCGAGTCGAGACCCTTCTTCAGTGGTTTGAAGGGTCCATTTACGTGCTGTCTAACTATGATCGCTGACAGTAATTTGTGAGCTTTTACACGCATAACGCATGTACTATTAAGAGGGAATAGTTGACTGCGGAGTCAAGTCTGAAGCCCACAAGCTATTTCTCGACAGAATCGTGCAATTATTGGTCTGCTTGTTGAGAAGTGAGGTTTCTTCCAAGTGCATATATCAAGAGAGTCAAGAGTCAAGTGTTATATTGTCATATGTCCTCGTTAGAACAGAAATTCTTAATATGGGTCATTAAAAAAGTTGCCAAAGCTAGTTCTTTTCGTTGAGGGTGGCCAAAAAACCTCATGATAATTATATTTCCTGTCAAATATTTTTCTATTGGGATACAGATTCTCTCTGTTAGTTACTGGGATTTTGTTGTATACCAGGATAGCAAAGGGTTAGAGGGATATGGGCCAAATGAGGGCAAAAGAAAGAAGATTTCAATTAGACAACTTGGTTGGTGTAAGTAGGAACTGCAGGTGCTGGTTTAAATTGAAGTTAGGCAAAAAATGCTGGAGTAACTCAGCGGGACAGGCAGCATCTCTGGAGAGAAGGAATGGGTTACATTTTGGGTCGAAACCCTTCTTCAGTTTAGGTAGGGGTAAGGGAACTGTTGATGCAGGATGTCCAACCAAGATGGTTGGTATGGGTGAGTTGAGCTGATGTGCCTGTCTCCACAGTGTCTGACTCTGACTCCATAAACCAACTAACATGATGCCTTCATTACAAAAATGACTCTGTCAAAGTACATTGTTGGATGTGAAGTGCTTTTGGATGCCCCTGAAGTCAGGAACAGTGAATGAAGCACTGCTGGGTTGTTTCTTTTTTTTGTGGCGGGGATACGTACACTGCAGTCTCAGATAGCAAGATCTGCAACCTGACCTATTCCTCAGCCGATGTTAACAGTGGAAGCTCTGCTGTGAACTCAGTGAGCAGAGCCTGCTGAGGTAAAGAACTTGGCTGTTTCTTTACCAGCTGTTTGCTAATTCATGACTGGTGCCGTACTCCGTGTGCACTTGTAATTACGTTTTCTTACATATTGTACTTCGTACGTACACATGATTGACAAAACTGTTTATTTAGTGTATTTACTTGTAATTGCAAGGGCTGCTAAGATGCCATTCGTAATGTGTATTTGTAATTAGCAGAGCTAATTATGCACCATGTACCTAAGTTATGATTGGTCGATGTGGACGATTAATCTCATTTAAATCCCTCCTGTTCTGTAGGTATATTCTGTTTTGGGACAGGACCAAGTTGTTGAAACAACCCCTCTGCAATGAAATTGTAGCTTCTCAATATTTACCGTCTCACTCCCGGATAAATTACGCCAGGAACATACGGTGTACAACATCGGTGGATTTAACGTGAGCATCAACAATCAGCAATTTCAGAAGAAAAGGGAACAAGATCGATAATTATACATATCTAGAAGTGAAATTGTATCATATTATTTGTACTAACATGTCAGGGGCCTTCAATAAACACTGACGCAATCAACAAATGAGAACTATATCAGATATTGGAAAAATGAAAGCTAAAATTGGATAATAGTTTAGTTTAGTTTAGAAAAACAGTGTGGAAACATGCCCTATCGCCCACCGAGTCCACACTGAGCGATCCCCATACACTAGTACTATTCTACGCAGCAGGGACAATTTACAATCGTTACCAAAGCCAATTAACCTTCAATCCTGTACGTCTTTGGTGCGTGGGAGGAAACCGAAGCACCCGGGGAAAACCCAAGGGGTCACGGGAAGAACGTACAATCTCCGAGCAGATAGCACCCGCAGTCAAGATCGAACCCATGTCTCTGGTGCTGTAAGGCAGCAATTCTACCATGTGCCAACGTGCCGCCTGCATAGGAGGAAATACTCGCCAGGTCTGGCAGTATCTGTGGAGAAACCACAATTAGTCAGGCCGATGATTCAGACCCATCTTTGGTGCTGTGTATTTGAGCTGAAATATTAACTGATTGGCTTGTATTTCTGCATGGATACTGGCTGTCCTGTTGAGTAGTTCCAATAATTTCTCCATATATCTTTGGCAGAGGCAATGGGTCTCAGTGCTACATCCCACAGGAGTAATAAATGTTTCAGCAGCAACAACCATGTTTGAACTCATAGATTATCCCATAGATTAATTCAGTGTATATGATTTACATAGTCACAATTGTTTCTTGCCAGTAGCATGATAGACCACTATTTACCTGCCTGAACAAGCACAACTTACCTTTCACCTTTTTATGGTTCATCACTAATCCACTCAAATAAAACATTATATGCAGAAAACCAATTACTTTAACACAGCAAAACCGTCAAACATTTCTCTAAAGTAGAGTTCCTCCATTCACAAGGACCAATTATTTATATGGTATGTACACAGCCAACCAAAGACATGTACAAAGGAAAGCAACGCTGCCGATTACAAGCACAAAGCACAATTCCAAGGAAGCCTTGTCCACTACTGGAACACAAGCACAATATATAAACAGTTTCAGTGTGAATCTTGCACAGTATTTAAAGAGTTTCTAATTGAAGGTATATTGTGATGCATTTGGATTTTAAAATGCTGAAGATACACACAAAACCAACACATTTTAGCAATGTTACAACATTTTGAGATTTAAAAAATCAAGTCTGCAATTTATCCCATCAGAGAAAGCATAACAATAAGTTTAATTTGACACCAAATTCACTTTCATATCTCAAGTATTAAAAAAGTTATGACCATTTTCATACTCGGAAATTAGCATCTTGTTCCCTATTGATTTTCAATGGACATTACAAAAAAGCTGTGATCTTGGATAATCAAAAGCCCATTTCTTAAGGAAAGATTAACATTTTTAAATAGCCTAAGTGTCCAAAGATTATTCACAAATAATTCACAATATAACATGATTTTTATATCTAATTTACATTAATTTATAGGCCAAATGGAAGGAATTTAGTGTTCAATTGCTGTAAATAAATGCCCATTTAAATCGGCTTTCTAGTGGGTTCATGTGGAACGCGCTGGTTTAGAACATTGACATAGCGCTGGATTAGTGCCCTCAAATGCCGAGAAAAATACTGCGGGATATAAAAAGCCCAAAATGAGCTACTCGCTATAGATAACTTGATATATAGGGTTATATATATGCCCCATTTAATGTAAAAATAAGGTACATACCTTTAATTGTTTGCTCTATAAAACCCTGGGGCTGCGAGAGGTTGCGGAATGAAACAGTAATTTAAAAACTATTAGAACAATATTATCGAGGCCTATAAAACTAATAATACCTTTTGCGACCGGGTCTTGCAGCGATTTTTCGTTAATGATTTACTAGGCTGAACATGTGCGATTAGTACAGCCTAGTAAAAATCGCGTTTTAAACCCACCCCTCCGAACAGCGCCAAAATCGCGGCCATGGCTGAGGGCAGATTCCCAATGACGATTCAGGTAGGTTTTGTAACATACCTACACATTTAGTTCAGTTTAGTTTAGTTTAGTTTAGAGGTACAGCATGGAAATAAGCCACTGAGTCCACACTGATCGTGGATCACCTATACACTAGTTATCCCTTGTTACCTAGTTATACACTAGTTACACTAGTACATCTATGTTATCCCACTTTTGTATCCGACACACTAGGGGCAATTTACAGGTCAATTACCCTCCAAACCCGAATGTGGGAGGAAACCAAATAAATCTCTGGAGAGAAGGAATGGGTGACGTTTTGGATCGAGGACCTTCTTCAGCATTGTGTGTCTATCTTTGGATTAAACCAGCATCTGCAGTTCATTCCGACACAAAGCTATGTGGTCAGATGGAGAATTAAAAAACTCTGCACAGACAGCATCCTTTTTGTGAATCAGAGCCGGGTCTCTAGTCCTGTGAGGCAGCAGCCCTATCACAGTGCAACTATGCTGCCTGTGTACTTAAAATTGCATTATATTAATGCTATAAGATGTTTATCCATTAAAAGTCGAGACTGAAATGACTGCAAATGTTCATTAAGTTACGTGCAAATAGAAACAAGTGTATTCTCCAGTAGATAGTAGAAATGATCATTACAGACACATGATATAAGTACTTAAAATTGAAACATCAACTTCGCTATGGCAAAGTAGATGATAACAATCTCATCGATAGAATGACATTGATATTCACAACTCCTGTTTATTGTGTACAGTCAGTTAAGGTAATTAAGTGCAAAAATTTAATAAACTGTCAATTAAAATGCACAATTTATAACACAATCCATTGCAACTAGAATGTATTTGCTAATTACAGTCATTTACAAGTATAGAGCAAGTCATTTGGAGGTCTATCAATAACAAGAACAAAATCAGGCCACTTCTGTCAGTTACAACTACAGAGTAATGAGTGCTGCCAACTCTAAGTGCTGAATGACTGATGAATATTACATGATAAAAGTAACATGCAAGTCTTACAAATCATAAGTATAATATCATTTGGCTTCTGTCAGTTATATGCATCAAATTATGAGATCTTTAAAGTGTGTGAAAAGCAGCAAACCTTGTCAATTCCACAGAGGTAGAAAGTAATTTCTACGACCAATTGTAAGTACATCATGAGTCATTCCATTACAATACGCAATGGGCTGTGTTGGTTTTAATGGCATGGCAGGTAAATAGAATGTCACAATGGTATTAGCCACAACTAATTTAAGTCGTACTATTACTACTTGCCAGTGCTCACATTAACTGCAACGTTTATAATTTACAAATATGCAGCATGTAAGTAAACCCACTAATTACCACAAAAAACGTCTGGTTCTGTCAATTAACAACGTGGAATAAGTAGCGTTCTTGTTAATTACAAATGCAACATAATTTCTGAGTGCAAGCGATTGCAAGTCTATAGTCCATCTGTCACTTGTGTTTTACTCAAAAGCACATAATCAATTGAAATCTCATACACTAACCAGGGATGTCTTTGTCTTTCTCATGATTTCTTATCTTCACAATACCTCTCCTGAGTCAGTGTGCTACCAGGACTAATATGCTTCATTTGGCTTGGATGGCCTGCAGTAAGAAGTACTGGCATTTAGAATGAGTGCTCTGCTTTTCACTTGATTGGACTTCTTGGAATGGAGCCCAAAGCCAACTTTTCGAGCTTGGAGGCAGGCGTAACATAACTGTTACTTTGTCTGTATACAATTCCGAGCTGGATCTCAATCAGAGGTTTTCAAGTCTCTAGTCATGATATCTACCTGGAATGGAGTCACTGAGTGAAAGACTGGAATTCAATAGTCAGCTACACCAAGTAATGATCTCTCTGTTGATTACCATATAGTAAGATAACTACTGTGATTTAAAAATATGCAACGCCTTAAAAATACACAGAAATCTGGGATTCTGGAAGCAATTAGAAGCAATGTAGATGGTGAGGGGCTAATTTTCTTAGCTAAAGACTCTGGAATCTGAAGCACTATTTCAGGATAAAGGGTTTGAAGAAGCGACTCGACCCGAAACGTCACCTTTCCCTGTTCTCCAGAGATGCTGCCTGATCTGCGGAGTTACTCCAGTTTTTTGTGTCCGTCTTCGATAAGAGGTTAATCAGTTGGGTTGTAGATGGAGGGAAATTTCTTCATCAAAAGGACTGCGAATCTTTTGCATTCACAACCTCCAAGTTGGCGATGCTCATTTGACTATCTGTATCAGCGATTTGGCCGAAAGATCCAAATGTCATATGTACAACTTTGTGGACAACTTCAAATTAGGTGGTATTGCGTGTAGACACAAGGACGGCTGGGCGAGAAGATGGCAGAAAGAATAAAAAGTAGAAAAAATGCAAAGTTTATTTTAAATGGTGAGAGATCGGGTGGAGTTGATGTACAAAGGGACATAGTTGATCTTGTAAACAAACAGGTTCAGTAGATAATAATAAGAACAAGTGGCGTGGTGTATGTTTTTTTGTGAGGGGACGAATAATTAGATGGTGATTTGCTGAGACTGGACATATTTTTATAGGTTTCATTTCCTTACATGAGAAAATATGTACTGTATTTGCTACAGCCGGCACACAGCAAAGTTTCACAAGACTAGTTGTATGAAAGATGAGTTTGATGTATGAAAAGAGATTGGATGGATGAGACCTGTTTTCTTTATAGTTTCAGAGGTTCATAAGTTATGGGAGCAGAATTAGGCCATTCAGCCCATCAAGACTACTCTACCATTTAATCATGGCTGATCTATCTTTCCCTCGCAACCCCGTTCTCCTACCCTTCCCCCATAACCCCTGACACCCTTACTGATCAAGAATCTGTCAATAGATCCAAAATGTATATTTTGTGTATATTTGTATGCCTCAAAACAGGAGCAGGAAGAGGCCATCTGCTACTTGAAGATAGACACAAAATACTGGAGTAACTCATCAGATACATGCAGCATCTCTGGAGGGAAGGAATGGGTGGCATTTCAGCTCTCCCTCTATCCAGAGATGCTGCCTATTCCGCTGAGTTTCTTCAGCATTTTGTGTCTATCTTTTTGCTACACACAGCAAAGCTTCACAAGATTAGTTGTATGAATAATGAATTTGATGATAGTTTCGCTCTCTCCTGACTCTCAGTCTGAAGGGTCTCGACCCGAAACGTCACCCTTTGCTTCGCTCCAGAGATGCTGCCTCTCCTGCTGAGTTACTCCAGTATTTTGTGTCTATCTTCAAGTAGCAGATGGCCTCTTCCTGCTCCTGTTTTGAGGCATACAAATATACACAGAATATAGCTCAGAAACTGGCCCTTTGGCCCATCGAGCCCACCCCAACCATTAGCCACGTATTTACATTATTCTCATTATATTTTTATTCTCCCTGTATTCCATCAGCTCTTCCCAGATCCTACCGATCTCACTAGGGGAAAGTTATAGTGGCCCGTTAACTTACCAACCCACATCTCTGGGATGTGGGAGGAAACATGAGTTTCGAAGAATGAGGGGGGTTCTCATTGAAACGTACAGAATAGCGAAAGGCTTGGATAGAGTGGATGTGGAGAGGATGTTTCCACTAGTGGGAGAGTCTAGGACTAGAGGACAGAGCCTCAGAATTAAAGGGCATTCTTTTAGGAAAGAGATGAGGAGGAATTTCTTTGGTCCAAGGGTGATGAGTCTGTGGAATTCTTTGCCACAGAAGGCTGTGGAGGCCTAGACAGTGGATATATTTAAGGCAGAGATAGATAGATTCTTGATTAGTACAGGTGTCAGAGGTTTTGGGGAGAAGGCAGGAGATAGGTTGAGGAGGAGAGTTAGATCAGCCATGATTGAATGGCGGAGTAGACTTGATGGGCTGAAAGGCCTAATTCTGCTCCTATCACTTATGATCATATGAAACTCGAGCACTTGGAATAAAACTCATGCGATCACAAGGAGAATGTGCAAAGTTCTCACAGATAGCACCTGAAGGATTCAACCTGGGACTCTGACACCATTATTCTGTTGATAGTTCAGATATTCTGAGTCAATGACACAATGCTCAATGGTAACATTTGAAGTAAAAGCTTCTTGGTCAGTGCCATCACAAATAAAAACTGCACACTTATAGCATTCTTAATTAGCCACAGCCATGTCCCCAAAAGAAGTATGCAGATAGAGTTGGCCTTATTGAATGTTGTTGGGTCTTGCTCCATAGCTACAGTTGTGCAGCAAGTAATAAACGGTATAATTATCTGACGTGCTGAATAACACCCATCTCATTTTACAAATGCACATCGAGTGAGAAAATTATTTTGATTGCACGCACAGAATGTATGACGAGCTTTGTCAATTGTAGCATGACAGTATGTAACAAAACCCAATCAATTACACCTTACATTGTGAGATGGTGGCAAACAAGCATGTCCACAGACGTTGAAAATTCAGTTGCGTTGAACTCTAGAATTGTAAATAGGCAAGTATAAACAATACATGAAAGGTGCTATGCTGAAGTAATGCAAGTACATCTGATTATTGAGAAGAAGAATAATTAAAAAAATAATCTAGGGTAATTCTCAATTACAATTATATAAATTGTAATATACTCTTGGGTCCTGTGTTTATGAAAAGGGCAAGTAAAGATATGGTGAAAATAACGATATTTTATCTTAACAAATATATAGAAATGGGCTTTATCAGTTACAAATCTGGAATGAAATATACCTTAATCATCAACCTTCGCTATTCCAGGTGCACTTCTCCCTTCTCCTGCCTTCTCCCCGTAACCCCTGACACCCATACTTATCAAGAATCTGTCAACCCACACCTTAAAAATATCCATTGACTTGGTCTCCACAGCTGTCTGTGGCAATGAATTTCACAGATTCACCACCCTCCCCATCTCCTTTCTAAAGGTACTGTACGTCCTTTAATTCTGAGGGCATGGCCTCTGGTCCTAGACTCTCCCACAAATCCATACATCCTCTCCACATCCACTCTATTCAGGCCTTTCACTATTCAGTAAGTTTCAATGAGGTTCCTCCTCATCCTTCGAAACTCCAGCAAATACAGGCTCAGTGCTGCCAAATGGTCATCATATGTTAACCCAATCATCCCCGGGATCATTCTCATAAATCACCTTGACCTTCTTCAATGCCAGCACATCCTTCCTCAACTGCACATAATATTCCAGATGTGGTCTGCTGTACATGCCTTATAAGGTCTCAGCATTACATCCCTATATTGTAGTCCTCTCAAAATAAATGCTAGCCTTGCATTTGAGGTGAGGTGGGAAATAGAATGGAGTCCTTGTATAATTACATCATATAACCATATAACCGGCACGGACCCGGTGGGGCGAAGGGCCTGTTTCCGTGCTGTATCTCTAGACGAAACTAAACTTAAAAAAAAGAACAGTATTTCTAAGTCATGTAGATGTACAGCATGTAAACAGGCCATTCAGCCCAACACATGGTGACCATTGGGGACCCATCTATACTAATCCTATCTTCAACACTTGGCCTATACCTTCCTTTGCCTAAGGTTCAACTGTAGGTTTCATAAATAACGTCAGATAACCCATGCAAACCATTCTCTCCGATAGTTCATTCCAGGTACTCGCCATTCTCTGGGTAAAAGAGGTCCCCATTAGTTGCCAGAACCTGAGGGCCTGAGCTGGCTAAGAATTTATAACCATATAACAATTACAGCACGGAAACAGGCCATCTCGGCCCTACAAGTCCATGCCGAACAAATATTTTTCCCCTTAGTCCCACCTGCCTGCACTCGTACCATAACCCTCCATTCCCTTCTCATCCATATGCCTTTCCAATTTATTTTTAAATGATACCAATGAACCTGCCTCCACCACTTCCACTGGGAGCTCATTCCACACCGCCACCACTCTCTGCGTAAAGAAGTTCCCCCTCATATTACCCCTAAACTTCTGTCCCTTAATTCTGAAAACATCATGCAAACAAATCCAGTGTTTTTATCTTTTAAACCCTTCTGCGCAAATGCAGTGGGGGAAAAAACTGGTGCTTGGTCAAGTAAACACTTATGCATGATGGCTATAAATCAAATGTTAATATTACAGAAATAAAGCTAAAAGAGCTGTAGTACTGAACTAAAACAATGACCACAAATTAAAAGCAGGAGTTTGCAATCAAAACTGCAACAGGTTCATTCTGGGCAGCATGGTGGCGTAGCGGTAGAGCTACTGCCTTACAGCGCCAAAGACCCGGGTTCCATCCTGACTATGTGCTGTCTGTACGGAGTTTGTACATTCACCCCGTGACCGCATGGGTTTTCTCTAAGTGCTCCAGTTTCCTCCCACTCTCCAAAGACGTAGAGGGTTGTAGGCTAAATGGCTTTGCAAAATTGTACAAAAATTGTCCAAAGTGTGTGTATAGGATAGTGTTAGTGTGTGGGGGTCACTGGTCAGCTGAAGGGCCTGTTTCTGCACTTTCTCTAAACTAAACTAAACTAACAATCTAATAACATTGCCTTCACGGTGTCACAGTGGCATTGCGGGAGAGTTGCTGCCTTACAGCGCCAGAGACCCGGGTTCGATCCCGACTATAGGTGCTTGTCTGTACGAAGTTTGTAAATTCTCCCCGTGACCTGTGGTGGTTTTCTCTGAGACCTTTGGAGAAAGATCTCGGAGAAAACTCCACACTCCAAAGACGTATATGTTTGTAGGTTAATTTGCTTGGCATAAATGTAAAAAAATGTCCTTAGAATGTGTAGGGTAATGTTAATGTATTAGGGTAGTGTTAATGTGCAAAGATCATTGGTTGGTGCGAATTTGGTGGTCTGCAGGGCCTGTTTCCATGCTATAATCTCTAAACTAAGCTAAACTAAACTAAATGTGAATAATGTGTAGGAAGGAACTGCAGATGCTGGTTAAAACCAAAGATAGACACAAAAAGCTGGAGTATTTCAGCGGGACAGGCAGCATCTCTGGAGAGAAGGGATGGAGGACATTTTGGATCAAGACCCTTCTTCAGAATGTGAATAATTGTATGTTGCCATGAAGAATGAAGGAAGCATGTTTATGGTTATGATTTCTTTTAGGTCAAGTTTCCATCCACAGTTGAGTCTTCACAAATTGGACAGTTTGTTGCTCAGCATAGGTGAGGAAAAGAGGAAACTAAACTGGGGCAGCGAGACAATATACACTTCACATGTCCCATTATTAATTGTAGATTTATCGACCATTCCTGAGCTTAAGCAGATTGAATATATAGGAAGGAACTGCAGATTTAATCTCTAAACTAAGCTAAACTAAACTAAATTAAATGTGAATAATGTGTAAGAAGGAACTGCAGATGCTGGTTTAAACCGAAGATAGACACAAAAATCTGGAGTATCTCAGCGGGTCAGACAGCATCTCTGGAGAAAAGGAATAGATGTCGTTTTGGATTGAAAATCTTTTTTGGGTCTTGACCCGAAACGTCACCTATTCCTTTTCTCTAGAGATGCTGTCTCACCCGCTGAGTTACTCCAGCTTTTTGTGTCTATCTTAAGCAGAATGAAGACTTGTGCATTTTCTTTGTTTTGGTTACAATTAGAGTCATACATTGCAATTATGCTGCAAAAGTAAAAAGCATATGATGTATTTCAAACTTTTGGCAGCCTAGCCACAGGATTTAAACATAAGAGCATTTAAATTCTGTTAGTGACAGAATCCTGCTGAAAGCAGCTGTCTTCATTTGTCAGGAGAAAATCTATGTCAGATCCGAGATAAATCTTTGACGGTAAGTGTGGACATCACATGTGGTGTAGTATAAATGTCCATCCCACACAAGTCGAACTTGTTTCTCCACACAAAAAAAAAATTTCCTTTCTCCCTTCTTCACTTGTTTCGATGAAAGCAGATCCAAAATGCGTTTTTTTTTTCATTCTGCCTGGGAAACTCATCATCTCAGGTGAAATGATTGCCACATTCTCATCCTGAAAGGCAGCTTTTTATCATCCACATTGTGGCTTAAAAAGGATTGATGACTCCGTGGAACAGCTTTTAGGTGACAGGTCATTCCGTTTGCAACCCAATATCACATTATCGTTTGTCTCATATCGAGTTTAATAAGTGTACAGGGGTTAGCCTTCTGTCACAAATCCTGATCTATCATCATCTGTATTATTGGAATACAAGCACTGGAATCTATCTGTTCATTAATTTAGATTTTATTTTATTTCAATTCATGAAACATTGGGTGATTCAAAGGAAATTTCAGCCGGTTCTATCTGCCAAGTTATTCATTTAACATTGTAAAGCCTTTCACTAATTAATGTTTTTCTTTGGGGAAAAAAACGGTGAAGCCTTCATTTACTAAACCACTCCAGGAACATTCTAGAGGCAACTTGGATTGTTAGACATGATTTTCAATTTTTTATTATACATGGGGAATCTCTCCTTTTAGCAATTATCCCTGGGGACACTATTTAATGTGCCAGTGGGGGATTATTGTGTTGAATATTGTGCCCCCCCTGCATTAATACACAATGCAGTTGACCAAGATATTGTTTAATCTAGCAATGCAATGAATAATTCACAAAACAAACTTTGAATCCACTCCAGCCCATCCCATGTTGCTAGCAGTCCTATCCAGCTGTCTAATTATCTGTTTAAACTGAAGCGTGAGAGGTTTATTTACACATAAGACCAAAGACCATAGAGCGGAGCATAAGACTTGTTGCAGAGACTCCCTGCAGACTGTTTGTCCAAAGACATGTGGACACTCAGCGTTTATTGTTTGATATGGGGAGTGAGGATAGGAACTCCACTATTGTATAGCACTAATTGTTTATTGACAATTAAGGATAATTGGTGTTTTTACTGCCTCGCCTACTTCCACTAATTTATTTTGCCACCAAGCTTCCCACATTAAGTGGCAATACATATTAGTGACTGAATGCCCTCAGGCGCAGAGATAAGGCAGAGGAAACTGATTGTAACGCAAGGGGTGTTGATCGCTCTTTGGACTAAACTTCCTTGAACTTGACTTCCATGATTATATCGAAGATAGACACAAAATGCTGGAGTAACTCAGCGGGACAGGCAGCATCTCTGGAGAGAAGGAATGGTTGATGCTTCAGGTTGAGACCTTCTTCGGACTGAGTCAGAGGAGAGTGAGGCGTAGAGATGTGGAAGGGTAAGGTGTGAAAACAAGAGATCAAAGGGGAGGAAGCTCAAGGAAAATGTATCATTAATGCATCGTGAAATATTCTATTAATAAATGAATCAATAAATGTTAGCTGAAGGAAAGGTGACACCGAGGCAACGATCGGTAAAATTTAATCAGGAGGACGGTGAAACTAGTCAGAGAACTAGGATTGGGTTGGATGGAGTGAGGAAGATATTCCATTGATTCTTAAACTCTATTTACAACTGCGAGGGTTTGTCACCAAATTAAAGTGACAAACCATTCAATAGTTTCCCCTTATTCCCAATTTATTCAAAGATTTGAGTCTGAAGAAGGGTTCTGACCCGAAGCGTCACCTATTTCATTTCTCCAGAGATGCTACCTGACCCGCTGAGATACTCCAGCATTTTGTGTCTAGCTGTGGTGTAAACCAGCATTTGCAGTTCCTTCCGACACATACAAAGCTTTTTCTATTTGAGAAAATCAGAGTGTCTATTATCTTGAATGAAATGAAGAGTTGCGCCTAGTTCCTCTTACACAATTTAAACCGAAAGTGTTCCTGGGGTGGCAAATCTGCAGGGAACAGTCTGAACATGGGTGAGATTGAGATCATGGGGGATATTCACATTGATTTAGCCTTCAGTGAAATGGACATTAGGGGCGGAACAGTTACTATCTGGCTGACAGGATTAAGGTTAATCCGAAGGTAGTCTATAAGTTTTTTAAATTTATTAATTAAAATGTATTCGAAAATGCAAAACAAGGAAGAGTGATGCCCATTTGAGACAATCTGTGTATGGACCAGGAAGGTTATGAAATGGTTCTAAAGAAATCCTTGTCATCAGTAGTCATGAACAAAATTGATTGAGAATAAGGTTTAAGAGATTCAGAATGGATATGATGTCATAGGGACATGCAGCATGGACACAGGCCCTTTAACCCAACGTTCCCATGCTGTCCAGGGTGCCCCATCTACATTAGTCGCACCTGCCTGTGTTTGTCCCATATTCCTCTAACCCGTCTATGTACCTGTTGAAATGTCCTTTAAATGTTGTTATAGTACCTGTCTCAACCTCCTCCTCTGGCAGCTCATTCCATATACCCACTACTCTCTATGCAAAAAAGTTATTCCTCAGATTCCTATGAAATCTTTCCACTCTCACCTAAAAGCTGTGGTTCTGATTCCTCGACTCTGGGTAAAAGACTGTGCATCTACCCTTTCTATTTCACTCATGATCTTACACGTCTTTATAAGATCAGCGCTCACCGTTCTGCGTTACATGGTAAATGGTAGGGAATTGAAGAATACAGTTGAACAGAGGGATCTGGGAATAACCATGCATAGTTCCTTGAAGGTGGAATCTCATATAGATAGGGTGGTAAAGAAAGCTTTTGGTATGCAAGCCTTTATAAATCAGAGCATTGAGTATAGAAGCTGGGATGTAATGTTAAAATTGTACAAGGCATTGGTGAGACCAAATCTGGAGTATGGTGTACAATTTTGGTCGCCCAATTGTAGGAAGGATGTCAACAAAATAGAGATAGTACAGAGGAGATTTACTAGAATGTTGCCTGGGTTTAAACAACTAAGTTACAGAGAAAGGTTGAATAAGTTAGGTCTTTATTCTCTGGAGCGCAGAAGGTTAAGGGGGGACTTGATAGAGGTCTTTAAAATGATGAGAGGGATAGACAGAGTTGATGTGGATCAGCTTTTCCCTTTGAGAATAGGGAAGATTCAAAGAAGAGGACATGACTTCAGAATTAAGGGACAGAAGTTTAGGGGTAACATGAGGGGGAACTTCTTTACTCAGAGAGTGGTAGCGGTGTGGAATGAGCTTCCAGTGGAAGTGGTGGAGGCAGGTTCGTTGGTATCATTTAAAAATAAATTGGATAGGCATATGGATGAGAAGGGAATGGAGGGTTATGGTACGAGTGCAGGCAGGTGGGACTAAGGGAAAAAAGTTGTTCGGCACGGACTTGTAGGGCCGAGATGGCCTGTTTCCGTGCTGTAATTGTTATATGGTTATACGGTTATAAATTCTTAGCCAGCTCAAGCCCTCAGGTTCTGGCAACTAATGGGGACCTCTTTTACCCAGAGAATGGCGAGTACCTGGAATGAACTATCGGAGAGAATGGTTTGCATGGGTTATCTGACGTTATTTATGAAACCTACAGTTGAACCTTAGGCAAAGGAAGGTATAGGCCAAGTGTTGAAGATGGGATTAGTATAGATGGGTTCCCAATGGTCACCATGTGTTGGGCTGAATGGCCTGTTTACATGCTGTACATCTACATGACTATCACAAACACTGTTCATTTTTTTAAAGTTTAGTTTCGTCTAGAGATACAGCACGGAAACAGGCCCTTCGCCCCACCCGGTCTGTACCGACCAGCACATTAACAGTATCCTACACCCATTAGGGACATTTTTTTAACATATCCCAAGCCAATTAACCTACAAACCTGTACGTCTTTGGAATGTGGGAGGACACTGAATATCTCAGAGAAGACCCATGCAGGTCACGGGGAGAACGTACAAACTCCGTACAGACAGCACCCGTAGTCCAGATCGAACCCGGGTCTCCAGCGCTGCATTCGTTGTAAGGCAGAAACTCTACCGCTGCTCCAACGTGACTTCTCTTCCATGAAAGAAAGGAATCACTTTCATTATGGCATGAAGATGTCTCTAAATGTTGCAATATAGCAAAGAATTCAAAAGAAAGCCAGGCAGAATGTGAAAAGATTTTAACCAATATTGTGCTATGGCCCATAGTGAATTTTAATCAATCCAGCCATGACTACTTTTCTCATCCATGCCTTACAATTATAATTTAATTATTTCTCTTCATTTTGTAGTTTTGGGGTTACATCAAGTCAATAGAAGTTGAGGAAAACCATTGATCAGCAAGTACAAATGTTTTTTGTCACTATGTGGTGACCTTCTGTTCAAATGTGTTCATGGATAAATGAAGACAGGAGTGCGCTTAGCTGTGATGCCAAACGTAATTGACTAACTGCCAACACTCACTGCTCAGGATCACTTATGAACAGCGGACATTTGCGTGAGGTATTGGAGATCAATTTGACGGCCTCATATTCGGACCTGCTCCAGTTAAGATGGAACCGGCCTGTTTCCAGATGGGATAGATAGTTCTCAGTACGTCCCAGCACTTATGGGAAGATGGTGTCGTTTAACAACTCAATCAGTACATTCCTCAGTTAATTCAAAGACTGACTAACCACAAGAATTTCACTTTCATTCTGGTCATTGACAACAGTGCTTAAGTTTGCAAAGAAAACAAGTAAAATGCAAACCTGTTACAGAAAATGTACACTGTGCGTTTGACAGAGAGGTGCAGGATGAGGTCAATATGCGAACCTCCGGAAATCTCCTACCTTCCCTTCCCATGTTTATTTGGACATTAATGCCATAAATCGTTCACTGGGTTTTAACATTGCTCTTTCTGTTTGTTTTATCTGCTAATTCTCAGTTTTTTTCCAAAAATACATATTTCTACCATTGAATTCAGCAAATGACATCTTAAGAAGCCCATTAATTCCTAACATAACGTACACCTTGTTTATAGTGGAACTTTGAGGTCCAATATGGACATAATGTTTGAATTCATCAAAACCACAAGATGGGACATCATCGTGATGGACGGATTCAGAAAATACTGGTATAATTTTAGATCATGTTGATGGTTGAATATTGCTTTGTGGTCACATAACAAATCAATAGGAAGATTAACAGAAAGACAATACCATGGAGATGGCCTTACAATTACAGGTAATCTATACATTAGTAATTGAAGCAAATAA
Source organism: Leucoraja erinaceus (assembly GCF_028641065.1). Classification (NCBI taxonomy): domain Eukaryota; kingdom Metazoa; phylum Chordata; class Chondrichthyes; order Rajiformes; family Rajidae; genus Leucoraja; species Leucoraja erinaceus. Next base: position 11,702,546 of record NC_073390.1, read on the forward strand.
AGGACTTGCATTTAGATATTGCTATTCATAACCGTAAGATTGTGAAAAAATGAAATGAAATGATTCAATTTATTGTCATTGTCAGTGTACAGTACAGAGACAACGAAATGCATTTTTAGCATCCCCTTGAAAGGGAGACACAGGGCGTCGCGGTGTGCCCGCGCCTGCCGCCGTACATTCCATTACAGGCAAAGGTGGGTGAAGTGTCTTGCCCAAGGATACAACGACAGTATGCACTCCAAGCGGGATTTGAACCGGCTACCTTCCGGTCGCCAGCCGAACTCTTAGCCCATTGTGCTATCTGTCGCCCTGTCCAAAGAACCTTATAGACAATTAAGTTTTTCTTAAAAGTTTGATTACACGTGTAACATAGGGAACTGATTGTACTTAATCCCAATTAGTAGGTTCAATTCCCAGCCTGCCGTGTTGAGTTATCTGGTCTCAGCAAGGATAGCAGCTGGCATTCGACAATAAAATGGAGCAACTTAGGATGTCAATGCCACCAGTCTACTAGACATCCATGTTTGTGAACAATGGGAGAGAACGGAATCTTTAGGTATCCCTCAAGTGTTGAACCTGGAATGACCATGAAGTTACCCTTGATCCTGTGGGAATTATTGGTGTGCCTGCCATTAGTACAAAGTGAATTTACAGAAAACTCTGCTTTAAGTGTCAAATAGGTCAGGAGGACATTGAATTCATTGAGTGGCAACTTTGATGTGTGACCAGACTTTAGCAATCAATCGATCGGCTTTCTATGCTGCTGTTTGAAGCAGATTCTATTGTTCCAAATTGGATACTGGCAGTAAATAAGTTCATAAGTTATTGGAGCAGAATGAAGCCATTTGGCCCATCATGTCTACTCTGCCAATCAATCATGGCTGATCTATCTTTCCCCCTCAACACCATTCTCCTACCTTCTCAACCATGTGAATTTTGTAGTCGGCAGGGCAGTACTCTGCATATCACCGACTTGGACAATTTTACATTTTTATCAAGCCAATTAACCTACAAACTTGTCCGTCTTTGGAGTGCGGGAGGAAACCGAAGATCTCGGAGAAAACCCACGCAGATCACGGGGAGAAGGTACAAACTCCATACAGACAGCACCCGTAGTCTGGATCGAACCCGGGTCTCTGGCGCTGCATTTTGCTGTAAGGCAGCAACTCTACCGCTGTGCCACCATGACTACCCTTCTACACATAACCCTTGAAATCCTTATTAATCAATAATCTATCAATCTCCGTCTTACAAATATCCATTGACTTGGCCTCAACAGTTTTCTGTGGCAATGAATTGCACAGATTGACCACCCTCTGACTAAAGAAATTGCTCCTCATCTCCTTTCTAAAAGTATGTCCTTTTATTCTGAGGTTATGGCCTCTGGTCTTAGACTCTCCCACTAGCGAAAACATCCTCTCCACATCCACTCTATCCAGGCCTGAACAGTTTAAAGCTGTGCCCTACAGTTCCCATGGATTCCAATGGGCCGGGTCACCCTATATAAACAGGCAACCAAAGCTATATAATATATCTTGGTTAACATGTTCAAAAATTAATCTGTCATCCAGTGCAGTATTAATAAAATAACACCCTCCAAAAAGGCTCTTATAGTGCGGATGAATTCCAAGGAATATGTGCAGTAAAACTAGTTCTTTATGAGAAAAAATAATTTATTGCTGCAGAATGTGGTAAGATGCACCCAGAAAACAATGGAAACTGGTGCAACGTTACACACCAAGAGCACAATGGAGACTGGGTGTTGAACTGAAATGTTGACAATTTGGTGGGGCAGTAGTAGAGTTGCTACCTTACAGCGCCAGAGACCAGGGTTTGATCCTGACTACTGGTGCTGCCTGTACGGAGTTTGTACATTCTCCTTGTGACCTGCATGGGTTTTCCCCAGGTGCTCCAGTTTCCTCCGAAACTCCAAAGACGTACAGTTTTGTAGGTTAATTGGTTTTGTTAAAATTGTCCCCAGTGTGTGTGTAGAATAGGGTTAGTGTGCAGGGATCACCGGTCGGTGCGGACTCGGTGGGCCGAAGGGCATGTTTCCACGCTGTATCTCTAACTAAACTAAACGCAACTAAACTAAAATGGCCATGGAAAAGCCCACCCGGTTTACAAATGTCCTGCTGATACACAAGTCCAGTGGAACCTCAGGTGAGTTATCCCCTTGTTAGGTCTAGCTCAGCTAAAGAATTCTCAGCTGCACCTTGAAAGGAATTTGCATTCCTTCTATGCATTTTTATGGAACAACGTTATATGCAGCAATTGGGTAAGCAGTGGATTAAGAAGTGATGCAACCAATTACCATTCTCAAAAGTGAGGCTCTGTGTTGATAAAAGCAGTCCCTAGTTTCATTTCCAATTTAGGAACATTTTAGGTTACAAACAATTTTCAGAATTTACAACCTATTCTTTCATTAAATTCTGCAGGTTCCGCACTCAATTCACTTTATTAAGCTTCAGTCATTGAATGATGTAGGAAGGAACTGCAAGTGCTGGTTTACACCGAAGATAGACACAAAATGCTGGAGTAACTCAGCGGGACAGGCAGTATCTCTGGATAGAAGGAATGGGCGACATTTCTGCTTGAGACCCTTCTTCATTGAGTGATATCAAATGAATGCATTGAAAGAATCATGCATATGATGGGATATGGAATGTATGATGCAATGACAGATGCATCTTGTGAACTACATGTTCAATATTAAATTGGGGTTCTGTTAAAGTTACTCTAAATATTCTGTAATCAACTGTAGAAAAACATCACTACATGGAGTGGCACAAGGTGCTTGAGTGATGGGGTGCAATCAAGGAATATTTTTCTCTTTTTCACACCTTATCCTTCCATATCTCTGTGTCTCCCTCTCCCCTTGATTCTCAGTCTGAAGAAATGTCTACCCAGAGATGCTGCCTGTCCCGTTGAGTTACTCCAGCATTTTGTGTCTATCTTTGGTGTAAACTAGCATCTGCAGTTCCCTCCGACACTAATTATTTTGCACCCGGAGATGGGTCAATTCTGCCGCATCCATGCAATTGGGACAGAAGGAATGTTTCTATCTCTGCAAGGAGAAGAGCACTCCAATGGGTTGAGTCCCCTTATCACCAATTGGGAAAACAAAACAAAACAAAACAAAACACAATAAAACACAACAAAACACAACAAAACAACACACACGCACACACACACACAGACATTATTGTATATAATCCTTGGGCATGGTAGGGGAGGTGGTGTTAATGCAAGGTGTGTGGGGGTGTGGGGGGGGGGGGAGATAATGAGGAGAGGGACTTTCAGCACAACATACTGGAATAAAAATAACTTTAAGAAACAGATATATATATATATATTTTTTTTTAAAGCCACCTGTTTCAATGAAAGCAATTGACCACTTTTTTTGCTGCCCAGAAGTGGTAAGGCTAATGGAGTTCAGCGTTATTTATGTCCAAACTTTAGGTGAGGTGTAGTATATTCTCCAAATAACTGAGAGAGTGGTGCCATTCCACAGTTGGTTTTGTGTAAACAACATTTTGTAACCTGCCTCACCACTGAAATGCACATTGAATGGTGGAGATTGCTCTCTTCATTTGGTAGATGCAAACTGAACCCACCACAGATATTTAGCATCTGTATTTACATGTTTTAAAATGTTGCGGCAAGTCCTAATCTCTTTGATTTCAACCATGTCTGGTTGATTTCTAAGACATCAAACAGTAACTGCTGTAACAGTCTTGTATAATCACGCTGAGAGTAGCTTGGGGGAGATTTAAAAATGAGAGGGCTTTATTCTCTTCGGTTTTTATTCCTGTCTATTTTACCTCATTTTTTAGCCAACCCGTCTTTATTTCTATTTCACCACCTTATTTGAAATTCAATTCCCCTTCCTTTGCGTTTTTTTCCATGTTTAATTTCTCAATTTATACATCTCCTTTGTTAAGCCGATATCCTGATGGAACCACATTAACTTTGGTCCAAGATGCTGAATCCCTTGTTGTTCACTTTCAGCAACTCTACCGGCTATTTGTGTTAAACTGAAGGGTATGGGTGCAGGCCTAACTAATGTCAGACACAATTTTCATCTAGCTTCGTATTTGGATCTACTCGTGCACATATTTATATTTACAAAGTGATCTTCCCTGGGGTAGATAGTGCCAGTGTTCACACCTGGTCCTGTTGTGTCCCCTGGGACATTGACCCAGACATATCCATGTGTAAGAAGAAACTGCAGATGCTGGTTTAAACCGAAAATAGAAACAAAATGCTGCTTTGCATCTCCTCCAACCGCACCTCCACCAACCTCAGCTACTGTGTCCGTTGTTGTCGGTGTGGACCTATATATCGGCGAGACCAAGCACAGACTAGGCGATTGTTTCGATGAACACCATCGCTCAGTCCGCCTTGGCCTACGCAATCTCCCAGTTGCCAAAAGTCTTAACTGCCTTTACCATTCCAATACTGATCTTTCTGTCCTGGGCCTCCTCCACTGTCAGAGGGAGGCCTCACACAAATTGGAGGAACAGCATCTCATATTTAGTTTGGGTAACTTACAACTCAGTGATATGAGTATTTTAATTTTATCTAATTTCAAGTAATCCTTGCATTCCCTCTTTCTCTGCCCCTCCCACACCCTAGACACCCTGCTAGTTTCACTGTTCGTATCTCCTTGTTATCACCTCCTCCACAGTCAACAATGGACCATAGTGAGCTCTTTGGCTGTTGGTGCCAGCTCTGATTTGTTCTTTACCTTTTCATACTTCTAGTTTCCCTCTCCCCGGACTCTCAGTCTGAAGAAGGGTCTCGACCCGAAACGTCACCTATTCCTTTTCTCCGGGGATGCTGCCTGACCCATTGAGTTACTCCGGCAATTTGTGTCTATCTTCAAAATTATGACACTTGTGTCCTCTGACTAGAACTGTGCTGGTAAAATCTTAAGGCATGCATCTGGATGAGTTAATTACTTAGGTGGTGATTTTGCCCAAATTCACATTCTTTTTGGGCCATTAGCATTTTATGCATGACCTTTTCAGTAAACCACGTGAGGACAAAATCTCATTCCAAATCAAATATTGACACCGACACTCTCAGATTCTCGGTTGTTTATTAAGGGCACGCTCGGACTTTGCCTTTCCTCTGTGGCAGGAATAAACCGGGCCTCTGTTGACCACAGGATGCGCAGGTGCTGTTGCAGACAGACAGCACGTAACATTTTCCATCTCAAATACTGAGATAATCCTTTCCTTTTGATACTGAAGACAATGATTCAACGGTAAACAATAAACAATGAAAAATGCACGGAAAAGTGGGGTCAAAAATAAAATCCAGATGTCTTTGGCAGCCTATTAATATGACACGATCGTCATCTTGGTATGCTCTATCAATTCAGCTCTCTGCTTTTGCAGCTGGGAGGGAACTGGCTCTCAATTTAGATCCATGTAAGGAGTTTCATACGCCATGACTGGTTGATCCTTCCGGTCTAAACAATAGCTTCAAAACCATCTGCTCATCTGCAAGTGACATGCATTCTATCGGGTTGACTCAGGCAACACTATAATTATCTATACCAGGAACACACACTGCTCTATCACCATTGTTTCCTCTAATCAGCAAATGGATATTTTGGGATTCCCTGCTCAAAATAGAGAGCTGTGTTATGATTTTTTTCCCCTCCAAATGTAAGATGATTTTACCTTCTGATTTCAAAGCTGATATTTTAACTCGTCCTACAAAATCTAAAATCACAGCAGCCACAGGGTCACACAGTCATAGAGTCATACATCACAGATACAGGACCTTTGGTTCAACATGTCCTTGCTGACCCAGGTGCCCAATCTAAGCTAGTCTCATTTGCCTGTGTTTGACAGTGACCCATATCCATCCAAACCGTTCCTATTCATGTACCTGTCCGAGTTTTTTTTTTAATGTTGTTATGGTGCCTGTCTCAATGACTTCCTCTCGCAACTCGTTAAACAAAAGAGTTTGAAGATGCTGTAATAGACCCATAGAGTCATACAGCATGGAAACAGGCCCTTCGGCCCAACTTGCTCATGCCAACCAAAATGCCCCATCTCCACTTTTCCCACCTACCTGCATTTGGCCCATATCCTTCTCAGCCATGTACCTATCCAAATGTATTTTAAATGCAGTGATAGCACCTGTCTCAACCACTTCCTCTCGCTGCTCTTTCCATGTACCTACCACCATCTGAGTGAAAAAAATTGCCCTTCATGTTTCTAATAAATCTTGCTCCTCTCACTTTAAACCTAGGTCCTCTATTTTTAATCCCCCTATCCTGCGTAAAAGATTCTGTGCGTTCACCTGATCTATTCCCCTCATGGTTTTACAGACCTCCAGAAGATCCTCCCAAAACAGAGCAACATCTGTATTGAGAGAAGCTGCGTGGTTTTGATGGAAGTCGTTCATCAGATGCTAAAAAGAATCCACATATCCTTGTAATGCTCACATTTTATTTTATCTTTAATGGCATAGAAAGCAAATGAAATGCCAGACACGGCTGATCAAATCTGCTCCTGCATTCATGATCATGGGCGATCATTTGGCTCAGATCAACTTCCACACCCAATCCCCACATCTCCGGATTCTGATAGCAATTAAATTTTTTTTTGAAATCAGGCACTGAATAAACTCATCCACGATCAAATGGTGTAGATAATTCTGATGATTTACAATCCATTGTGTGAAGAACTCTCTCTCCATGTTAATCGTTGCCGGCCACTTCTTTAACATTCCACCTACCCTTGTTTCTTCAGCCTAAGGGGATAGACTCCCACCAGCTAACTTGTTAATCCTTCTCAGAACCTTATAGGCCCCAATATAATCACTTCTCATTCTTCCTGAGATCCATCCATCGATATTGACTGATCCTACTCAATTTCACCCCAAAACACAACCTAGCTTATAATCTACAATTATTACCCTACAATATTTTTGTAATCAGCTGCCTGATGTTACTAATGTTTGAAAGTCGCTTGACTTGTGATGAATGTGAATCCCATGCTTATGACGGTACTATTTTATGAAAAAATATGTACAATATTTCGAAATCAATTTAAAACTGATAGACAAACTAACTTTCTCTGGCATACAATACAGGTTAAGGTTATTTCAAGAGAATAACATTAAAACAATTGTTACACAGACTTTATCTTGCACTAAATGTTATACCCTCCTATATCTGTACACTGTGGATGGCTTGATTTAATTAAACTAATGTTTTCATTGACTGGACTGCATGCAACAAAATGATTTTCACTGTACCTCAGTACATATGACCATAACTAACAAAATTAGCCTAAACAGTGGCACAGTGTTGCAGCAATAGAATTGCTGCCTTACAGCGGCAGAGACCCGGGTTTGATCCTCACAACGGGTGCTGTGTATGGAGTTTGTATGTTCTCTCTATGACCAAATGGGTTTCCTCCGGGTGCTCTGGTTTCCTCCCGCATCCCAAAGATGCGCAAGTTTGTAGATTAATTCGCCTTGGTAAAGATTGTCCCTGGTGTGTAGCATAGTGTTAGTGTACAGGGTGATCGCTGGTCGGCGTGGATTTGGTGGGATGAAGGGCCTGTTTCCACGCTGTGCCCATAAAGTTTAAAATCTGAACTAAATTTACTCCACCTCTTACAGGCCATCAATCCCATTACTTGTACAGAATTTGAAAATCACCAGTTATCTTCTGGGTCATTAGGTTGAGTGCAGGATGATCCAGCAGTTCAGGGGGAAAACATATACAGGCAAAGAGCTATGACAGGATGCAACAAAATGCAACAGGGTGCGTTAGCCTTGCCACAGCCACATCTCAGATTGCACTTGTGATCAAGCCCATTGATGCCAATGCATTGGTACCACAACCCACAGAAATGATATGACTCAGAAAGCTGTAAAAAAAAAAGTACTAAAGGAATCAGAAAATTAGGTTTTACTGGAGGCAATTCAAAAATAATTCACCCCAGCCCTCCGCCACTACATCAAAAACTACTACTTTAGTTTAGAGATGGTACTGCGGACTTCCATGAAGTTGTCAGCAAATCAAATAAGCATTTTCGGGCTCCATTTTAGTCAAGGTTTTCAATCGAGCCCCACTCCTCAACATCTGATCTTCTGCTCCACAACATGACGTATTATGTCCACGCACTGGCACTGAAATAGCCTGTTAGATTTACAGCACCATTAACCTTCCTAGAAGTTTAGCATGTTGTGACAGAAGCCCATGAATGCCGCGGAGTTGCAGAGTTTTGGGGGTAACCTGTTTGTCAGAACGAGATGACAGGGGTCAGTGTGGAGGTAATCCTTCATTCCGCCCTGCGGCTGTCAGCTTCTCTTGAACATCTCACACATTGATATACATTTCCATTATTCAGTGCAAAACGGGGAGAGCAAAGCCAAGTATATAGCTTGCCAATCAAATTTCACATGGTGCGTGGTTAATGTTTGTGAAGTATTTGAGAGGCAAACATGAAATTCATATTATGAGTTTTGTAATGGACCTTTATAATCTCAATGTGTGAAAAATGGATGCAGTATGGTATGAACTGTGAAATACAGATTAACCAGTAAATAAATTGTGTTAAATGTGGACAAGGGATGTGGGGGAAAGGACAAGAGACAGGCGGGATGTGTAGGAGGTTCAGAAACTGGATACTGTAGGATATATAAATGGCTTTGAAAAACTGGCATTGTGCACTGGATCTGGAGGAATGCACGGATGACACTAGGGAAATTAGCAATGCTCTTACAAGCCGTCTGGACATTTTTCTATTAAGAAATCAGACCTGGTATGAAGTGCAGAAGCCAATATCAGCAGCACGCTGCTGCATTTCTTACCCTTCAGTTAAAATGCTGGAAGCAAAGTCCCTTGATGGTGCTAAAAGACCATGGCACCTGAGGTTCACCAGTTGGGCTGCTCGATGCCCATTGCAACTGCAAATTGAAACATTGTAACTGGGGACTCTGACTTTCATGTTTAAACAACCTCTATCCAGCTTTTCTCAGATGCGCTGCTCTAGCCCATCCAGAAGGTGTAGGATCTGCTGACATCAATGAGATGGATAGCAGTTTCCAACTTGTGCCTCTCATCACTGTCACCCCTGACATGACTTTTCAATTGCTACCTGTTGACTTTTCAGGAGGAAAGCCTTCATCAGCTGGCTCTCTGAACTTGCGAGGGAAAATAATGCTGGGTTGGGGGGGGGGGGGGTTGCAATTACTAGGACGCAAGAAGTGAGCTGAGCCATAAATAGTAGCCAATGTAAGAGACCATCATTTTTATTTGAATGCTGGTCAAGGGCTTGGAGGATGAGGGGACGAGCAATTCATCTGATGGCTTTGAGGCACAGAACCGGAATTGAGGCTTTTAAAAACCCATGCTGGAGGGGGTGGGATCCTGATGTGTTTGGGTACTGCAACTCTCTGACTATGTGAGGTAAGCTTGCTCATTGTCTCACATCAAATCAACAGCACAAGGACTCGCTGTGATCTTTTGAAACAGTCTTTTTGGCTTGGCAGCTTTATATCTGGTTCTGCTGTGCGTATTGAGTTTAGGGTCTCAGTTAGTAGGGATCCCATCTCTGCAAACAGCCCAATTTATAGATTGCTTCAACATCCTTGGATCTGATGTAATAGATTCAATTGATTTGGTTACATTTCAGCTAATAATTGAGATGAGGATTTAGTGGTAATTCACCACAGATCATTTCTTGATTAGTATTGAATAAGTTATTCTTTGGGCAGCATGAAGATTTTGACATACCCTGATCATTGGTATTGGTATAAGAATCAACCTCCACGTGAAAATTGTCTTGATTTAAATTTGCGACAGAAATCATCGTACTTCAATTGGTCTGGACTTCAAAAGCATACAAACTGGGATTTTAACCTCTAAATTCAGATAAATGCAGAATTTATAGGATTAAGTGCAAAGAGCAAAGGAAAAAGAAACTCATGGGAAAGCTCTTTCATAGGGTCATGTGACAGGAGCAGAATTAGGCCATCTAGTCTCCGCCACCATTCGATCACAGCTGATCTATCTCTCCCTCTTAACCCCTTTCTCCTGCCTTCTCCCCATAACCCCTGACGCAAAGAATGTGGTGGGTATTATATGCCAAGTCACTTCCTTCACCATTTAACCATTCGATGATTAGTTATAGACTGTAGTTTTATTGCCACTGTCATCATGCATAGGAGGTTAATGCTGATAACTTGGGCATCTGGCATCGAGGAATGGGACTAAGAAGATATGTGAAGGGTCTTGTGGAAACAGGGAAGTACCTTCTACAGAGGATGTCTCAACATTTCTTGAGGGCTCTCTTTGCCTGATCCTACAATGAATCAAGGATCGCAGAAACCCTCTCATCTCTCGCCATTAGGTTACCAGGTTACTTAACAAGTACTGGAGATGCAAGGACCTCCCTGTTAAAATTTAATTTTTAACAGTAGTCCCTCTTGACTCGTCAGAAGATTACAAGTTATAAGGATTTACGTAGCAAATACATTGGCCCATTTTGACCATCCACTGACTTGATTAATTTTGCCTTTATATTATTTATATATAAAATATATATATTGGATTGAGATTTTCCAATACCATTCTTCAGAAGGCAGTTATAAAGTTTACTGCAAGTGATCTGAGCCTTGAGACCAGATTACTGTGATCTTCCTAATAGATATGATGCTTCATACATTTGCCATTTAACATTGAATTATTGTTTATATCAACATAATACAAGGCCTCTGGTTTTTGAACATATGCAATAAAAGCTGTAAGTAAAATTGAAGAGGAAAAACAAATCAGCTGTAATTGAGGCTATATTCCATATTATGGAGTATTATGAATCTTACCAGTGCCGCAGTGTGGCCAGTATCAGATGAGGATAATACATTCCTTTCAATATGTCAATAAAAACTGCCCTTCAAAAGCTTTACAGCAAAAAGATAAAGTTGATTATTGTTGGTTTAGTCTTGGAAAGGACAGGTGTGTAATTCACTAAATCTTCTTTCAGTCAACCACCTTTTTCCCTGTTAATTGGACCCTACTTTGGTGAGGAATTTGTTTAGAGCAAGGTTTAATTCATTGCATGAAAGACTATAGCGATCTGTGCAAGCCTGTGTTGTATTTTAGCGCATGCATGGTTGCTAGCACTGAATGGACATGAATAAGGCTAATCATGAGCACAAAGTCAGTGCCAAACACACCCCAAAGGATGAGCCCAGTATCTCTGCACCATCTCTAGCATGTCCACACCACAGATGTCCAGCTTTCATCGTTCTTTTCTCTGCTTGCTGCTCCACCAACACCAACAGAGAGGGAAGAAATCTCCGAGTCGCTATCTTGAATTGAATCGTGACTATTTGGACTTTGAACAAATGAGTCTTTTTGCTTTTGGTGTTTTGAAGGGTTTCTAAGGAATAGTGGCAACAAAAGGACGTTGAAATGGCACTCACCCAGCTTTGAATGATGTTCGGCCAAAATATGGGAAATGCTTCCAGCTGTGTCCTGTATGCATTCATTCTACTTAACTTCTCTTCATAGTGTTTCCTTCAACATTACAAGATTATTTCCACCTCAATCTCTTTACATCTCTCTCTCTCTCACTCTCTTTTTTTAAGCTGAGCTGCTTGAATACCTCACAAAGTGTCTCAGTAAGATCTCTGGTATGATCGGCTCAATTGCAAACTGCGATTACATAACCCACATACCAATACCATTCTATTGGATATATCAACTTTTGCAGTCAGAAAGATATTGTCAGGACTATAGTAACATGACGCCAATGAAAATAAGTTTATCCCGGACATTAAGTGTATGATGTAAGCCCGTCTAGAGTTTTGCTTGAATTAATTTCTGACCAGTGAATTGTGAATTTATCACCGAGGGAATGGAAGGGCCAAACTACAACTGCAACTTCCTTTGTCTCTGAGATTCTTCGCACCATGAAAACCATATTACCACAAGTACAGGTTTGTAAGATTTTTCCTGAATCCCTTTGGAAGAGTCTGGGGTTCATTTCGAAGGGAAGGTGGGCACAGGAGGGGTGGGTGGTGACTAAAAGGTTGCCACTCGGAATTATGTTCATTAGATTGATACAGTGCCGTCAGGTAATTACATTCATTTCAATTTTGTGGTAACTTGACATGAAGTCTGATGATGTTGACCTGGGAATCATCACACAAACCAACCTCCCTTCCATTGACTCAATCCACACTTCACGCTGCCTCGGCAAGGTCAGCAGCATAAACGAGGATGAGTCTGAAGAAGGGTCTCGACCCGAAACGTTGCCTATTGCTTCTCTCCATAGATGCTGCCTCACCCGCTGAGTTTCTCCAGCATTTTTGTCTACCTTCGATTTTTCCAGCATCTGCAGTTCTTTCGTAAACATGAGTCTTACCCCAGTCATTCCCTCTTCTCCCTCTCCCATCAGGCAAGAGGTGCATAAGTGTGAAAATGCATCTCTCCAGATTCAGGGACAGTTTCTTCCCAGCTGTCATCAGTCAACTGAGCCATCCTACCAACAACTAGAGAGCAGTCCTACATTACCATCTAACTAATTGGAGACCCTTCGTATATCTTTAATCTGACTTTACTGGACATTATTTTGCACTCTGCATTATATCCTTTATCTTATAGCTGGACACTGTGGACATGTAATCGTATATAGGCTTTCCTCTGACTGGATAGCACGCTTCAAAAAGCTTTTTCCTACATCTTGGTACATGTGACAATAAACTAAACTAAACTAAACTATACATGTCATAGAATCATACAGCATGGAAACAGGCCCTATTGCCCAACTTGCCCTTGCCAATCACAATGCCCCATCTACACTAGTCCCACCAACCTGTGTTTGGTCATATCCCTCTAAACTTATCCCATCCATGTACCATCCAAATGTCTTTTAAGTGTTGTTATATTACCTGTCTCTACTACCTCCTCTGGCAGCTCGTTCCATATACCCACCGTATGAAGAATCCATCTCCTGTTTACCTCAGTTGTCTTTTTGTGAGGGTCAGATTGTAGAGCTTCACACACGTAGATAGCCCAACTGTTGACCAACCCTCTGGTAATGTAATTGTCGCAACAAAGGTTGAATTAGTGACTTTCACTGTGACTTCGGATCTGTTAATTGCACCAACTGGCAAGTTCATTCATAAAACCCATTCATCTTTAAAATTAATAGATAATCTATCACATTTATCTTACTTATCGCTTCTTGATTCTCAGCTTAATTCCTTGAAGAATTGTGCTTCAACACTGGAATTTGTCAACTGGAATTATCAGGGGGTCGAGAACTGAAAGGCATTGATACTGCAGTGAACATCTTCCACCTCTCTTTGAAAGTCCAGACAGTTTTCCTGTATTCTGCTGTGCTTTTAAGTTCTATTTCCCTGTCCATATCTTCACATGACTTAGGAGGAAGTTACTTAGGCCCATTGAGTTTGTACAGAGCAATCCCATTCCTCCTGCTAATCTGCCCATATTCCCATCATCTCACCCTTCCCTCATGACACTACAACTCGCCAACACAAGGGGAGGAATTTACAGTGGATGTATGGAGCAACTTTAGTTTTTAGTTTCAGAGATACAGCAACGAAACAGGCCCTTCGGCCCACCGAGTCCACACTGACCAGTGATCCCCGCACACTAACACTATTCTACACACACTAGGGACACTTTTACAATTATACCAAGCCAATTAACCCATAAACATGCACGTCTTTGGAGTGTGGGAGGAAACCAAAAATCTCGGAGAAAACCCGAGACCCAGGTCACGGGGAGAAGGTACAAGTTCCGTACAGACAAGCACCTGTAGTTTGAATCCAACCAGGGTCTTTGGCTACACGCTACTGCTACACCACCGTGCAGTTGGAAAAACTATTCACAGAGCGAACATACAAACTCCACGCAGACAGCACTGGAGGTCAGGATCCAACCCAGATCACCAAAGTTGTGATGCAGCAGTTCTTCTTTCTGTGCCAATGTGCAGCTGCATTGTCACTTATTCTAAAACCTTTTTGTTTATTTGTGCAGCATTATAGACCGTTTTTGGTAAAGTTAAAATTCAACTACTTGGTAAGCTGTCACTGAATCATTACTATTCAGCTTATCACCAGTCCCTAGGTCTATAATTTAAAAAGTATCAAAAATATTCAAAAGGTCATAAGGAATAGGAGTAGAATTAGTCCATTCTGCCCATCAAATCTACGCCATTCAATCATGGTTGATCTATCTCTCCCTCCGAACCCTATTCTCCTGCCCTTATCCCTCCAACACCAATCAAAAGATAATTATTGAAACAAAGCAATTGGAAATATTTAGCGATACAGATTATACTTAATCACTGGATGTGGATATGGTATTTCAACAGTGAGCTTTGATAACTCATCACTCTCAACACATTCTGGCTCAGCAACAATCTTTCAAAAGTAGCACATAAGCTTCACACAGGCTCTGCAGCCTGAAAGACACAAAACGCTGGAGTAACTGCACGTCAGGCATTGTCTCTGGAGAACATGGAGAGGAGACATTTCGGGTTGGGACCCTTCTTTAGTGCTTAAGCACTTAGTGCCTTCTTTTGTACTCCAGCATTTTGTGTCTTTTTTTGTAAACCTGCAGTTCCTTGGGTCCACTAATTAACTGAAAGCCTTGGGAATACTTTGTAATTTATTATTTTTTTCTCTTTCTTGATATAATGTGAGAAACCTATAGGGGCTGAACCATCCACAACCCACTGCTAACTCCATGTCTACCTTCTGTGGCATCGCTTGGCTTTCACTTGCGTTTTGAGGTAGGATGTCCTCGATGCTTCCGCTGCTTTGCAAGGTGTAGTGGATGTTGACCAGACCTCACCGTCTAGCAAACTGGCCTCTTATCCCAAAAGACTGCACGTAGAAACATGCCATAATATAGTAACAAATAGGAACAGAAGTCAGCTACATGGCCCCTAGAGCCAGCTCCACCATTTAATAAGACCCTGGCTGATCTGACCATGTTCCTGTCTGTTTCCCATAACCTTTCATTCTCCCATGAGTACATGTTTTTGCCTTGAATGTACTTAATGACCCAGGCTTCAATGCTCTCTTGGGAAGAAAATTCCAAAGATTCACAACCCCCTGAGAAAAGATGCCATGTCAGTCCGTAGATTCTTTATCTTAAAACTTTGCTCCTTTTTTGGACTTGTCCATCAGGAGAACCAATGTTTCAGCAACTACCCTGGCAAGCCCCCTGAACAACATTGTGAGTTTCATTTCTGCCTTGCCGCCAAGAGACCAGTTAGTTGGCTGCACTGTCTTTACAGCAGACAGAATTTCTAAAGCTATGATTCGTGTCCTGCAAGATTGACACAAAATGCTGCAGTAACTCAGCGGGAAAGGCAGTATCTCTGAATGGGTGGCGTTTCAAGTCAAGACCCTTCGGCAGACTGCATTCTTGTCCTGCAGTTTAGTTTAGTGATACAGCGTGGAGTCATAGAAACATAGGAACATCGAAATTAGGTGCAGGCGTAGGCCATTCGGCCCTTCGAGCCTGCACCGCCATTCAATATGATCATGGCTGATCATCCAACTCAGTATCCCGTACCTGCCTTCTCTCCATACCCTCTTAGACACAAGGGCCACATCTAACTCCCTCTTAAATATAGCCAATGAACTGGCCTCGACTACCCTCTGCGGCAGAGAGTTCCAGAGATTCACCACTCTCTGTGTGAAAAAAGTTCTTCTCATCTCGGTTTTAAAGGATTTCCCCCTTATCCTTAAGCTGTGACCCCTTGTCCTGGACTTCCCCAACATCGGGAGCAATTATCCGGCATCTAGCCTGTCCAACCCCTTAAGAATTTTGTAAGTTTCTATAAGATCCCCTCTCAATCTCCTAAATTCTAGAGAGTATAAACCAAGTCTATCCAGTCTTTCTTCATAAGACAGTCCTGACATCCCAGGAATCAGTCTGGTGAACCTTCTCTGCACTCCCTCTATGGCAATAATGTCCTTCCTCAGATTTGAAGACCAAAACTGTACGCAATACTCCAGGTGTGGTCTCACCAAGACCCTGTACAACTGCAGTAGAACCTCCCTGCTCCTATACTCAAATCCTTTTGCTATGAAAATCCTTTTGCTATGAGTCAGGTCCTTTGGCCCACCAGGTCTGCGCTGACCAGCAATCACCCGTACACTAGTTCTGTCCTAGTGTATCCACAATAGGGACAATTTACAGAAGCCAATTAATCTTCAAATCTGCATGTCCTTGGAGTGTGGGAGCAAATTAGAGCACCCAGAGAAATCCCACGCGGTCACAGGGAGAATGCAAAAACTCCATACACACAGCACCCGTAGTCAGGATTTAACCCAGTCCTCTGGTGCTCTGAGGCAGTGCATCTTATCTCAGAGACAGAAGGTAGTGAAACTAGAACCCACTTTGTGATTAGGCTGACACTTCTGTGCAGCAGGGAAGAAAGAGATACTGTTTAAATGACTCATTTCTCATGATTGAGACTCTGCCAATGGATGACTTTTCTACTCTCTAAGTATCTCTGATGATCAGGTGAAATGTATTCAAGTAACAAAAGAAACCGATTCCAAAGTTAAAAAAGCACATGTTAAAACACGTCAAAAGTCATAAATTAATTGAAATCTTTAATTAAAATAAGCATCAACAAACCACTGTTTCAAAGGTCAGCCATTTGATGGAATTATTGGAGTTACCGAATGCACAAAGGTCTTGTGTCTTGTGTGTTCCATTCTTCTGTGTTTCAGAACACAGATGAGGAAGGGTAGAACACTCAGATATGGGCTCTGCTTTCAGTTGACAATTCTCTACAGAATCACCAGCTAATATCAATGTGATCTGGCCCAATATTACAATAGAGGTGTCACCAGAGGGGAAAAAAGAGTAGCACAGTGACACAGTTAGTAGAGTCACTGCCTCACAGCACTAGAACCCAGGTTCAATCCTGACCTCAGGCTCTATCTTTGTGAAGTTTGCATGTTCCCCTTGTGACTGCAGGAATTTCCACTGAGTGCTCCAGTTTTCTCCCACATAATAAAAAATAAGTAGAAGATAGACACAAAAAGCTGGAGTAACTCAGTGGGACAGGCAGCTGGAGAGAAAGAATGGGTGACGTTTGGGGTCGAGACCCTTCTTCAGACTCAGACTTAGAGATAAGCAAGTTGGTGATTTATTTGTCACTAGCTAATTAATGTGTGCGTGAATGGTAGAGTTTGGGGAGTTTCGAATAGAATGTGGGAGAATAAAGAAATGTATTGATGTAGAATTAGTGCAAATGAGTACAAGACACTAGTGACTCTGGAGATGCTGGAGTCTCGAGTAAAACACAAATGGCGGGAGGATCTCAACTGGTCAGGCAGCATATGTGAGGGAAATGGACGGATGATGATTTGGGTTGGAACCATTCTTCAGACTGAATTCCCCCACGGATGCTGTCTCACCCGCTGAATTTCTCCAGACGTTTGTGTTTTACTTTGTGTTAAGTAAGTGTCTGATGGTCAGTGCAGTCGTGGTGCCTCTGTGCTGCTTCTCTCTTTGACTCCACAAAAACACCATGTCTCCAGAAGCAGATTCCTTGCTTCCAAGCTTTTCAAAGAGATATCTATGCATTTCTCCATAAAGATTCTGATGCAGACCCAAGTTGAAAGCTAATAAATGTAAATTGGTTCACCATCCAGGGCCATGCCCTCTTCTCAGTGTAACTGCTGGGCAAGAAATCCAGAAGTCTAAAGTCCCACACCACCATGATTTGGAACAGCTACTTTCTTACAAATATCAGGTTCTTGAACCAACTACACAGCCCTAATCTTATCTTGACAATGGAACACTCTGATCCACCTCTTGCACCATGTTGTTTGGCTTTTGCACTGGTTTTGCACTGATGTCTTAGTTTTTTGAGTCTACTTTTTTTTTAATAGAAATTTTATATAAGTATTGTAGAATTGATGCATCATTTGTTGTGTGTTTCTCTCAGTCTATGTGCCTATCACACGACGGCGAGCAAGATTTTTCAATGTATCTGTACCTCACCATACTTGTTCATATGACATAAACCTGACTTGATTTGAAATGTAAAAGTCAGATTCAAGATTCAAGAGAGTTTATTGTCATGTGTCCCAGATAGGACAATGAAATTCTTGCTTTGCTTCAGCACAACAGAATAAAGGAAGGAGAGAGAAAATACCAAACTTTTCATCACAACATTTGTGGGGCAAGTGCAATAATCCATTTGATAATAAGCATGCAGAAAATTGTTACATGATTAGGCAGATTTAATAAGGTTTTATGAAAAGGAAATAGATTTTGACAAATCGAACAGATATTGGTGATGATGTAACAAGCAGGAGGAAATCGGTTGCTATAGTACATATGAGTTTTGAAACTTAAGATACTGGAAAATAATGTTGTCAAAAGAGCAAAAGGGCTGCATTTGGGTGACGATATATTCGCATGGAGGGTGAATTAGTTCATGGACAATAAAGGGACGAAGGGAACAGGAACACTATTTTCAGATTGGTAGATGGTACAAGTGTGGAATCACATGGTTTAATATTTGGCCCTCATCCATCTGCAACATATTAATTACAGATGAAAAGACAGTGTTTTGTATCCAAAATACAAAGCAGCCTGAGACAGGGACAAAGATGCAGTATGTGTAAAGGATATAGATTAAGTAAGTTGACATGAGGATGGTAGATGGAGTATATTCCAAGAAAATGTGAATTTTGTTCATTTGAAACTTCATTATTATTCACCCTGGTAGGAATAAATAAAAATTATTTTTAAATTGACGGGAGGCCAGTATAAGTGTGTGTCCATGTATCTAGGTTTATGTTACTGTCAAAGGCACAAAGTACTGGAGTAACTCCATGGGTCATGAAGCACCTGTGGAGAACATGGACAAGTGACATTTTAAGTCAGACCTGCACCTGTCGTTATTACCTCCTCCCTCGACTCTGTCCAGGGACCCCGACATTGCCTTCAGGTTCAGCAGAGGTTCACTTGCACCAAACATCACAATAACGAAAGATTGGATGACACCAGTCAAGTTTTAAGTTTGAAACAGAAATTAAACCGAGTTTTATCTCATTTTACGTTGCAGAAAAAAAATCTGACATTTGGAGTTCACTATGTTATGAAGTAATTTTACATACAGAACACAACTGACTTGTCAACACTGGCAGGGTGGTGCAGCTGGTAGAGCTACTGCCACACTGCACCTGGGATCTGAGGTTGATCCCGACCTCGGGTGTTGTCTCGAGAATTTGCACATTCTCCCTGTGACCGCCTGGGTTTCCTTCAGGTGCTCCGATTTCCTCCCACGTCTGAATGACATGCAGGTTTGTAGGGTAATTAGCCTCTGTAAATTGCCCCAATTTTGTAGAAATGTTGTGGATGCGCAAATGAGATAACACAAAACGAACGTGTGATCGGGAGATCGATGGTCGGCTTGGACCCGGTGAGCCGAAGGGCCTTTTTCTATGCTGTGTCTTTCAAGCAAAGACCTTGCAGTGGCAAGGTTGTTTGGTCATTTTTCTGCTTGCAAACGGTAAGAATACTTGAAAAACAGTCACTATCGTAGCTGCTGCCTCTGCTTAAAAATATTTGGCAGCTGATACCTTGAGCAGTGAACTGCTGGTTATGACAAAGACCTTTGGACATATTGTACCATGGGACATCATGGCCTAGTCACACTAACTCAGCTTTTTCCGCTGACTTGCAAGAGATTGTGATGACACGGTATTTCACGGCAAATCTCCCCCACACTTAATCAGGCAGACAGTCGTTTAAATTAATCGCAACCTTTCAAAATACAGTCAATCTTAAAATTTGTTCCAAGTTACCAGACCTCCAAGTAAAAAAAAACACCCACACATTGTATTCCCAAATTACTTCCTTAATACATTTATCAAGCTAGTGATATCACTGTTACTACACCCAAAGCAAGGCCATGATACCATTCCTTTCTCACTATTGTGTTTGAACAAATCCTGTCATATTTTTAGCAAATCAGCTCTTTTGTTACAATGGACCCGCACGCATACTGTTCCTCTTCCAGTCCCCCACTGCAAACAGACAAAGTCGAAGACAGACGCAAACATACACAAACAAGGGTCAATTTAAAACCAGCCCACCTGTCATAATTGAATGGGACAGAGTGCAGTGCTGCTTTATCACCCCCAATGATTTGTCCCTCTATTGTTGCCAAGACTAAAAGCAATAACAGACATGGTGTAACATCAGCTTACTCTGAGTCCTGTGGGTTTCTTGCCTGGAGTTGGGTATCATATTGAGAGGAATTTAGAAGGAAAAGCACTGTGCACACACACATAGTCTGCTCAGGATGTGCATCCAGGAAACTGTGAAAATAAACAACACTGGACTTTTCGTTCCATTTTGTATGAGATGACAGAATCAGTGTGCCTTCAACATTTTGTCCATCACCGCCTTGTCAGAATAATCTATGGAAGATAAGATTCTTAAATAACTAATGATTGATTTGCCCACTATCTTCATTTACACAATTAAAACCATTTTGGGACAATTTGTTTCTTTTGCTCCCATCTTTCAGCTGGGCTTTTCCAAATTAGTTGCAGGGAGATGCAGGATTCTGAAACGTAATCACAAACAATCGCAATGTTCTGAAAAACAGGCTGGCTAGAAACAATGGGATTTGGTGCTTCCCCTTTTAACATGGATAAAAGTAGAGAATGTTAAAAACAAAACTACCAGGCTTTCAGGCAATCAAGGTGTCTGCTTACACTGCAGCATTCTGGGTTAGATTGTACTCTGCCAGGAAAAGAAGGCCTTTGTTCTCTCCATGATGTTATCTTCATGTACATTTTATGGACTTGTGTGCTATTTTGATACAATCAGCACTCCATGAAGAATTTTGAAAAAATGATTAAACGCAAGCCCATAAAACAAGCTCAGGCAATGTTTTCTTTCAATGTGCTTCTGAATCTCATTAGATAATATTAAATTTATAACATCGCAAGGCTTCCAGTACATTGGACATTCACAAAAGAATGACTCTGAAAGCCAGAAAATAACCAGATGCTAAATTCCTAATAAAGTATTTTGGCAGCTTGCCTAAAGAGCCAAATTATTATAATGGGCCAGATTGTGCTGGAGCAGGGACACTCGTGATGTGCCCTTTTAGGTTTGATTGTGCACATTTTCACCTTTATGCTCACAAAATTGTCGCGAGTGCAAGTAGATAACATGGAGGAGAGGCAAGTGGGGGGAAGAGCTGTATATTTTTTTAATCAATGCAATTAGTGGACAGAAATAAACAGAGGAAGGACTGAGAAGTAAATTCACAGCCTAACGTGTCTAACAAGGTACAGAAAGAGAAATAAAGTGAGGGAATGAAAGATTGGATCAAGAAGGAGAGCACAAAAATTACAAAAAGAAAAACCACGAAGAATCCTTACAAATAGGCGTTTTCAAAAATGTCTACATTAATATGCAACTTGAAGGAATGACATTCCCAGTTCAAAGTATTGATTAGTTCTGACCTTTCCTCGCCTCCAGTTTATTCTCAACCCCCCCCTGCCTATCTCCACCTCTGCTTTCAGTCTGAAGAAGGGTTCCAAAATGACACGTCACCTATTCTTTTTCTCCACAGATGCTATCCTGACCCGCTGAGTTAATCCAGCGTTTTGTGTCTCTCGTCAAATTATTCACAATCTGGGCGAAAGATGTTGATTTGCTACATTAACAATTGGCAAAAAATCTGCAACAGAATTATTGACTGGAATTGAATTTCTCTGGTGAGTTTAATCGGAGTTAATACATAAATTTGGCAACTTTGTGAAAATTATTCTGAAACTAAGCATGATTTATCATTTCCATGAATCCAGCAGATGAACGGCAATAACTGGCTCACAACTCCTGGTGATTTGCATTTCATAGGGAGATATTCCAAGATACAATTTGCTGCCCAGTCTTTAACTTGTACATGTTCATTGTTCATATTATTACATATCCTGGTTCATTAAAACTTTGCATAAGAGGATGTCCAATTTGGTGTTCCATGATCAAATGTTAAAGTACAAAAACTTAAAGGAGAATTCCGAGGAAGTCATGAATTCCTGTTGGTTATTCCAGGGAGACTACAATAGACTCAGATTGCTGTGCCAAGCTGGTATTCATGGCATTATATTATGGGGAAAGAAAAATAGACAGAAATCCAGAAATCCATTGAGAAGTTAAAGTGTAATGTATTGGATTGATAGCAATATTATTGTTTACTTTCAGAATTCAGTCTGAAGAAGGGTCCCAACCCGAAATGTCAACTGTCCAGTCCCTCCCCAGATGCTGCCTGACCTGCTGAGTTCCTCAAGCTCTTTGTGTTTTGCTCAAGATTGCAGCATCTCCAGTCCCTTGTGTCTTCAAGCCACATTTGCAGTGTTACGGGGTACTTTCAAAGCCATGGTGTTGGTTGTAGCTGACAACACAATGGAAGTTATTACATTTTGTCCCATTCATTCTGGAAGTTGAAAATTCTGCGCACTGATCAATTGGTTAATCTCAGCCTAAACTATTCGATTTTCATCTTGAAGATCTCAAAGTTAACTTTCATTTTCAAAGACTCATGTGTTCATTTTTGGGTACAAAATCGATGAATATATAGGGTAGACATGCAGAGCCTCTTGCCCAGAGTAGGATCAAGAACTAGAGGACATAGGTTTAAGGTGAGGAGGGGAAAGATTTAATAGGAACCTGAGTGGTAACTTTTTCACAAACTGACCGGTTGCAATTTCAAGGTGGGTGTAGGGAACAAGCTGCCTGACGTAGCTGAGGCAGGTAGTATCGCGATGTTTAAGAAACATTTGGACAGGTGCATGGATGGGACAGGTTTAGAGGGATATGGACCAAATGTAGGCAGGTAGGACTAGTTAAATGGGACATGTTTGTCAGTGTGGGGAATTTAGTCAGAAAGGCCTGTTTCCATGCTGTATAACTCTGACTCTATCAATTGACACTTTTAGCCACAGAACTTTGAAGTTGCAACAGGTCAGTTTGAACATTAAGGGAGCATTCTCATAGCTTCAGCTGGAGTTTTGATTTTCGTCTCAGCTGGGAATTGCACATAAATGGCCTTTGCATTGCAAGCTCATATCATTGCATTGCATTCATTTCAGGACCATCAAGGCAGTGAAGGACGTGGCTGTTTATTATCACACTACTTAAACATCAATCAGGTCATGTAATGTTCATAATGTTCATGTTCTTCACTCACTATTAAAGAAACATCAAAGAAAGAAATTGTGTGCAAAAAAAAAATTCCAAAGATAAACTTGAAGATTTGAATATTCAAACTTTTGTGTTTGAATACAACCTTTCTCTTGACAAAGCAGTACCAGGCTTGGCATGAAGATGAAAATAATTAAATGTCTAATGCTCTGAGTTAATCATCTAGGAGCTTCTTCCAATGGTGCTTGTTCAGTCATTCCTTCAAATAATGTGTACATTGTCATTATTCATTTAGAGATCACAGCTTTAATTTTAGAAGCTTTGTTCCCTTCAAATGATCCAGAGGACATGTTTTAAATCAAAATGATCACACATCCAACACTACAGTGGATGGAAGGATTGTGTGTTTCAGGGGAAATACACTCAGCATTTGGAGGCACTGGGAGTCTAGAATATTTAATTATTGGCACCATTCTTGTCCATTTTCTATTTAGCACTCTATTTTTTCTGTGTCTCAAATAAAATTCCAGAATACATATTGTGTTTAATTTGACAGAGGGGAATAGAAAAATATTTTATTTTCTTTTCATTTGAGAAAATCAGCATTTAAAAATAAAAGGAAATTCCAGTCCTTGTGAGTGTCTTAATGCAAAATACCAAGTAGCACACAATTTATTTATGTGCACGTTGCTTGATTTACATCTCCATCAGTCCACTGATATAATTCCCAGAACAGCAATGTAACGTTGAAATATATGGTTCTTGTCATTTTTCCATTGCTTTTACGGACAGGTTTTGTCATGCAAGTGACTGTTCAGAAACTTCAATGGATCTACAATCCAATATGGCTGTCAGATTTTAAACTTCCTCACCAGAATCGTTCATTTATAAGAGAAACAGTCTAAAGGGGCTGTCCCACTTGGGCAACCCAATCTGCGAGTTCTGGCGAGTTTGCCCTCGACTCATACTTGCAGCATGGTCGACACAAGGTCGTAGGAGGTCTTTGTAACTCTCCTTCATGCTCGAGAGTAATCCCCGTGTACTCCAGGCCTCAGCTAGGTCGCGGCGTATTTTTCAACATGTTGAAAAATGCCCCCGAGTAAAAAAAGGTCACCATGGAAAAAATCAATACTTTTTTTACTCGGAGGTTTAGTCGTAGTACGTAGTATGTCGTAGTAGGTCCGCATGTTAATCGTAGGTAAATGAGGGTAGTCGAAGGTAGTCATAGATATTCCTCATCATAGTCGAAGGGAGGTCGAAGCAAATCGAAGGAGGTCGTCTTCACTCTCCACTATTCGGTGTCCAATTTTCCCGAAGTTAGTCATAACTAGTCGAAGCTAGTCTTCAACATAGTCGAATGAGGTTGAAGGAGGTCTTCAACATGACATTTTTTCAAGCTTTCCTAAACTCTTCTAAACTCGCCAATTAGGTTGCCCAAGTGGGACAGCCCCTTAATTCAGAGCAATCTGCAACACTAGATTTTATAAAAACCTTAAGTTAAAATGTACCCGGTTACACATCGACCCTTTACCCTTCCAGTTCCTGATAGTCAGGAAGGTAATAATTACCTTCTCTGTTATTTTGAGAGCCTTTAAGATTCTCCTTGCTAGTGTTGAAACTTGTAGCTGTTGATCCCATACCAGTGCATATTATCATGCATGTATAATGACACAGGAGGCAGTAATGAGCCATGCAGTCCATCAAGTACATGGCACCTTCTAAGGAGCAATCCCACCTGGCTCATTCTATCTCTCATTATTTTTCTGCAACTTATTCTCTCTGACACATTTTTGTAACTGATTTTTTATTTTTTTTAAATATTTAATTTTTATTAGAAGTAGATACATTTTTGCAACTTTATCAGCACTCTTTATGGGCGACAATTTACATACCTTGGGTACGAAAGCAAGGAATTTCACTGTGACTTGTCACATGTGACAAAGTATTCAATTCAAACATGTCAGACAACTGCCCTTTGATTCTTCTTTCTGTTAACCTACACTAAGTGGCAATTTAGTGTAGCTAATATCCCAACTGGCACATGTTTGGGATGCGGGAGGAAACTGTGGTGTTCAGGTAACAATATAGTTATAGAGAGAATATGCAAATTTGTTTAATCTGAGTTTTTCAGGATTGAACCCTGAATTATGGAACGGTGAGTCAGCAGCATGATCTGCCATCCCTTATGTAGAGGTTTTAGGGATTGATGTGGGATAAAAGAAAAATGAGGTGTGCTTCAGGTGAATGGAAGTTGTTTTTTGAGCCGCGGGACTTACCATCACCCAGTGGGGTCACAACATCTGGAGCCTGGATCGCCTCGGCGCAGAGGGAGAACAAAGAGGGAAGAGACAGAGACTTTAAGATTTTGCCTTCCATCACAGTGAGGAGGTGTTTGGTGAACTCACTGTGGTGGATCTTAAATTTGTGTTGATTGTGTGTTTTTGTCATTTTTATTATATGTATGACTGCAGGGCAACGAAATTTCGTTCAGACCGAAAGGTCTGAATGACAAAAATAAAATTCAATTCAATTCAATTCAATTCAATTCAATAATTGTCAATGATTCACAATTTCACATGATTGTGAATTATACTGTTTTGCAGCATGGGCAGATGGAATAGTTATTTACTATGCTGTGTCATTGTTTGATTTTAAACTGGTTGTTATTATATTAAAATTAGAGATACAGTATGGAACAGTCACTTCCGCCCACCGAGTCCAAACCAACCACCCGTTCACACTCGTTCTACATTGTCCCACTTCCACACCTACTCACTACGCACTGGGAGCAATTTCCAGAGGCCAGTTAACCCACAAACCCGCACCTGTGTGGGATGTGGGAGAAAACTGGAGCACCCGGAGGAAACCCATGCAGACATAGGGAGATTGTACAAACTCTGCACAGACAACATCCGTGCTCTGGAATGAACCCGGATCTCTGAAGCTGTGAGGTAGTGGCTCTACCAACTGTGCCGCTGTACTGCCCATAATGTTTCAAATGCTTTATGTTTTAAATGTTTTGGAACGGATGTTTTCAAATAGGATTTTTCTAAAGATGTAAAGCTTTAGCTGTCATGAGCAGAATGAGCTGCCATGGAATGGCATTTTAAGTTTCAGAATTATTATTAATCTTCACAGTAAGTACATGCAGAGAAGCGGATATAAGGGATTGAAATGTGGCAAATGCTTCTGCTGGGATGGAGGGTGAGCAAGGAAATTGAAATTGGTGGGCCACCTTCCTGAGGCTTGCTACAGAGTTTGTTTCTGCAGAGACCTGGAACGGTTCACCCAACTATTAGGCAGTGTGAACAATGACCATCCGACTAATAGGTGGGCGTACAATGTCGAGAGTAAAAGAGCCCAAGGTAGAAAAAGGCCAAACTAATGAATGTAGAACAAATCAAGTCCAAAACTGTTCAAACCTAACCACAGCGCCATGGTTAAACGAACACATTCCTTCACATTTCTTTCAAGAAGATATACTTGTAAATATTTGTTAAGCTAAATGGAGTTACAACTAAAAGGGTAATTCAGTGGCTATGTGGAAGAACATTAATCTTGTTTCCATTGTCAACCATCTTGTTCATTGCCATTGTATTGCCTCTAACAATCTGCCTGACCCTTTGGCCTGGCCTTGCTTGGCCCAGAGTGATGAAAGGCTGATGGGAGAGCTACTTTAAGCTCTGGATCACCTCAGTGCTCTCTGTTGTTCAGCTCTGCAAGAGGCTGGCCACAGCCCCTGGCAGTCGGAAACATGCCCGATTTCCACGCATCATTTATCAGTCTGACTGCCGCGGGCCAAGACCATTTTCATTCAAAGATTCTTTCATGCATCATTCAGTGGAGACTTTTTGCTATCTCCGTGCCTCTGGGATCACAGAGGAAACTGTAGAAGTGAAGCACCATCAGAGCTCTCTCATCCCATTAGCCTGTTCGATTGAAGAACATCCAGCTACTATGTGAGGGACTACTTGACCTATTGTCTACAATGCAATATTCAGAGCACACATTATGAATTAAATGGATGAGGGTTGGTGGGGGGAATTGGATAGCCTCCCAAAATCAGGTGTGAAGATCCCAATGTACAATGAGGCCTCTCCTGTTGCTTGTATTGCACACACATTAACGTCAGGCTGCTCATTCCAAGGGTTTCATTTTGCAGCCAACATTAACTACACTGTGAGATAGACACATAATGTTGGGGTAACTCAGTGGGTCAGTCAGCACCTCTAGAGAAAAGGAATAGGTGATGTTTCGGATCGAGATTCATCTTCGGACCTTGGCCTTTAGCAGCTGGAGTGCTGTTTATTTCTTCTTCTGAGTCATGGGGCTTCTGATCAACAGCATCTTGCATTAGTGATTAATTAGGTTATTAGGTCTTCATGTCCTTCTCATCAACAGAGCCCTGTATGAGTCTCTACGCAAGTGCTAATTAAGGTGGGACTCAGATGGTTGAAACACTGTGGATACCCTGTTGATCCTATTGACTTTAGACTTTACAGTGAGGAAACAGGCCCTTCAGCCACTGAGTCTCTCTCTTTCACTTTCTTTCTTTCTTGCTCTTTCTCTCTTTTTCTATTTCATTTTTGTTAATATTAAAATGGAAGATGTACAATAAATGTATTATGTCATATGCCACGCTTTATGCTATTGTACACTGCTTCTAATAAAAACATTTTTTTTAAATAAAAAAAAATTATGATCTGGGTTTTGATAGGGGAACAAAACATGGACTTTGCATAATTTCCAGGTTTGACAACCTCGTTAAGATAATTAGATATTACAATTATACGAACGGAATAATAATGAAAAATTGGCAAAGTTTAAAACCAATAAATAATTTAAAAATCTACAAATCAAGATTCTCTCAATGATTGATGAATGTAAGTACAACTGTAAAAGAGCCTTTGTTCCGAGATAGGAACAGAACATGCACCAGATGAGGATAATTGAAAATGTGTCGATTTTACTTCCAATGAAGCAATTATACCTATTGATAAGGATCAAATACTCAATTTCGTTGAAAATTGCTCTATCAGTGTTACAATTAATACATGCACCAAAATTACTCGAGGGATCTATATGTACTGAAATGCACATTACATTTGTTCACTTACTGCAAGAGCTTGATTTGACGTTGTATAAGGAACAGTTATTTTGTAAAAGGGGAACATTATATTTGGCCATTATCATTCCTGATTTGAGGTCATCCATAGCTTTACAATGAGTCTAGCTTAAGAAAATGTTCCATTGTTTGTGTTGTCCTTGCTTAATAGGCACATATAGTACACAAAAAAAGTAGATACCAGTTATTAATTTATGTTGGATAGTTGTAGATAGTAATAAGCATGAATGCTGTAAATAAATAGCTAGATTTCATCGTTGCACACTCAATCTCACTCATCTCACACCTTTTTTTAATCTCAGGTGGGAACCTGGACAGGATGGTGTAACGGAGCTTATTTTCTTTGCTGAACTACTCGCTGTAGATGGGGAAGGGCTTCAGTGCTTCATTACGACTCACCATATTGTGGACAGTTTTTAACCTTAACCACATAAACCACAGTTAGCCACCAAAACAGATCTGGCTGAATCAAACTCATACTCACAACAAATTGTGTAATTACTGAAACATTGTTCTGGGGATGATTTTGAAGATTGCTCCCATACTGGATGGTCAGATAACATTCCCAAACCATCACATGTTCCATATCAAAAGTGATGATGGCACACTGCTCCTCAAACAGTCACCCAGTTTACAAATGTGCTTGGGGGTTACTCTACACATAGACCACCAACCTCTGCTTTTTCTCATTCAGCCTGGACTCATTCTGAGACACAGCCTACATTGTGTATGAATTTATGAAGTAGGAGCAAGTGTGGGTCACCTGACTTCCTAAGCCATTTCCACATTTAAAAAGATCACGACTGATCTGATTGTAACTTCAACTCCACAGCCCATTTTCCTACAGTAACCCCATTACCCCTTTGCTTACCAAATAACTGTGGACCTCTGGATTAAAACTATTCAAGGCTCTGCTTCCACCATCCTGTGAGCAGAACTCCAAGGAATCATCATCCTCTGAGAGAAAGCATTTAGCCTCATCTCTGTCTTACATCAATGAGTCTTTATTTTTAAACAGTGGCCCATAGTTCTAAATGTTCCTACAAGAGGAAATGTTTTCTCCACATCCACTCAGTTTAAAGCCCTCGGGGGTTTTATGTGTTTCAATCAATTCACCTCTCGCTCTTTGAAACTGCAACCCAATAGGAATAGCATTTCCTCCTGTGATGTTGTCCATTCCAGGTAAACCTTCCCTGAAATGATTCTGAAGATAGGCACAAAAAGCTTGAGTAACTCAGCAGGTCAGACTGCATCTCTGGAGAAAAGGAATAGGTGACATTTCAGGTCGAGACCTTCTTCAGTCTGAGACTCGGGGGAAAGGGAAATGAGAGATATAGATGGTGATATAGAGATATATTGAATAAATGAATGAAAGGAATGATTCTATTGCATTTGCATCCTTCTATAAATCAGGAGACCAATACTGTACACAGTACTCCTGACATAGTCACACCATGCTCAAATATAACCTCCCTACTTTTGTATTCAATACCATATCAATAAATATTAACATTTGGTTTGCTGTCATAATTGCATGCTCTACCTCCAAACTAATCTTTACAAATCATGCATTCGGAAAACAAAATCCCTCTGCATGTTGACCTCTGCAATCTCTCACCATTTAAAGGGTGGCACAGTGGTGCAGCAGTAAGTTGCTGCCTTACAGCACCGGAGACCCAGATTTGATCCTGACAACAGGCATTGTCCAAATGGAGTTGTGTATGTTCTCGGAGGACCCGGAATGATCTCACGCCGTCACAGGTAGAATGTACAAACTCTGTAAGACAGCACCCGTAGTCAGGATCGAACCGAGGTCACTGGTGCTAGAAAGCAGCAACTCTACCACTAGGCCACTGTGCCGCCACAGTACCCCCTCCCCCCCCCCCCCCCCCCCCCCAAAGATGCAAGCATGGAAATAGTCCCTTCATGCTACTGATTACATATCATCTGTTCACGCTAGTTCTATGTTATTCCACTTTTGTATCCACACTCGGGGCATTTTACCAATTAACCTACAAACTCCCACATATTTGGGATATGGGAGGAAACCAGAGCACCTGGAGGAAACCCACATGGTTACAGGTGAAATGTGTAAACTCCACACAGGTAGCACCTGTTACAGGTAGTCAGGATTGAACCCAGGTCTCTGGCGCTGTGAGACAGCAGCTCTACCAGTGGCGACACATCCCCACAATTTTTGCACTCGTCACTTTATTTTCACGTTTCATGTATTTTGTGTTTTTTTATGACTGTTGGCAAATTAATTTCCCTCCTGGGATAAATAAAGTTCTATCGTACCGTATCAACATGTTGCCTTCACATTATTACCATGAATTATCTGATTTATCCAGCCCACAGACTATGACAGCAACTTCTAATATTTACCCAATCTCAGATGTTAAGCCAATCGAGCTGTAGTTTCACACTTTCTGTCTCCATTTATGAATAAAGGAGTAACAGTTGCAAATGTGTTACAATGCCCTAACTAATGGAACCTTCCTCAAATCAAGAGAATTTGTGAAAGCTAAAACCAATGCATAACAATCTCACTAAATATTTATTTTAAGACACTAGAATGGTCCATCAGGCCGCTTTTGCCTACATGCTCCAATAACATGGTCAGTATTGCTAGCCTAGTGATTGCATTTTTTGAATAGCTCCTTCTCGGTATATAGTGTGTTGGGAGGAAATGCAGACGCTGATTTACACCGAAGATAGACACTCAGCGGGACAGGCAGCATCTCTGGAGAGGAATGGGTGATGTTTCGGGTTGAGACCCCTTCTTCAGTCTAAGTTTTCAGATGTTAGATTGAACAGGGTCTCGACCCAAAACGTCTCCCATTCCTTCTCTCCAGAGGTGCTATGTATATATATCCGCTGGACTATGTCAATATGGCACAGTTGGTAGTGGACTTCCCTCTGAGTTGTAACTAACTCCAGATGCCAAGTACAAGACCATAGCATTATACAAATGAAAGTGATCTGCAGTGAAAGAAAATGGCTAGGTATTCTCGGAGTGAACTGACTAGCATTCCTCCCGAAAGCACCAACTCAACACCTTGCTATTGTGTGGTTTGTTCTGTGGAAATCGATCGCTTGCCTACATAATGTTGACAGCACTTGTAAGTTAGTAGTTAGATATGAAATACCTTTTAACGGATTAACAAATTAACGCAGGCAGTCCCTTGATTGTAGTCTGCGTGTTTCACACATTGAATCTACTGAGATTGGCTAAGTCGTCCACTTAGTCTTTGCTCCACAAACCTTCTCCCACTTCACTTCAGCTCATTTGATCAGCGTGCAAGCACGCACAAAAGAATTCGACAACAATGCATGGATTTCCGATATTCTTTATTTTTCCAGACTAGAACTAGCTGGACTGGGTTCTCAAACCTTCTTCGGTGGAAACTCATTATTCTTTCCCATCACCTTACTAAGCAGCTGAAAGGGGATGTTTACTCATGTTTAAGCAGTTCACCAAGGTTACCTAATGAATTGCAGTTCCACCTATTTTGCAGTAGGGTCCTCATATGTACCATGTGGAAGAGTGAGTATTGACAATACTACTGTGCTTATGTGCTCGAATGTAAAGGGCTTGGTTACTGACCCTTGTAAAGAACCACTGACCACGGCGTAAGATGTGCCGACCACTTCTCTAAGCTTCTCACCAGTTACCCAGGAGTTCTAGGTAAAAAATAATGGCCAACATTTCTGAGTCGGCTAGCATGGTTGTGAGGCATATTACAGTTTAAGAGCCAAAAGCTGTTTGGAATTAGCACTAAAAAGGGTAAAGCAACGTTTCCCTCCTGTGCCGATATCTGAATTTTTTTTATTGCAGCCAATGAATCACTGGTTTCGGTGTAACAAGATGCCATTTGTCTCAAATCAGTCTGGACTACTGTTACTTGTTAACTCTGGTGCTTCTGTGAGGCTGCAGGGGTGATTTAACTCTATCATGTCCATCAGAGCTTTGACAATGAACCAAAGACAAGCAAAGCCCCTGGGTTTAGGCAGAGATAACGAAACAGAACTAATAACTTTGATTAAAAAAAGAGCAACTCGGCAAGTCAGGCAGCATCTCTGGAGAACATGGATAGGTGACGGCCTGAAGTTTGGTCTCAAGGGGCAGGTGAAGAAGGGGGTGGGGGAGATGCGCATGGCAATTTTCATTTGCACAGAGAGTGGTGTGCGCGTGGAATACATTGCGGGGGCTGGTGATGGAGCCAGATAGGATAGGGATGTTTCAGAGGCTTTTAGATGGGCTAATGGAAGTGTAGGGAATGGAGGGATGGGGATCAAAGATAGACACAAAGTGCTGGAGTAACTCAACGGTTCAGGCAACATCTCTGGAGAAAAGGTATGGGTGACGTTTCGGGTCGGGATACTTCATCATTCAGAATGAAGAAGGTTCCCGCCTGATACAACACCCATCCTTGTTTCCAGAGATGCTGGCTGATCCGCTGAGTTACTCCAGCATCTGCAGTTCCTTTCTACACGGGATATGGATCATGCACGGGCAGATAAGATCAGTTTAACTTGGCGTCATATACAGCAAAACTTTGTGGGCCGAAGTGCCTGTTCCTGTGCTGTACTGTTCTATGGAAGCTTTCTATTGTGGAGGCATTCAAAGATTTTAAATGGTTTTGAGACAAGCGAGTTTTCAATAGCTTCAGGATGGGGTGATATTGATAGACTGCCTGAAGCCAAATCACTGCTTTGACCCAACTCAGCCTCACAATGTGCTTCCCTGGTTCAGTTCAGCATCATCTTGTTCATTCTTTTACATCTGGAAAGAGTAAGTGTGGGCTGTTGGGCACCACAGGTGGTGAAGTTGGGCATCAGGCCGAGTCCTGTACAATCCAGCACATATAAACATTTGTCTCATCAGAGGCACTGCTTCCTCTTCTTGAAGCGAGAGTCAACCTGTTGGTGGGCTTTCAGTCGCACAATATGAAGTTGCAGTTCTACAGTTGCACCAGTTGCATTCTGCAGTTTTGTTTTTTTGCCCATCCCTATCCTATAAGATATATGATGATTACAGCTAGATGTTGTAGAGGCAAAGATGGAAAAACTCTTCACATTCGACAACATATTTTCCCCACAGATTGCCAAAGATAATAGCACTGTAAAGATCTATTTTATTTACTGGGGGCAACAAAATTTGGATGCAAATGGTAAAGACACATGATATTTATGGTGGCACATTGGTGCAGTGGTAGGGTTGCTGCCTTACAGTGCCAGTCAGACCCGGGTTCGATCCTGACTGCGGGTGTTGTATGTACAGGGTTTGTACGTCCTTCACGTGATCACATGGGTTTTCTCCGAGATCTCTGGTTACCTCCCACATTCCAAAGACGTACAGGTATGTAGGTTTATTGGCTTGGTATAAGTGTAAATTGTCGCTAGTGTGTGTAGGGTAGTGTTAATGTGCAGGGATCATCGCTCGTTACGGACTCAGTGGGCCGAAGGGCCTGTTTCCGCACTGTATCTCTAAATTAAAAATTTGATGATATTCATGCTGATCAGGGAAGATTATAATTTGTTGGTCGATAAATATATTGAATTTGTTCCATACAGTGGATGCAATAGGCCTCCGAACCTCGCTACATATACAGTTTTAACATCAACAAACAATTGCAAGATTAGGATTTACCTTTCAGTACGTGTGCTACATTGTAGAGTCAGGATTAAAAAACTCCAGAGGAGAGGGAGAAAGGAAAAGAAAGGAACGATGCAGGTAGATGAGGAAAACCATCTAAAACCAATTAAATGCTGATCTGATTGGGGATACACAAAAATACTGGAGAAACTCAGCGGGTGCAGCAGCATCTGTGGAGTGAAGGAAATAGGCAACGTTTCGGGCCAAAACCCTTCTTTAGACTATGTAAAATGAATGATAGAAGATAGTCTGAAGAAAGGTCTCGACCCGATACATCACCCATTCCTTCTATCCAGAGATGCTGCCTGGCCCGCTGAGTTATTCCAGCATTTTGTGTCTATCCTCGATGTAAACCAGAATCTGCAGTTCCTTCCTACACACGTAAAATGTATGGACAGTTTTGGGAGGTAGTGATGTGGCTGATATGCTCACCTGGGATTTGGGGGTGAATCTTGTGAGGAAAAGGATTAGGAATATAAATGGAGATGCAAGAACATTCATATCCTTGAATCTTGAGCAAAACATGAAGTGATGGAACTCAATGGGTCAGGCAGCATCTGTGGAGAGAGTGGACGGGTTGTCCATTTTGGTTAAGCCACGTTTGGAGTGTTGCATACAGTTCTTGCCGGCCACTACAGGAAAGCTGTGGAGGCTTTGAAGAGGGTGCAGAAGGGGTTTACCAGATTGCTGCCTGGTTTGTACAGTATTAGCTCTTAAGAGAAGCTGTACAAACTTGGATTGTTTTCTCTGGATTATCTGAGACTGAGGGGAGAACTATAAAATTATGAGAGTCCCACCAGGGTGGAAATGTTAAAGACTAGAGACCATATCTTTAATATGAAAGGGGGATCTTGTGGGGCAAGATTTTTTACTCAGATAATGGTGAGTACCTGTAATAGAAACATAGAAAATAGGTGCAGGAGGAGGCCATTCGGCACTTTGAGCCTGCACCGCCATTCAATATGATCATGGCTGATCATCCACTCAGTATCCTGTACCTGCCTTCTCTCCATACCCCCTGATCCCTTTAGCCACAAGGGCCACATCTAACTCCCTCTTAAATATAGCCAATAAACTGGCCTCAACTACCTTCTGTGGCAGAGAATTCCAGAGATTCACCACTCTCTGTGTGAAAAATGTTTTTCTCAAATCTGGTCCTGAAAGATTTCCCCCTTATCCTTAAACTGTGAACCCTTGTTCTGGACTTCCCCAACATCGGGAACAATCTTCCTGCATCTAGCCTGTCCAACCCCTTAAGAATTTTGGAAATTTCTATAAGATCCCCCCTCAATCTTCTAAATTCTAGCGTGTACAAGCCTAGTCTATCCAGTCGTTCTTCATATGAAAGTCCTGACATCCCAGGAATCAGTCTGGTGAACCTTCTCTGTACTCCCTCTATGGCACGCTGCCAGGGATGGTCGTGGAGGTAGATATAACAGTGGAGTTTAAGAGGCTTTTAGATAGGCTCATGG
The DNA here is from genome assembly GCF_028641065.1 of Leucoraja erinaceus. Classification (NCBI taxonomy): domain Eukaryota; kingdom Metazoa; phylum Chordata; class Chondrichthyes; order Rajiformes; family Rajidae; genus Leucoraja; species Leucoraja erinaceus. The sequence continues at coordinate 11,738,020 of NC_073390.1, forward strand.
AGGGACATATTCAGGTAATGGAGGGGCACTGATCATATGCAGGTACAGTAGATGAGATTAGGTTAGCTTAGCATCATGTTCAGCACAGATATTGTGGGCCAACAAGCCGGTCCCTATGCTATACCTTTCCATGTTCTATGTTCTGACCCACTGAGTTCCTCCAGCACTTTATATATTGCTTAGGAATACAAATGGGAGCTTAACGGGTAATAACAACAAGATATTTGCGCTGAACCACTAGCCCTAGATAAATAAACGTCATCGCGGCTCATAAATCTGAACTTTGCTAGGGCAGTTAAACTGTTTCTTTAAAAGCTCCTTTGGTGAAATGGCTATGGGCAGCTTTCAACTTACAAGAAATTGGATTTAAGGTTGCAAATTCCAACACTCGAAGGCTACGGTTCCAATGAGTCCCTGTATCCAACTTTCTCCTTTTCTACATTACATTCCCTGTTGCCTTTACAAAGCGGTGACCACCCGCTATTTTAGTTGGTGTCATGAGCTGCCCTGTTTTTTTTCCCCCCTAATTTCCAAGCCCAAGCCGCTCTCCAAAGTAATGCAGGTGCGTGTTTCTTTAATGAGAGCCTTTAAAAGTGTTGGAATAGTAACAGTGAAGCTGCTGTTTCGGGCTGCCAGTCTGTTTTTCATTAACAACCCAACAAATGAAATTCCTTTTCACCATCACCCAAGGCTGGATTTCAACTATCATGCAGCAATAATTATATGCTGGGCGGGAATCCATTCAAAAAATTACAAAACACACTGTGTGACAAGCATGTAACTGAATAAGTTTCAACCTATTTTTTTTTTGAAGCAGGGAGTCACTTGGTTTCTATTTAGGACGAAAGGGAAACTTTGGGTTATTAAGGTTGTAAGGGCGAGTTGCTGTACGAAATGGAGAACCCCCTAGGTAGAACAGAGGGCACGATAACTAGAAACAGATCGGGGTGGAGGCCTGGGAGCTGATTGCGATGGAGTTTAAGCTGCACTACTGTATGGTAAAACTCATCTGTACTCCAGCCACTTAGTCTGATTGGGGATCGACACAACTAGCTGGAGTAACACAGCGGGACAGGCAGCACCTCTGGAGAGAAGGAATGGGTGACGTTTCTTCAGAGACCTGAAACGTCAGCCATTTCTTCTCTCCAGAGATGCTGCCTGTCCCGCTGAGTTACTCCAGCTTTTTGTGTCTATCTTCGGTGTACACCAGCATCTGCAGTTCCTTTCTACACACTTAGTCTGATTGGTCCCAGTCACACATTGAGTCCTATTTTCCTCCACCAGCTGTAACAAAACATTAATAACGTGACTGGCATATTCAGAATAAAATGATTCTGAAATGAACTTTCTTTAGACTCTGCTCGAGTTTCTTAAGGCACACGAGCATAAATCCAGCATGGTATCAGGTGTTGTTTTCAGGGAATGAAGGGGCCCAAGGCAGCTACCACTATATGTGTCTATGTGGAATATTGGGAAGAAATGGCATAGGTTCTCAGTGAGGGACACCAGGTATTTATGAGCGCACGTTAAGAGACACATTTAACTTTCAGGAGATATTTAGAGTACTTTAAAATAGTTTTCTAGCCTTTGCCAATTGAAGGCTTTGACGAGAATTGATAGCAGCTCACATCCTTAAATCTAAAACCTCCATTTGTTTGGCTTTTTATATGTAAAGAAAAACACTCCTGCTGTAAAGTGAAACAGGATAGTGCATCTGGTGAGGAAGTAACTTGCTGACAAGTAGCAAGATTAGGGATCCCTCATTATATTGAGGAACTTTGCGTCTGTCTTGGGACAGGAACATGGATTATGAGCAGTGGTGATTAGTGGATGCTGTTCAGGAAATTCCAGCAGTCCGATGGTCTGTTAGCACACAGCCCACTGATTCATATGTCATCTGCTAGCTATAAACTCCAAATTTGCTGTAAACCCATTATTTAAACACACTTGAAATAAGACATTGAACAAGTTAATTAGCTGGGTGATTAGAAACTAACCGCGCTGTTGGGAACGCATTCCATTTGTAATATTGGTGCATGCACATCCGAGAAACAAAAAAAAAAAAAATGCATTTGAGCATTTTAAGAAAAGGTTGGAAATTCTGGCAAACCACAGCTCTGCAACTTTCTGCTTCAGTTTGTGAATAGGTTACCTTTCAACACACTTAAAACAAGGATGATTTAATAGATTGCTTTGTCCTTAATGAAAAATGCCCCCAGCCTCAACCCAAACAAAGCATCTAATGTGCGGTTGGCTTTTTTTTTTCCTTTGGCAAGGCCGCTCTGTACTGATAAGGCCGTTGCTCGCTATTCTCTAAGGACTGGAGCTGCTGGAAGACTGCAACGGACCTCATCCCCTGTTACTTCTGATGCGGGTGATCTTCCGACTCCACGGCGCCAACCACAACATGTTACCCACCGTGAGAGAGCAGGACGCAGGCACGGGCGGTCAGGAATTATCGTCTATCATACTGATTGACGAAACCAAGAGTGAGTAGAAAAAATAAACACGAACAGAGACTGCAGTGTTTAGGGCAGTCAGCTGGGAGTTTCAGTATTTGGCCTCGGTGATCCCAGTCTCATGGTGGGTTATCTTTCCCTTCTGCTATCATTTATCATAACTCTAAGGCCAGGGAGAAACAAAACCCGGACCATTCTCTTGGTTACATTCACTCTGCCTTTCTCCTTCTCCGAACCTTCTTCCTTTTAACACAACAGCCCATCACTTCCCACCCCCACCCCCCTCTCCCGCCCCCTCACAAAAGCCCCATCTCTTCACATCCCAATCCCTGACGCACAATGAAATCCAACACCATTGCAAGCTCCCATTCAAGTCATCAACCTGTATTATTTTATCGATTCAGAAATGTATGTACATTTATGTTAGCGTAGACAAACAGGGTTCAATATTTAACTAACACAGAGGCTAAATTATACTAAAATAAAATGCCTTCTGATAGCAGATTTTTTTCTTCCCTCTTATGTGCTTATCACACATATGCAGAAAACCGGACTGTAGAACCTGTTTCAAATTTAGAAGATTCCTATGTGTCTGGAGAAGGGATCCGACCCGACACGTCGCCTATTCCTTTTCTCCAGAGATGCTGCCTGACCCACTGAGTTACTTCAGCACTCTGTGTCCATCTTTAGACGAGTCCAATTTCATTTCTATCGTCACTGTGTTTGTTGTAAAACATGTTAAATTGCACACATATCAAACAACTCGATATTGAACCACAGAGTAATCAGGTATGGCTCATTCTCTTTAGGCTGTTTCTATCCATAGGTCATCCCCACTCGCTACAACGTTCAAGAAGGGACTGCAGATATTGGAAAATCGAAGGTAGACAAAACTGCTGGAGAAACTCAGCGGGTGCGGCAGCATCTATGGAGCGAAGGAAATAGGCAACGTTTCCGGCCGAAACCTGTCTTCAGACTGAGGGCAACGTTTCGGCCCGAAACGTTGCCTATTTCCTTTGCTCCATAGATGCTGCAGCACCGGCTGAGTTTCTCCAGCATTTTTGTCCACTTGCTACAACCACTTGTACACACCGGGTGGGGATTATAAATTGATCACCTGTGTTGCTTGCAACAAGAGGACATTCAGGGTGGTTCATTTACTCAGTCACATCCCCGCAAGGTGCTTCGATATGGCTGACTTCACTTCAGTTATTTTCACCTAGACCAGCCTCAGGTAAGCCATGCTCACTTCAACTGCAAGCAGCCAGATCCGAATCACTAACATCTCTGGAATTTCACGGGAAGCCCGGAATGGTTTACCTGCTTCGGGCAGCAAGTGCGCAGGGAGATCTTAATGAGATCTTAATGCTGTCTACTTCAGTAACTCATTGTCAAGACCGGGTATAGAATGAGCCCACGTTAATTGTCAATATTAATGATATGCTGATGTGTTTCCGCTCCCTCTGAAGGATTAAAAAGAAATGGTCTTAGATACGTCTTGTTCATTGACCAAAGAATACGGGAACGCTGTACATAATGTGGTCATTCGTAAATGGAATTAAGGACTCTGTTCACGCATGATTTAATAGTTCAATGCACCTACATCCAAAGAATCTTTAGATGTATGGCTTTTAGACGAGAGGGTCTTTACTTGTAGATCAAAGCTTGCTGAATTCAATATTGCTACACACTTTGCTTAGAATTCAATGTGCAGTCATTAATACCACTTAAATAAAGTGGCAAACAGGTTTAAAGTTTAGAGATACAGTGTGGAAACAGGCCCTTCGGCCCACCAAGTCCGTTTTGACCAGCGATCCCTGTACACGAGCACTATCCTGCACACCAGGGACAATTTACAAGTTTTACCAAAGCCAATTAACCTACAAACCTGTATGTCTTTAGAGCAGTGGTTCCCAACCTTTTTTTGGCCATGCCCCACCTAATCACCTCTAAAATCCTGATGCCCCCCCCCCCCATGTGGTGATATATAATTCTTATAATTTAAAAAGTGAACTCCGTTTCAGCTGAAGAAGCTTAAAACGCCAATACCTTGTTTTAAACAAGCTTCAAAAGAACATGGCATCCATGAAAAAGAAAAAATGAAATATATGTTTCAAAACATATAATAGAGAACTATTTGAATCGCATTTCTAAATCCAATTCAATAAATAAGGTTCTCCCATGACCTCGCACGCTTCGTACGACATGCATGAAGAGCGATGGCGCGGTGATTATGTAATAACTACACAATAAAGACCTTTTTTACCCCCAAAAAATTATTTACTCAAAATAACATCTGAAACATAAACTACATATGTTTACCTGATGGAAAATCCAAAAAAATAAAAATCAAAAATTTGGACCCAGACCTCCTCAGTCGTGCTCAATTGCCCCCCTTAAAAATCAAATTGCCCCCCTGTGGGGCGTACGCCCCACGTTGGGAACCACTGCTTTAGAGTGTGGGAGGAAACTGGAGCACCCGGGGAAAACCCATGAGGTCACTGGGAGAACGTACCAACTACACACAGACAGCACCCATAGTCAGGATCGAACATGGGGCTGATGCTGTAAGGCAGCAACTTTACCGCTGCACCACCATGCTGCCCCATAGGTTCAATCTCCATTCCCAAACTGGGTAGTAACCGGTCGATATTGCACCTCCCACACTAGGCGTAATGAATTTAAAACCTAGCAAAACATGCTGTCTGAACCAGGAGTGAAAGTAACTTAATTTTCTTGATCAGTGTAGTCATGTTGAAACATAGAAATATAGGAGCAGGAGCAGGAGTAGGCCATTCGCCCTTCCAGCCAGCACCGCCATTCAATATGATCATGGCTGATCATCTAAAATCAGTACCCTGTTCCTGCTTTTTCCCCCATATCCCTTGATCCCTTTAGCCCTCAGAGCTAAATCTAACTTGACCATTTCTTATCAGCATGACATAAAGTGCTGGCGTAATTCAGTGAGTCAAGCAGAATTTCTGGACAACATGGATAGGCGATGTTGTGGGTCGGGACCCTTCTTCAATGTGAAGATGAGTCCCAACCCAAGACATTGTCTATCTATCTCCTCTAGGGGTACTGCCATACCTGCTGAGTAACACCAGCACTTTGTGTTTTACTCAAGATTCCAACATCTGCAGTTCCTTTTGCCTCGTCTCAGCCCAGTTGCAACTCAACATTGTGTTGGCCACTTTCTAACAGAGTCACAGAGTCATACAGCATGGAAACTAGCCCCTTGGTCCAACTCGTCCGCGCCAACCAAGATCTAAGCTGGTCCAATTTGTCTGTGTTTGGCCAACATCCCTTTAAACCTTTCCTATCCATGTACCTGTCCAAGTGTCTTCTAAATGCTGTTCTCGTATCTGCCATTATACTAGATACTATTATATTGTATCTAGTATAATGGCAGCTCGTTCTATCTACCCACCAACCTCTGAGTGGAAAAGTTGCCCCTCAGGTTCTTATTAAATCTTGCCCCTCTCACCTCAAACATATGTTCTCTTATTTCCCCTGGTACATATACTTTCAACTCTTGGTATTGTCACAGAATACAACATTTTAACGTACTTCCCGGGGTAAATAAAACACAAAATTTGACAACACTCCACCTAAGCAGATAGCATGGGAGATAGCTGACAATTGAGAGAGGGAAATATTTGGAGGAGCAAATAGAGGGAGGGTTTAGGGAACATGTAACAGAGTTTGGGGTCTTGGCAAATAAAGAAGAATGGCCAATTAACACGATAATTACGTGCAGACTTGCAGGTGGGAAGTAATTGTGGAAAAAGCAAAGGAGAATTAGAAAACTAGGACATGATTGTAGGTCAGCAAACAGGGCTATAGACTACCGAGGAAAGGAAAAAATACTTGCAGATACATGGACACTTTCACAAAGGTAAAATGTCCGACAACTGCTCTATAGCAAAGAACATATCTTCTATGTCTGATTTCTCTGCAATATAATAAACATGTCTGCCTACCCATTTCTTCTTAGCAAGCTCCCAGCAACAAAACAAAAAATCTGATTATGACTCAGATACTGGAGGTAATGTTGGCTGAGGGATAACATTTCAACGGGTCGTTGCAGAGAACAATTCCAGTTCTTCTTCAGGACAGCTTGATTCATTCTTTCAGGTTAGCCGAAGAGGTAGACAGCATTTAGCATCTCATTCAAAAGATGGGACCTCTGAGACAGGCATGTTACATGGCTAAGGCTGAATATATGCATTAATAACTCCAATAAACAGCATTAAGAAAGAAAAAGAAGATTAATAACGGCTGTTATTGTGTCCATTGGGAGTCTCTCTTTTCCGTTACATTACACTATTGGCTCATAATGGGAGTGCAGAAAGATAAAGCGGCATTCTAGCATACATTGCACTCATTCACCCCTGAAGGAAGAAGTCTCGCACCTGCGTTTGCATGTGTGGCTCTATTCTATGCTCTATTCTCTTGGCAGCCATTTATTAACAGGAGAAGTACATGAGTAAGACTGACATGTTCTCATTGCATTCAAACGACTCTGTTATTCCTTTATAGAGCAAACTGGAGGTCTCTCTTTGGTTGCACATTTTCTATTTAAATCACATACTTCATAGTGCAACAAATGCATGCCAAACATGTTGTTCAAGAAGGAACTGCAGATGCTGGAAAATCGAAGGTACACAAAAATTCTGGAGAAACTCAGCGGGTGCAGCAGCATCTATGGAGGAGGAGAGCTTCTTCAAAGTAGGCATACCTTGAGAAAATTTCGCAGTGGAGTAGACAAAGTGTTCAAGAAGGAACTGCAGAAGCTGGAAAATCGAAGGTGCACAAAAATGCTGGAGAAACTCAGCGGGTGCAGCAGCGTCTATGGAGTCTGAAGAAGGGTTTCGGCCCGAAACTTGGCCTATTTCCTTCGCTCCATAGATGCTGCTGCACCCGCTGAGTTTCTCCAGCATTTTTGTGTACCTTGCATGCCAAACATATTGGTTTCCTTGCGGGGAACTCGAACTGCTTGTTTTCAAATGAATGCGTACCAAAAAAAAATCTTTTGAGAGGCGTTGACAAATATAAAGCAATTCTGCGGTGTAAGGACGGAGATGTAATTCTGCTTTGAAGAGATCCAAATGCAGTATAAATCTAAAGCAGTACAAAATTAGAAAAGCTTACCCAACATAAAAGGACATGTGCCAACCATAAAGGCATCTCCCAAAATGAAGACTGAAACATTGCTGACGTTGAAAAAAATGCCAGTGGATGCAGAGGAAATTAGGAAATCAAGTTTCCTGACTTAGTGTATCCAAAGTGCATTGATCAAGCTGTGGAAACTCAATCCAAAAATAAAACAGTCATCAAAAAAACTCTGCATAAAATGATGGAGATGGTTTCTATTCTGTTGACAATTTGATAGTGAAATGTGATTGATATCATTTTAGAATGAAGTTGCATACCGAGTAGAATTATATCCTTAAAATAACCGTTTAGATCCAAAAAGCTTCACTTAAGGAAGACCTTTGTAGCCGACACGCATTACAGGCAACAGAAATGAAGAACTGCAGATGCTGATTAATACACAAAAGGGCACAAAGTGCTGGAGTAACTTAGCAGGTCAGGCGGAATCTCTGGCGAACATAGATAGGTGACGTTTCGGAGAAGTTATCCAGAGATGCTGCATTACCTGCTGAGTTATTCCGGCACTGTGTGCATTTTTTAAGCATTACAGGCAAGGGCTTTAGTCAAGAATGTAGATTTCACCATAAGAGTCACAGTGGAGCAGCAGGTAGAGCTGCTGCCTCACGGTGCCAGAGATATGGGTTTGATCCTGACCTCTGATGCTGTCTGCGTAGAATTTGAACATTGCCCCTATGACCATGTGGGTTTCCACTGGGAGAAACATAGAAACATATAAATTAGGTGCAGGAGGAGGCCATTCGGCCCTTCGAGCCAGCACGCCATTCATTGTGATCATGGCTGATCGTCCCCTATCAATAACCCGTGCCTGCCTTCTCCCCATATTCCTTGACTCCACTAGCCCCTAGAGCTCTATCTAACTCTCTCTTAAATCCATCCAGTGACTTGGACTCCACTGCCCTCTGTGGCAGGGAATTCCATAAATTCACAACTCTCTGGGTGAAAAAGTTTTTTCTCACCTCAGTCTTAAATGACCTCCCCTTTATTCTAAGACTGTGGCCCCTGGTTCTGGACTCGCCCAACATTGGGAACATTTTTCCTGCATTTAGCTTGTCCAGTCCTTTTATAATTTTATTATAGCTCTGGTTTTCTCCCACATTCTAAAGACATGCAGGTTTGGAGATTAATTGGCAAATGTAAATTGTAAATTGTCCCCAATGTATAGGATAGTGCTGGTGTATGGGGTGATTGCTGGTCAGCGTGGACTCAGTGGGCCGAATGGCTTGGTTCCACGCGGTATCTCTAGAGTCTAAAGTCTAAACACTCCGATTTCCTCTCACATCCCAAAGACGTGTGGATTTGTAGGTTGATTGGCTTCTGTAAATTTGCTCCCCGTGGGTTGGTAGTGGAAGCGAAGGTGGCGTAACATGGAACTAGTGTGAACGGGTGATCAATGATTGGCGTGGACTCGGTGTGCCAAAAGGCCCATTTCCATGCTTTAAACTAAACTAAACTAAACTAAACTAAACTAAAAGTCCTTGAGCCATTCCTTAACAGGAACTGTTACCCTCTTCTAACCCCATCTGATCTAATCATGGACTTTTACACATTTACCAAATTTCCTTTTTGCTCAAAGGAGAAATATTATATTTATTGGTTGAATCAGCTGACGGCGATGCTCTATCTGCTCTGATGATCCGGTTGAGGCACACGTAATTGTGCAGGACAGTGATATTAAATAACAACAGCATCCGGTTTGTTTCAGTGAAGACAAGTGCTCTGATTGAGGATGGAAACTGATCCGAATTCTCAACACTGTCGGGCGGCACGGTGGCGCAGCGGTAGAGTTGCTGCCTTACAGCGCTTGCAGTGCCGGAGACCCGTGTTCGATCCCGACTACTGGTGCTGCCTGGACGGAGTTTGTACCTTCTCCCCGTGACCTGTGTGGATTGTCTCCGAGATCTTCGGTTTTCTCCCACACTCCAAAGACGTACAGGTGTGTAGGTAAATTGGCTTGGTAAATGAAAAAAAAATGCCCCTCGCATGTGTAGGATAGTGTTAATATGGATCACTAAACTAAACAAAACTAAAAGTGATTTTAATTTGGCAAGGAATTATTGCGTAAATATTTCAAATAATATACAAAACCTAGTATGTTACATTCTTCATGAGGCCTGAGATGCCAAGTGCAGCTTGTGTTGTCTCGGTGGGTTCAGAAGCAATGCTGTGCTGGCAACAAACTTTAAGTAGTGACATGTGATTGCTTCTGGTCCAGGATGGGAACAAGTACATAATGGCTTCCACATAAAACATTCACATCTAAAATATGGAGCATTGTTCAGGTACAGAAGAGAGCCATTTGGCCCCTGGAGTTATTCTGATTTCTAAAAGACCAATCCAGTTAGTCCCATTCCACCACCTCTTTCCCCATTATCTTGCAAACTATTTCCCCTTCAGGAGTCTACCTAATGATCTCTTGAAAGACATGGTTGATTTTGTTTCTACCTTACAGTTCCAAATTATATTTGCTTTTCATTCAAAAATAGCTTTGCCTGAAATCTTTTGTCAAAATATTAACCTGGGTCTTCTCCCTCAGATGCCTTGCACAGGAACTGCTCCTCTCATTAACTCTATCTAAACTAACCATGGACTTGTACACATCTACGAAGATTCCCCTTTTCACCATTTTTGCTCGAAGGAGAAAAATACTTTTTTTATTGCTTGAATGTAAGCAAGATTCTTATTCAATGTTCCAGGCCTCTTGATGTTAAGCCAATGACAACCACTGTGCTACCAAACCACAGATCTCTTTCCTCCAATTCTGGCCCCTCGTGCTTTCCTGATTTGCACATTCTACCATTGGCAGACATGCCCTCCACTGTTCGTGCCTTTACCTATGGAAACTCCCTCATCTCCTTGAGCCTCTCTTTCTTCAAGACACTCTTTGAAACCAACTTCATTGATCAAGCTTTTTGGTTACCTCGACCAATACCGTTTTATGAGGAAAAAACAGGCAGAGTGCTGGAGTAACTCAGCGGATCAGACAGTATCTCTGGAGAACATGGGGATAGATAATATGTCAGGTCGGGACTCTTCTCAGCACCTCTTATGAGTTCATTTTCAACCACTTGTGAAGCACTTTGCAATATTGAACTGCAGTAAAGGTTCTATGTAAAAGCAGTATGTAGAAACAAGGAACAGCAGATGCTGGTTTATACCAAAGATAGACACAAAGTGCTGGAGTAACACAGTGGGTCAGGCAGCATCTCTGGAGAAAAAGGATGATGTTTTGGGTTGTATCAGGTCTGAAGAAGGGTTTCAACCCAAAACATCGCCTATCCTTTTTCTCCAGAGATGCTGCTAGACCCGCTGAGTTACTCCAGCTCTTTGAGTCTATCCAAGGCACTACGTAATGTGGACTATTGTTGCGCTTGATGCTGATTAAATCGCATCAAATTATATTTAATAAGGCTGCCAATCCTCTTTGAAATTGTAATAAATCTAGCACATTATAAAAAAATATTCTCATGAGATTATCTGTACCCCTAATAGATTTATTATTTCTCGTTTATTGCCTTCCGTTGTGCCAACCCCATTTCTTTATTTTTAAGATGTAATTGCAAGGGGCTTTCTTAATTCATAGCCAGGTTGGAAAGCCGAGCTAATCAGAAGTCAAGAAAGTTACTTCAATGTAATCATGCCATAATTCATGGCCACTGCCCTGCAACCGAATTTTGATACATTACCCTCTCAAATAACAATACCGTCTCCCACAGCAGCGCTGCACGCAGCGACAGACACGGGAGAAAGAAGGTGATTGACTCTTGCAGACAGAAAACGTGTTATATATTAGCCTTGTCAGCCATCATAAAGTATTCCCCTAAGTATCGGTATATGTGCAATCTGTCCACTTCCTTGCAGAGTTCCCATTCTCCCAGCAGCACTACCATTCTAACTCAACAGCATCCAGCTCTTAACAGCTGCTTAAAGCTGATACAAGCACTTCTATCTCTCAGCAGGCAATTCTTACATAACCATTTATTTTTCCAGATTTTCTTTTTAAAAGAGCCTGCAGGATTTAATTATGTATACAGACACTCCTATAAACTCTATTCTGAGAGCTTTATTGACTTTTCACTGTGCCTGCATATTCCTACAATTAAACCAAATAACACTTTCCATTTCTGCCAAAGCCTTGCCCAGGTTTTTGCTTGCTGCAATAACATTATCCACTCAAATAGATAATAGTTATCAGGAACAGCTGCGGTTTTTACTGCACCTTAACCTTAGAGGCAATCAATTGGACCACTTCACCTCAGAGTCCAGTACAAAGCTCGTGGAGTTTCTTGGACTGTAAAAGTGACAAGGGCAGTGGCAAGGGTAAAAGGAAATGACCTGCCTCTCATTCATGTTTTTGCGGCAGTGAAAGGCTTCGGAAGGCGTGAATGGTCCGCCTTTTCGGGAGGCCGCTCTCTGAACTGGATCTGTTCAGTGTCGTGCTTTCACTTCCCCCGTTCAATAGCAGCCACGCAGTGCTACCAAAGGCTGCCCAGCTGACTGAAGGCCAGGGTATTCGCGGGACGAGGGGTAGAGGCGGAGAGGGGGGGGGGGGGAGAGATAGCTGTTGCCTTTGTCTACTTTCTCCAGTGCGATTCTACGGTATTTACAAGGCTTCCTGCTGCCCCCCATTCAATACAGCGCGTGACATTTCATACACAGTGGGCAGCCACAGGCACACCAGGCCCGTCTGTGGAAACCTACCTCTTTTTCATACATCTCTAGCAGAATTATGCACCTCAACTGCTCTCTTAAGCTATTCTAATTTCCCTTCCCCTCTTTAAGCTGCCCTGTGAGCCATGAGTATGCATTAAAATCTCCCTAAAACAGTTACCCAGAGGCAATGTAATTCCAAAACAAGCACCTAACACTTCACAGCTAAGAAATAATGGATTAATTTGAACCTAATGTCGCCCCAGTTTACTGCTCCAAATGTTCTGCAGACATAGCCTGGAGGCAGAGTGCCGTGGTATGAGTACAACTGCTGGAACTGCAGCTACAGTTGGCTTAACATCTGTGCTTCACATTTACCATGTGCCTCATTATCCTGTGCCCTACTGTGCCTACCTGTCCCAATCAGGCCTCCCAGCCACAGGCTATCCAATTTTTTCCCAACTAAGAATCTTTGTTCTCTTTCTCACTTACTAAATTTCTGCGAGACCTCTGCACCCTTAGCAGTAGGGGTTTCTGTCCAGGCATGCCTTATGTGTTCTGGAGACTCTGAACATTTCTTTAATAAACAGAGAGAGGGGGGGGAAAAAAAAGTGAAACATAAAAATGCTCCAACCTGTCACTAAATAAATCTCTCCCCCCTTTTTTTCCCCGCTGCTTCTAATACCAGGCCTGAACACATCAGAAAGTTGTTTGTTTGACTTTATAGGGCTGATTTATTTTGAGAGTGTGAAGTGTGAACACTGGGATCAGCAAGCACACATTTTTGAGCTGGAGAAACCAGAGAAATGATTAGTGCCTACTTTTCAAATGAAAATATTTTTTCTGAATAGTAAATGTTTTTACTGGGCACCACCTGATTTAACTTGAAGCCCTCGTTCGCAGCGAGACCGTGAAGTTTGAAATATTTGTCACTAAAGCCAATTAAAATATAGAAATGAGTTAAAGGGTCACAAATATGCACTCTAGTACCAGTTTTACATACGAGCTATAATAGATACATTGTTAAAGTGTGGTAATTACAGTATGAGGTTTGGGTTCTGGAGATTAGCTCGATGCATGGATCTAGATCCAAGGCTATACTGTATGATGCTTACATAAGATGTATGGAACTAATCATGTGACATTAATTTGATGATTTCATTAAGCCAGGACGTTGACTAATTACCCTTACCTGTAAAACGTTAAACAAACTTTCCAATGCTGATGTGGGACTATGATTAAAGCTTACAAATCATTTATTTCAGTATTTTCTCTTCTACACACACTTGGCTCTCTCTCTCGAGCTGGTGACCATTATAATTTTTTTTTCAGGTGGTTGTAAAAAAACCTAGCCTCCATCTGGTTTGCATCAATAGTAGGGCAAAGGTATTCTCCACCTTCACATTCTGTTTATCACCAATCTACTAACGTAATGAATGGAGATGCTTCTGTCTCTATTTGTTACCCATTCATTTAGCACAATGATCCCAGAAAGTGCTCAATATTCCTCCACCTGGAAAGCAAATTAAAATGAGTTTTTTTTTTAATGTTGTGCACAGTATGAAACAATGCTGAGTCTTCACACTAATGCTCTTTTGCTTCACTACCATTGCTTAAAGCAATAGAATGATTCATAGACAAGTGTTGTGTGCAGCTTTTATTGAAAGGCAGTAAGTAGTTGGTTAGGCTAGGTGTTAGTTTTGTCTCATAACATATGCCCATAAGCAAAAGTAGCAAAATGGGCAATACTCTTTTTGGCGGCTGTGGGCCATTAAAAACTCCCGAGTAAGGAGATTTCATCTTGTTCCATGTCGCTTTCATAAAAAATCTCTATAAAGTTTTTACATACAGACACCAAGTTAATCTTGCTGCACACCTGAATAACTCAAGCGTCTGTTTATGAATGGCTTCTGTGTAGTAAGTTAATTTTTCATTGAGAGAAGGTTTCTTGCATTCTATTCCTTCAGTTCCTATTCCATCCTTCATCAAGAATATAAATAAGACTAATTTTAAACATTCACCCCACTGAATTCTCTATCCAGTTCCTAAACTTTAATTTAAGTTGACAGTCTCTTGCGCAACAAAGTTACTCAGCTAACTGAAGAAAACATAGAGCAGTATTATAGCACAAGAATGGGCCCTTTGGCCCACAATGTTTGTGCTGAACATGATGGATGCTGTTAAACTATTCGATGTGTACATGATCCATTCTTGTACATGATCCATATCTTCCCATTCCCTGCACCTACATGTGCCTGTCTACAAATCTTTTAAAAACCACTAGATAGACACAAAATACTGGAATAACTCAACATGACAGCCAGCATCTCTTGGTAGAAAGAATGGGTGATGTTTCGGGTAGAAAATTATAATGGTCGTCAGCTCGAGAGAGAGAGAGAGAGAGAGAAGTGTGTAGAAGAGAAAATACTGAAATAAATGATTGTAAGCTTTAATCATAGTTCCACATCAGCATTGGAAATGTGTTTAACGTTTTACAGGTAAAGGGTAATTAGTCAACATCCTGGCTTAATAATTTTCGGCCACCTGCTGCGATTACGATGGGTGCCGGCAGTCACCGAAAAATCACGTAAGTGGGACAGGCCCGTAAGGTGCTGCATGTGGCCTCACTCTGGCAATGGAGGAGGCTCAGGACAAAAAGGTCGGTATTCCCGCGCTGACCTTTCCTTCCTGGTGTTCCTCCATTGCCAGAGAGTGGCCACAGACACACAGGAGGGACAGCACCTCATATCCCACAGTATCCACCTATTATTTGCCAGACTTTGTCCTGCCCCTCCTAGCTTTTTCCTACCCACCCCCCTACTCATAGTCAATCTGAATAAGGGTCACGACCCGAAACGTCACCTATCCATGTTATCACAAGATGTTGCCTGACACATTGGGGCACAACATCCAGCACCTTGTCTTTTGCTCACTTAAGTTACGACTCCTCTGCCTTGCACCTTCAGTGTTCATTCATGAACTAATTATTGGCAGATAATTGGGGGGAGGGGGAAAGATTAATGGAGATGTTCAGGGCAGGTTTTTTTACATAGAGAGTGGTGGGGGCTGGAATACATTGCCAGAGGCAGATAGACCACGAGCTCCACAATGTTAAAGTCCTCAGGCTCCTGTGGTAGAGCTCAGAGGTCGATCCCTGGCAAAGGCTACCAACTCCTCGATTTGAGGCCTTTGCTGGAACATTGAATTCTTTACTTTGAGGTAACCCCCACTCTCGCTTCTTCCTCCCACTCCCCCTCCACCTCTCCCTCTCCCCTTGGATCTGTACCTATTTCTCCCCTCACAACTTGTAGGGCCGCACAACTCTTCAATCCTTTTGTCTCACACCTTCTGCCTTTCCATCTCTGGCCTTTGTCCAACCATCTGCCTATCAAAATCCCACCTCAACTGTATAAACCTATTACTCGCTGTGCTTTAACCTGCCCCTCCTCTCTTCCAGCTCCCCTCAGTTTGATCTTGTCTTGAACTCAGTTGCTGTCTAAGCGCAATTTACATGTTTTCTCCGTGATCGCATGGGTTTCCTCCGGGTGCTCTGGTTTCCTCCCACATCCCAAAGACATGCGGGTTTGTAGATTAATTGGCCTCTGTAAATTTCCCCTAATGTGCAGGGAACAGGAAAGTGGGAGAAAATCGAACTGGTGTGAATTGGGTCAGTGGTCAATGGTCAGTGTAGACATGGTGTACTGAAGGGTCTGTTTTCATACTGTATATCTCAACGGAATGGAAGTGAGCAGCACAGTGGCGCAGCTGACCAGCACCAGAGACACGTGTTCGACCCTGGCCTCGGGTGCTGTCTGTACGGAGTTTGCACGTTTTTCCTATGACCCATGGGTTTCCCGTGGGTGCTCCAGTTTCCTTCCAAAGATATGCAGTCTTGTAGGTTGATTTGCCTGTAAATTGCCCTTAGGATGTGAAGTGGACAACAAGGCCCAATTCAATGTTGTTGAATCATTGAATCTCTAAACTAAACTAAAGCTAAGACCCTGCTTTAGTTCTTGAGTGTACTTGAGGAAGTGGGTATATGGAACAATTGCCAGAGGAGGTAGTTGAGACAGGTACCATAACAGCATTTAAAAAACACTTATACAGGTACATGGATAGGAAATGTTTAGCGGGATATGAGCCAAATGCAGGCAAATAGGACGAACTTACATGAGATATCTTGGTCATCATGGAAGGGCTGCTTCCATGTTGTATGAGTCTTTGACTCTATGTGCTGTGAAGTTTGGTATTACAATTGGTTTATTATTGTCAAGTGTGCTGAGATACAGTGAAAACCTGTCTAGTGTAACATCCAGGAAAATTATACCATACATGAGTACAGTCAAACCATGCAAGAGAACAATGGATAGCGTGAAAAGAGAAAGGAAACAGAGTGTAGAGTATAGTGTTACAGCTACAGTGACAGTGCTGAAAAAAAAGAAAATAGTGCAAGGGCCACAACAAGGTCACGGTGGCACAGCGGTAGAGTTGCTGCCTTACAGCACAATGCAGCGCCAGAGACCCGGGTTCAATCCCAACTACGGGTGCTGTCTGTATGGAGTTTGTACGTTCTCCCCATGATCTGCGTGGGTTTTCTCCGAGACCTTCGGTTTCCTCCCACACTCCAAAGACGTACAGGTTTGTAGGTTAATTGGCGATTAAAAAAATAGTTAAATTGTCCAAGTTGGTGATATGCAGAGTACCGCCCTGCCGACTACAAAATTCAGAAGGTTCAGAAGGTTCAGAAGGTCGATAGGGAGAACAGGAAAACATCCTTGGCTTCTGAGGGATCTGTGCAGCAGGGAAGGAGTTGTTCTTGGATGTACCCTTGTTGTAATACAATCTATTGTTATTGTAGAGAAGCAAGGCTTTCAGATCAGCTTTTTAATGGAGCTCCACTTGGGTGGACTCCACTAACCACCGATTGCCCATTTCCTGGTTTAATGTTTGTAAACCATTAGCCAGCATCATATTTTTTTTAACCAACTACTCAGCCACAGAAAATGCAGATTACAGCCAATTTGTGAAAAACCTTGCCTTCCAAAGTTTTTTTTTCAAAAACCAGTTGAGTGGCGAAGGAACAGGATGTGTAGTTCCCTTATTTACAAACACAGATGTAGTTGAAGAATAACCAGCAAACTTGATTGTGTTGTCCAAGCTGATATTTAACTGTTTTTTTTTGGATGTTTCATCTGTGGTGAATCCACAACTTTTGTTAGCTGTGCACATTTCATTTTACTCAGTAAATATGTGGAACGTCATATGCCAGCAGTGGCTGCTGTATAATAGACTCGTTCATTTTAATTTGTGTACAATTAGCTGAAATAATCAATTCCCCAAAGTTGCGAGAGGATTTTAGTTAGTTAACAAATTTGTGGGAGATTATAAAGGTATACAACCTCAGTTCTTCTTAAAATAATCGATCAATGAAAAAATGACATTGATCAGTGTTCTTGCCAATTCATTGATCTCATTGACTGCTGATTGTACATGTGCAAGAATCTCACACCGCGATGACTACTCTCTCAATGAGGCTGTTCATGCTCACATTACATTTAATGCTTTTGCTCACACAAATGTGATTATTTCAAGTAACAAGCAACCTATAATCTCACAGTCAAACCTCTATTCTAATCTGGTGTCATTTCAATTGTCATCCATACATCTGTTAACTCTGGATGACTTTCCAGTGCATTTCTGGCTGAGTTCCCTTGTTCTGCCCTCTGGAAAGTTGGGGCCATGGAATCTCTACTCTCCATATATTAACTTACACCAGTTTGTGTTCTGTGCATCAACCTCCATTGGCATGTGGATAAAGAATTCGGCAATTTTAAAAGTCACCCTTGCCTTCAAATCCTTCCATGAGCTTTTCCCTCTCACCTTCTCTAATACAACAACCCCCCCTGAGACACCTGCATTTCAAAGCCATAGTCTTTTAATTATCTCCAAAACTAATGGTTCCACCAATGGTGACTTTCAACTATCAAGGCCCAAGAGCTGACACTTCAGGTTGATGGACTTTAATCATTGACCTGAAATGTTAACTTTTATTTCTCTCTGTAAATGCTGGCTGGCCTGCTGAATATTTCCAGTATATTTGTTTTTATGATTAATATTTCCATATATATTGGATGACACTTGCGTGTGGTTTATTAAACAACACATAAATACAGATTGTTGCAGTTTTAGTAAAATGGGAGTATATACTGCAGGAATATGTTTAGGAAATAAAGAGGAATAAAATTGTCTGTTGGATGTAATTTTGCTCTTCTGATTTAGTTTATTTGTGAAGGAAGGAACTGCAGATGCTAACTGCTTTTACACCAAAGATAGACACAAAGTGCTGGAGTAACTCAGCAGGACAGGCAGCATTGGATAGAAGGAATGGGTGATGTTTTGGGTCGTGTCTGAAGAAGGGTTTCGATCCGAAACGTCACCCATTGCTTTGATCCAGAGATGCTGCCTGTCCCGCTGAGTTACTTCAGCATATTCTGTTGATCGTCAGTTTATTTGTAGGTCAAGTCCCTGTCCCACGATGCGAGTTTACCCAAGAGCTCTCGCGAGATTAAAAAAAAATCAAACTCATGGTACTTCATCACGAGTATTTTTTTACTCTTGAAAATTTTTCACACTGTTGAAAAAACTTCACGAGTTTCCCTGTTTCCCGAGTACCTGCTGTTAGCATTACGAGCCGCTACGAGACATCCACGAGCTCCGACGTACCCGCTACATTCTACGTACTTACCACGAGTTTGATTTTTTTTTTAAACTCGGGAGAGCTCTTCGGAAAACTCGCATCGCGGGACAGGGCCTTTAGATTGGAAAAGGGAATCCCAAATTATCCAGCCATTTTTAATCAGCATGTTTGCTCAACCATGTTGCAGAACTGAGAATCATTACTACAATAGAATCACACCTGGCAAAGACAGAGCCGTGGGAGGTATATGATAACATCAGCAAGGACCCCCTCAACCAGCTGTTCCAAAGTAAACATTTACTCTTCCCATTATGATGCAGCTCATAAAGCATTCCTGTATGTCCTCAAAAGGAACACTGAGGACTCCTGGAATTCCCACAAGGAAATCAAACACCTGTTCATGTTATAAGCCTGGTAGAGTTAACATGGGATTCCGTGCTTTCTTTTCCTTGTTTATAAAGGACCACAGTCTATCCTCGTTGTCGTGCAGTAAAAAACGTGCAGAGAATGTTGGAAACACTCAGCTGGTCAGACAGCATCCGTGGAAAAAGTAACAGAGTTAATGTTTCAGGTCAAAGACCCTTCATCAGTCTGAAAAACGGAGTAACTCGGGTCTGAAGAAGGGTCCCGACCCAAAACATCATCCGTTCATTCTCTTCACATATGCTGCCTGACCCGCTGAGTTCCTCCAGCACTTTATATTTTGCTCAAGATTCTGGCATCTGCAGTTCCTTGCATCCCCACCTTTCATCTTTATGTTGAATGTTACCAGCATTTATTATTTTATTTCAAGATTTACAGCATCTATAGTTTTTTTTTTTTTTTTTTGCTTTTTGCTGTGACTTCATTGTTCTTGTATTCCATGCCTCTATTTATAAAATAGAGGATACCATATACTTTTTACCCACTTTCTTCTGTGCTTTAAATGAACTATGCAAAGATACCCCTCGACCCCTCTGCTCTTATACCCTTTTGAGAATTGTGCCCTCTAGCTTATGTTGCCAGATATGGTTAAGAATATTGAGCGAAGAGAATAAAGACAGTCTTTGTTTAAAGAGAGCTCGAGTCTATTGGAAAGCAAGCTCCTCAACTGCCTCTGCACTAAATGGACAATAGCTTCAGATACATCACTTGATGTGTCAACCGCTGTCTTTAAGTTTATGCTATCAGTTCCCTTTTGTTGCTACTGACACAAGCTAAATGGCAGCATTGTCATTGATGTACCTTTCTAAAAGCACAACGCATTTCATTCTCCACCACTTTTCACTTCAGGGATCTTAAACAGCTCGCTGTGAGTCAGGGCAGCATCTTACGCGATGGGAACTCATCAAATATTTTATAAGCAGACTTTCCAGACACTTGTTTCCACTTTTGAGTTTTTCCATTAAATTTCTGTGGTACTTTGTGCAGCACTGTCTAGCTGTTTGAAAGACGTTATGTCACTTTAATGTTTATTAGTGTGCTGGCCTTAAGCCCTGGCAGCATGCCTGGGTGATCTTTTGGGGCTTTAAACTAGGAATAGATTTAAGGATTTGAACTAAATCCTGCATGAGACAGAAAGAGAGCACAGTTAGCATGAGGACGAAAGGAGTAGACAGAGGAAGCTCGGCTTTAAGATTGCACCAGGTTTCATTGTCTCACTGCAGAACCAAGATATAAAGTGGTTCATAGAAATATGGCATTTTCCATCAACAACAGCCAAACAAAACTGGCTTCAATGAGGGTCTGTTCTTGGTATTTCAGCACTGTTTCTCACATGAGTGAGTGTCAGGAAATTAAACAGCTCTTGTACTGCACCATGTTCTTTCTTGGGAAGATCAGGCAAATATGATATCTGAATTTTTTTGTTGCAGAAGTATGATAATTATATTCTGCCTTTTGAAATCTAAATTGGCCTTGGAAAAATACCACAGGTGTTATACGTCTATTCACTGGTGAGAAAAAGTGGCCAACCATAATTCATCAGTCACGTTCCAGCAAGGTAAAAATCATCACCCTACCCCCTCAATGATGTTTCCTTGGTATTCGGGATCGTTCTGTCAATCAGGAAGTAAACAAAATAAATCAGGAGACACTTACAACACAAAAATACTTCATTAGCCAAGTAAGTTTTGCAACATACAAGGAATTTCATTTGCCAAGTCAGTCATACAAATAAAAGCAGCAGAACACACTTTAACATAAACATCCACCATCATGACTCCTCCATATTCCTCACTGTGATGGAAGGCGAGAAAAAAGTTCAACCTCTTCCCTTCTTTGTTGGGGGCTTCGTGCCTTCCGTTGACGGGACGATCTTACTTCCATAGACGGCGGCGTTCGGTCCCTCCGCGTCGGGGCGATTCAAGCTCCTGCATGGGGGGGGGGATCTGAGCGATCAGAACCCGGGCCAGGGCTTCTGCGTCATTGGAGCTCCCGACATCCACGGTCTCCCCCGAGACTGTGAGTTCTCGATGGTAAAGTCCGCAGGCCACAGTTGGAGCGATCGCCACGAAGTATAATTGGAAAAATGTTGAAATTTGAAGCTTAGTTTATTGTCGCGTGTACTGATGCGCAGTGAAAAGGATTTGTTGCGTGCTACCCAGTCAGTGGAAAACAACACGTTTGCCATTGAACCATCCATGGTGTACAGATATATGATAAAGAGAATAATGTTTAGTGCAAGAGAAAGGTAATGTTTTAGGCAGAGGACTTTACATAGAAATTGTTAACAGTCAGACATGAACCAGGATTAATTGATGCAGAGAAAGTGATCAGGGAGGGAGGCGGGGAGAGAACAAAAGGGATAGGTTGTAATGGGACAGGGAGCAGAAGAAATGATGTGACTAAAAGAGATGGTAGTGTATGGTGAATCAGACTGGTGAAGAACAAAACTTTGGAATTGAGGTAGAGGTAAAGCTGAATAATTATCGGTAATTACTGAGAATTTATTTTTCAACATGAAGCCACCACCCACCATCTATTCACCATCGATCCACCCCCCCTAACCCTCTTCCCTTTTACACTACTTTTAATTTTAATTCAGAGTCACAGAACTTGGATTTCAATGAAAAGACAAAATTGTTATGAATAAAGTGAGAAATGAATATGGTTCAACTGTGGTTGGGCACGTTCACACTGTTGATATCCTTGGGTATGGGAGTTGTTTTTCAAAAGAGCTGGTCCACTTAAAGGTTTTCAGCCATGTCAGGAGAACCTCCCCACTTACTGAGATGGCTCATGTTTATACATTGATCAGTCAACAGTGGGCCTGGTTTACAGTCAGCAAGATACATAGAGACATAGAAAATAGGTGCAGGAGGAGGCCATTTGGCCCTTTGAGCCTGGACCCCCATTCATTGTGCTCATGGCTGATTATCCACAATCAGTAACCCGTGCCTGCCTTCTCCCCATGATCCCTTGATTCCGCTAGCCCCTAGAACTCTTTTAAATTCATCCAGTGAATTGGCCTCCACTACCTTTTGTGGCAGAGTATTCCACAAATTCCCAAGAGATGGCTTGTGATCCTGATCATATCCTCATCGGTCAGCTACTGAATCCACACTTTTTGCTTGCGAATGCAACATTTCCCAATCCCAGCATGTCCAGTGGGATATTGTGCTTGAGGCGATTATTGTTCCAGGTTTTTATGAAACACTGAATTCATTGAAACTTTGGAAAAATACATACTCGATGGTGCAACAGATGAGAATGTGATGTGCAATCAAATCTAAATAATTTGAGGAAATTACAGATTAGTTTAGAGATACGGAGTGGAAACAAGTCCTTCAGCCCAATAAGTCCATGCTGACCATCGATCACCTGCTCACACTAGTTCTACGTAATCCCACTTCGCTACATACACACAAGGGCCAATTTACAGAAGCCAATTAACCCACAGATCAGCACGGCTTTGGGAGGAAACCGGGGCACATAGAGAAAACCAATGTAGTCACAGGGAGAAAGTATAAATACTGCACAGATAGCACCCATAGTCAGGATCGAACCTGGGTTTCAGGCGTTGTGAGGCAGCAACTCCACCACTGCCCACTGTGCCGCCCTAAACATGCCACACAAAACTCTGAGCTGAAATATGGGAAGGTTTAGTTTAGTTTAGTGTAAGACATACAATGTGGAAACAGGCCCTTCGGCCCACCAAGTCTGTGCCGACCAGCGATCACCGCGCCTTAACACTATCCTACACACACTAGGGACAATTGACACATACACCATGCCAATTATCCTACATACCTGTGCGTCTTTAGAGTGTGGAAGGTAACTAAAGAACTGAAAACCCACGCAGGTCACAGGGAGAATGAAGATCATAAACGTTATTCTCAAGACAGGAGAACACATCTCATTCTATTGCACTGCAGAATAACAATGCAATGAGGCTTTGTCGAGATTGGAAATTTCCCATTAATACAGAACACCATTAATTGCAGTGAAGTCACTAGGTGCGTCCTATATGGAAATATCTGGGCACCTCTCAATATGGAGCTGGTGTGTGTCATATAAAACAATACTTGCTAATGCATAGGAAGGGACGGCAGATGCCGGCTTATACTGAATATAGACACAACATTCTGGAGTAACTCAGTGGGACAGGCAGCATTTCACCTGCCCCGCAGCTAACAATGATCCATTCTGCATTTTCCTTAACTATCGTCTCCTTTGATCTCCCATTTGCACACCTTACCCTTCCATATCCCTCTCCCTGACTCTCAGTCTGAAGAAAGGTCATCTCCCGATCCTTCTCTCCAGAGATGACCTGCTGAGTTACTGCAGAATTGTGTGTCTACATTCAGTGTAAGCCAGCATCTGCAGCTCCTTCCTACACATTTTCAAGTATTGTCTCGTGTCTATACTTGATAATACTTTTATCGTACACCCGTGGGGATTGAAAGGATCTTATTTTGCGCTGAACAAGTCCAATAATTTTTGCCTATGTAGCGGCTCATTGTGCAAACAATTGTTGAACCTCCTTAACAAACGTCTGGCTACTGGGCAAGAAAGGCTTTTCCTTCAACGCAATTCTGCAGTTTCCCTTGCACATTGTACATAGCAGTAAACATGTAATTCATTATAGACAAAGCAGCCCCCAAGGAGGCCAATATGTTTCTCCCTGTTCTTTCCCCAGAGCCCTGCCATTTTCTTTCCTCTTTTCAAATATATATATATCCTCTTTTTTTTTCATCTAGTTGCTATAGTTATAGCCTTTGCAAGTGCTATCTCAAAAATAAGTAACAGATGTTGAGTGTTCTGACTGGCGCAGCTTTGCCTGGCACAACTTGGACAGCGGAATTCCGAGTTGGCTTGTTTCGTCTTGGCCTGGTTGCAAATGCAAGTCTAGCTTGAACGTGGTCTGGCAGACAGCTAAACATCACATGCTGGTTACACCAGGAACATTGCAGCATTCCCTGGTGAATACAGGGATGAACCTGCAAGCCCCCGTATCTCCAGAGCTATTCTGCCACAAAACCTTAAACTTAGGTTAGTTTATTGTCACATGCAGCAAAAAGCTTTTTATTGCATGCAACCCAGTCAATGGATGGACTATGCATGATTACAATCGAGCCGTCCAAATACAGGATAAAGGGAACAATGTTTAGTGCAAGGTAAAGTCCAGTTCCCTTAAATTAATTAAAGTTAGTCCAAGGGTCTCCAATGAGAAAGGTGATAGCTCAGGACCACTCTCTAGTTGTTGATAGGATGGTTCAGTTCCCTGATGACAGCTGAGAAGAAACTGTCCGTGAATCTGGAGGTGTGTGTTTTCACACCTCTTGCCTGATGGGAGAGGGGAGAAGAGGGAGTGACTGAGGTGAGACTCATCCTTGATTGTGCTGGTGGCCTTGCTGAGGCAGCGTGAAGTGTAGATGGATCAATTGGAAGGGAGGTCGGCTTGTGTGATGATCTGGGTTGTGTCCACAATTCTCTGCAATTTCTTGCGGAAAACTGGCTTGAGTGGATATCTTTATCATTTCCATTTCTGTTTTAGATCTGTTAACTCAATTGGTGCAACACTCAATTTCATAGTCAGCAGCTGTAGACTTGCACAAATATCAAGACAGGAAGAAAGATGCATCATCTCTGCTATCATCTCTATGCTTTAGATGAACATCAGAACATATACAAGTTTGTTTAATGTTTCCTTGGCCACCAACTCCCACTGAATGGTCTGTAAGGATCCAGGTTCCCTCTCTGATAAGATTCTACGGTGAGAGTGGGTTGGATGTGATTGTGCCACTCAAAGCAACCCCTGGCTTGGGGACAATATTCAATTTAAAAGTTAATTTGCCTAGTGTAAAGTCATATCCCAAATATGAAAGGTAAATGTGATGTGTCCTCAGTACAGGTGTGGGGTGCAAGCAGAAGCCTCCACGTGGTGCATCCCGGGCAATGTTGACGACAGAAACTGTACCACAGTGACTGACTGAAGTAGCCAATTCTGCAACCACCGACCGTCAACCATCGCTGACCGACCGGGAAGACGCGATGTGGAAGATGGCCGGACACGAGGAAGAAGAAGAATTACAGGTGTTGCAAGTTGTTCTACCAGGCATGCTGTGATGCTGCATATACTTCATCATTATTATTGGCAGTGCAATGTACTGTTGCATGGTGAATGCTGCAATGGTCACAGCCCATGTACTCTGAAGCTGACATAAACTGGAAGAGTTGAGATCTGCTTTGTCAATATGTTAAAGGGAGCCATGGATTATCATTGTATGAAGTCATAGAGTCATAGAGTGATTTAAAAATAAACTGGATAGGCATATGGATGAGAAGGGAATGGAGGGTTATGGTATGAGTGCAGGCAGGTGGGACTAAGGGGGAAAAAAAAAAAAAAAAAAATTGTTCGGCACGGACTTGTAGGGCCGAGATGGCCTGTTTCCGTGTTGTAATTGTTATATGTTATATGGTTATATGGTTTATATGGATACAGTGCAGAAACAGGCCCTTTGGCCCAACTTGCCCACACCAGCCAACATATCCCAGCAACACGAGTCCCATCTGCCCGTATTTGGTCCATATCCCTCTAAGCCTTTCCTATCCATGTACTGTTTTTAAAAAAGTGGGATGGTCCCAGCCTCAACTACCTCCTCTGGCAGCTCGCTCAACACACCCACCACCCTTTGTGTGAAAGAATTACCCCTCAGATTCCGATTAAATCTTTTCCCCTTCACCTTAACCCTATGTCATCCGGTCCTCGATTCACCTACTCTGGGGAAGAGACTCTGTGCATCTACCCAATCTACGGTATTCCTCTCATGAGTCTTAAAAGAACCCAATTCGTTGTGGGGCTTCACGGCCATCTTCTCTCCCACTTCTTGCTGTTGGTATCCTCAAGGCTCCTGCTTTCATCCCCAGTTGACCATTCCCAGCTAATCATAAGCTTCAACCCCTGGAACCTGAATATCTCCTCTATCAATGGAATAAACAAGTTCCACCACGTTGGGGCCCAACACGCCCTGTCACAGACAAAGACACAAAGCGCTGGAGCGAGTCAGCAGATTATGTAGCAGCTCGGAAGAACATAGATGAGTAACGTTTTGGTTCGGGACTTTTCTTCACACTGATTGTCGTGGGCAGGTGAAATTTGAAAGAGAAATGGGGTGATATAAAGCCTGGCAAGTGATGGGTGAAAACAGGTGTGGGTGGGGTGGTGGGGGGTGGTGGGGGGGGGGGGGGGGGGGGGTGGTGGTGGTGGTGGTGGGGGGGGGGGGGGGGGGGGGGGGGGGGTGGTTAATAGGTCAATAGTTGGACAAAGGCCAGACATGAAAAGGCATAAATGTGTGAGATAAGGATAATAGAGGCACAAAATGTGAAGTCAGAGGAAGGAATCATAGCCCTATTATAGACTCCCCACCATTTTACCAATGGTTCTCTCTCTCTCTCTCTCTCTCTCTCTCTCTCTCTCTCTTTGTCTCATGTCCGATCTTGTTCACTCTCCCATGTGGCCTGTGAACTTCTAGACATTTTCAGTAATAAAGTCGGTGAGGAAAGGTCTTTTTTCAAACATGATCAAACATGACAACCGGGCCTCACCCACAATGGGGTCGCGCTGTCATGAAACAGCACACAAAACGAGTGTATGTCACTGTGCCGGACTTCTTAACATGCTTTCCGCATGCTGAAACCACCCATGTTTGCCTGCTTTGCTTTCCTTATTTAGCCCATGTCACTAATTGCAAGGCAAAAATAGGTGATCAGACCCAACATCCATCAAAGTTAATTTGCTAGCACTGACCAGGAAGTGCGCACAGCAATTTCTGCATGACTATCAGATTTTCCCAGACTACCTTTGGGGAAACTCCAATCAGACGTAATTGCTGCCTACTAGTCAGTGCAATGGAACCTGCATTTGTGGCAGGAAAATTTGATGAAACAATAAATAAGCCAAAGCGAAACTCCTCCTCTCGATGCTGCTGGCCTTACACATGCTTCAATCAGTGTCCTCCAATAAAAAATAATATCTTCTAGTCCAGTATGTGGTGAAAATTCACGAGAGAAATGAACTGTGTATAATACATTTTCCCAATTAATTTATTTCAGTACATTTCTAATTTGTGTCCACTGTGTTACAAAAATTAGATACATACAACTCCCTGCATATATCATTAAGATTAATGGATGAATAAGCAGCAATTCCTGACAGTTTTGGTAGTCATATTTGTACTAGATTATATTATTGATTAAGTGGAAATAAAAAAACACGGAGTGAATTAACAAGCAGTTCCTTCAATATAACCTCACCCTTACAATTGCACAGTTAAAATTACCCCTCTGAAATCAGATATTACAGTCGGCTATGAAATAAGCCTATTTCTATTTTTTTAAATGCTGCAGTTATGCTTTGTATTCCCACACAGAAGGCTGTTCTAGTATGGTGCCCCAGATGTTGCTAGCTTGTTCAGCGCAGAACCCTTGTCCTATTTGAAATAAACTTCGCTGACCATTCACACACAATGACCTTTAAAACTGGACCACCATATTCTACTTTCATTTAAGCCAGTTCACTTGCGATCTGGGTCCGGAGGTGACAATATCCTTTCACAAAGTTAACTTGCAGGAAACGCTGAATAAGTTTGGGTTTTTTATAAATCACAATGATAATCTCGCTTTAAAATAGCAAAGGGGCTGTGACAAAACTCCACGGCAATTTTCACTCTGGTTTGAGTATAATACAGTCTCAGTAAGAAAAAGACCTATATGTTATCAATCTTCCAAGTGCTGGAGGAAATGGAGGATGCTGACCTGAAGCCCACTCCCTTGTGTCAGTGCATGCTGGGAAAGAAAACAGACCACAGAGCAGACAATTTTCAGCTTGGCTGCATTCACTTTCTCTCCTAGGCCCCATGAAAACAAACTGACATAACAAAGGACACAGAATTAATGACCCGTAGTCTTTGTCAATTGACTCCTGGTACCAGCAGCCAATTCACCTTAATTTTTTTTTCACTTTTGTAAACTTTCAACATGTCCTCTGGCATCTGGCTGAGACTCTTGGCATTAAACTCTTCAAAGTGTTTAGTTGTTGCCTCTTTTTGTAATTTGTTAATCTAAGCGTAATTATACCTCTAAAACAACAAACAAGCAAATAGTTTTGGATCAGCGTTAAGCTATTAGCTGAAACATTTAAGATAGGAGTTAATTAAAATCACCTCCCCAGTGTAGTCTTGTATTTCATAGAGAGAACTAATCAATAACAACTGTCAAGATATTCTTTCTGTTTAAAGACTCACATGAAGAATATGTCTCAACACTTCAAGTTACATCAAAGGAAGATTTAATCAAATTCTCAAGTTGAACTGCGCTCAGTAAAATAATTTCCAAACTACAACCCTTAAAGCAGTACATGCTCTTTAATTTGTTTTGCCTACAGGAGATGTCATCCCAAATTTCCTGGAATAAACCAACAAGTTTCCAGTTTTCGCTGCTGCAATGTAAAAAGAAAAATAAGCCGGAATTGAGGAGGGGGCGAGCGAGGAACAAAGTCAAGGAGAAACTGCGTAATCTGAATGAGAAATAAATAATCAGGTCTGTCTCAAAGAATAATAAAATAATTTGCTGGAAAATGAATTCTTCAAATGAATAAATTTAATGCACAGTTCCAATTCTTTGGCGAATCAGTGGAAACATTCCGTAAGAAATGATGATACTCATTCACCATTCAACCCTAAATTGTCACAACATTGTCACACTGTGGTTACTTTTATCTGAAATAAAACGCTTTACTGGACTTGTTGACTCCTTGAATTGAGGTTGCATTCAAATCAGCCACAATCGTATTTAATTGAGGAGCAGCATTGAGAGGCCAGGTGACCTACTGCTCCTAATTTGCACGTCCGTACATATGTTCTACACACTCTCTACCAAATTGTCTGGAACTGGTATTTGTTTGTTTGAAGTCGATTTGGGAAAATGGCACCCTCAGAGACTCTGTGAATTGTGCAAATCTTTGGTATTTAAAGTGCAAATCTAACGGCTGTTTGTGAGAACCGGAGTGAACATATATTGCAGTGGACACACAGATCAGAATTTTCTACTGGAATCAGCAATTTTAAGCACAGATAAACAGAAAATATACATTTTAAAGTGTCCATGCATGGATCCAGGGCCTGGTTAGCCCATTGATTTCATTTGATGCTGTAAAGATGCAGAGATGGAAAGAAAGAGGGAAAATAAGCTGTTCTTTTCAACAAATGCATTTTGATTTTAATAATTCAATATTTTTTTACCAGTCTTGATGCTTCCTACCCAGGCTTTACATGAGCCAACTATCCAACTGAAGAGTTATTTTGTCTGTAAACTTGCGGCAGTACTTTGTCACATTTCAAACCCCAGGATTTCATACTGATGATCTTGGAGAGACTCTTCCTATGTTTAAACATATTTATTCATGAGCACCTTGCTGGATTAGTTTAATTTTTAACTGCATCCAAAGAAACATTAAGTCTCTTGCATGATTAGGCCTGAACATGTCCGAAACATTCCAAATAATTCCGTCAGCAATTTTTCCTTTTGATATCAACAGCTCCTGCCTAACAGACACCTTTGGTAACCATTGTGAATACACCACAGCATTCAGTTTGCATAGAAGTGATCTATCTCATTGTATTGTTCTGGTTACATCACGTGTGTTCAGAATTCTTAATGAAAAGTATTTTATTTATTTACTTATAACAATTTTCTGCTCCTTGGACATAAACTCGCTGTTTGTATTTTCCCCGTATCCTGCAGGAAGCTAATTAACCTCTGATCTTTGGTTACAAGTTTGACGTTCCCAACTTAATGGTGCTGATGTCTAAAGTCCCAGTTGCCCATGAAGACTCCTTTTGCTTAACATCGGCTTGGCTCAGTTAGCAGCTACTGACTCCTAGGTTTCAGGTTCAAAGCCCACTCCAGCAACTAAGCTCTTGAAAAACACACAAAGTGCTGGTGCAACTCTGATCCTATCCATGCATCTCTGAAGGACATGGATAGGTGACGGTTCAGATCCGAACCTTCCTTCACACTGATTGTAGGGGGGGGGGGGGGGGGGGGGGGGGGGAGAGAAAGCTGGAAAAGAGGTTAGGATGTGGGGATATTCCGCTTACTAACCATTTTAACTTACTGAACCATTCCCATACTGACCTTCCTGTCCTGGGTCTCCTCCGTTACCAGAGTGATGCCATACTTAAACGGGAGGAATAGCACCTCATATTCAGCTTGAAAAGCTTACAAGCCAACAGTATGAACACCAAATTCTTCAGTTTTAGTTAGCAACATCCCCCCCCTTTTCTCACACCTTCTTCTGTGTCCTCCACCCATTCTCCTGCCTCCCGCCCCCTCCCATTTTCCCTTCCCCCATTCCCGTCCCCCAGTATCAATTCCTCCAACCACATTTCACTCATCTTCTCGCCTTATCTTACACCCATTTGCCTCCTTTGTCTACCCCTCTGCAATCGAACCTCCTCTCAACTGTATCCACCTATCATTTGCCAGGCTCTGTCCCGCCCCCACCACTGTTCCAGCTCCCCCCCCCCCCCCCCCCCTCTACAATCAATCTGAAGAAGCGTCTTGTCCCGAAACATCACCTAGACATTTCCTCCAGAGGTGCTGCCTGACTCGCTGAGTCATTCCAGCATTTGTATGTTTATTTGTAAACCAGCATCTGCAGTTCAATGTATCAACTGAATTCCTAATCTCAGTTTACATTTAGGTGAAGTGATGGGGAATTCTGCATTGGCAATTCTCCATCTTTTAGCTGTGTCATAAAATTGAGTTCCACTTATTTATTGAGTTGAACGTTAAAAACCAAATGCCAGTTTCACAGTCCATCGTAGTTCAAGGCTGTGACTCACCACCACTTCTCTGGGGTAATTGGAGAAGGGGCAATTAATGCTAGCCTTGACAGGGATACCCACATGCCCAATGAATGAATAAAAATAAAATAGCACTTATGCAGCAGAGAGGCTCAGCTGGTAGAGCTGCTGCCCCACATCTCCTGTGACTCTGGTTCAGTCCTGAGTGAAAGGCTTGGATAGGGTGGATGTGGGGAGGATGTTTCCACTAGTGGGTGAGTCTAAGCCTCAGAATAAGAGGACGTTTTCTTTAGGAAGGAGATGAGGAGGAATTATTTTGTCAGAATCTGTGGAATTCCTTGCCACAGTGGGCTGTGGATGCCAAGTCAATGGATCATTTTAAGGCAGAGATGAATAGATTCTTGATTAGTATGGGCGTCAGGGGTTGTGGGGAGAAGGCAGGAGAATATGGTTGAGGGGGGGAGTTAGACCAGCCATGGTTGAATGGCAGAGGAAACTTGATGGGCCGAATGGCCTAATTGTATTCCTATCTCTTGTGAATTCTGATGTTTCCAGTATGGAGTTTGCACATCTTTCCTGTGATTTCTACAAGGGTGCTCAAGTTTCCTCCCAGATCCCAAAGGCCCACAAGTTAGCCACCTTCCTCCAATGTGTATGTGGGTAGTTGAAACAGGGACTGGTTTAGGGGAACATGGGGAGAATAAAATGCTACTAGGCTAAGGTTAGTGTAAATGGGTGTCTGCTGGTTAGCACCAATCTAGAGAGTCAAAGGATAGACACAAAAAGCTGGAGCAACTCAGCGGGACAGGCAGCATCTCTGGATAAAAGGAATGGGTGACGTTTTGGGTCGAGACCCTTCTTCAAACTGATAGTCAGGGGAGAGTGAGATACAAAGATAAGGAAATGTTAGGCGTGATAACGAGATGGATCATAGGTGTATCACTCTGTGGCCCTGTGATCATTCAATTCAAGTACTGCCAGCCATGCCTTTTACTCTGCCAGCCCCAAGCTATGGAATGCCCTCCCCAAACCAAATCTTTTAGTCTCACCTCCTCCGCTTCTTTAAAACCTACCAAGTATTTGACCTCATTTTCTTCGGCCATTGACAAATTATTTACGGACTTCTTTCCTGCAAAATTCTTTGAAAATATTTTCTCTGTTAAATGTATCAAATAAAATGAGACTTTACTCATTACATCACTACAGTGCTGCAGTCTTTTGAGAACAGTGCCGTGGAATCAAGCTGAATAAGAAAATTAAAATCCATGTTATACTTTAGAATATTAGCGAGATGTTAATTGCTTGCAAATCTTTCAAAGGTTTAATGTTAAGTATTGAAGCCAGTGATTTACTTACACTAGTCTCGCACATGTCAATACTTCTCACAACAAGTCATACATCTTTATTTCTGTTAGTTTTGTTCATTTCACTTGAGCAATGACAAGCTGTTCTCATTGTTCCAGCTAATCCACTAGAGAAAATATGTTGGCACGCTGGCAAATATCCTTGGCTCCCCTAAATTGTTTGCAAATAGTTTCATTGTTCGTGTTTAAGTCTGTGGAAACAGCAGCAACTCACTAGAGGCTGCCCAGTGTGCTCGCATCTGCCCACATAGGCCAATGCTGGAGCAAGCTCATCTATTATTATTTGCAGCTATCTCCTAGTCCTTATCTTGTGTAATTGCACCGGGACATAAAAAACAATTTACCCGTATCGCTAAAATGAGGTGTTTTTTTTAAACCCCCTTTTCCTCCACGCCCTCCACCCATAACATTCAATTACTTGTAATGAAGTATCACCTAGGTTAATCATTGTAGCAGGTCATTCTACATAGTGAGATAGCGCTGCCTCTGCAGATCACGTTACATTGCTTACAGTCAACACAGCGCAACCTCCAAGAGGACAACAGAAGGACGATAAAGAAATAATTACTTATGAAAGACGCTTTAGGATTAGTTTATAATTTTTCTTATTGATCACCGGTTTAGGGCACGACCTTTACAAAAGGAGGCATACTTTCACTTAATGTGTTTTATGTCTTGAAAGTGGTTCATAAAAATCAATGATTTATCTTGTTTTCTTTTAGCAGCAGCCGGTTTACAGTTTCCGAATCATATGGACTGCCTCCACTCCAAGAATTTATTCCAAAATAATATATATTTTAAATTAGAAGCCAGTACACAGAGATTGTTCTGTTCACTTTTCGTGACCCTTTTAATGTTGAAATGGGGAGGGCAGAACTCTTTTCCAGGCAGGTTATTAGATTTCAGTGATCTGGTGATATAATCAATACACACACACATATATATATATATGCAGCCTTGGCATTAGTCCATATCCAGTTTACACAGGCAGAGTACACCATGACATGGTGCCAGAGTGTAAAAGCAAACCATTTGAAATCTTTCCTGATCTTTACTTCTAATTGAATCAAATTGAAATTAAAGTCAGGGAATATTTCTTTGTAACTTCACAGTTGCTAGGTCTAGGAATTCAATTGTGTAGCGCATGTTTTTCATGCACTACATGCTTCAATGGAGATATAGAAATGATTGCAGAACACGATTGGGTCTTTTTAAGCATACACGGCCCATAGTTTGACTTTGATTCGTGCGTTGATGTGCGTGCCATGGACTTATACATGCAAGATACCGGGCATGAAATAGTGGGCGTAGCTTTGGGGTGGACAATGCACCTTCAACCTTGATACTAAAGCTTTGCAGCTCGGATATACGAGGAATGAATGGTGTGAGGCCTGAATGGAAATTAAAAAGTAGTCCAACTGGAAAGAAGTATCTTCTAAAGAAGCAGACCTCACTTGCTTGGGTCTGATGGGTCCCGTTCAGAAATGTTTCCTGTTCATGCTCTCCAGCGATGCTGCCTGACCCGCTGAGTTACTCCAGCACATTTTGCCCTTCACTTGCATTGTGATAGGGGAATGCATTGCAGAAGACATTTGATGGGCAAATAATGCGTCATTTTTCTAAACGTTTTGCAAGTGAGACCTAATCTTTTTCCGACAGGGTTTCCCTTGCCACCTCTCAATGATGTAATACCTCCCAGATTCGTCATGTTCCCCAATCAAATGTTGGAGAAGCAGATGCTCATAATCATGTCCGTCCTGACATTCTTTAACATGAGTTCCCTTCACCTCAGTCGAGTACTTTCAGCAGTAAGTACAGTGGACAACCACCATTTTCAGATGTCCGAAGAAGGGTCTCAACCCAAAACGTCACCTATTCCTTTTCTCCAGAGATGCTGTCTGACCCGTTGAGTTATTCCAGCTCTTTGTGTCTACTACCTTCGGTTTAAACCAGCATCTGCAATTCCTTCCTACACATGGAACATTCATTGTTAGAGACTAAAGTTCAGCCCTACACAAAGAATTGAAGTTAGGGCCATAAACAAGCTGCTGCTTAGCTGGAACTGTTTCTGCAGCTACTGGTTTTAAACCAGTAACTGCAAACACTTCCAGTATTTCTTGCCGAGCCATGGTCACACAGACTGTGAGAAGTTATGGATTGGTTTAGTCCAGCATGTATCAAGTCAAGTCAAGTCAAGTTTATTCGTCACATACACTTACGAGATGTGCAGTGAAATGAAAAGTGGCAATGCTCGCGGATTGACAATTGAGGACAGTCTTATGTAAGGTCTCCATACAATCCTATCCCCTCCCAGTGCTCACAGACAAAACCCCCACTATCTTCCTTGAAAAATGTCCTCAAGTTCCAGTGTTGATCATCTGTACAACATGTACATTTCCAAGTATCCAGGCAGAATCTTCTTGCTGTCAATTATTAGCAGAAGTGGTAAAAATCTACACAATTGCCATTATACTTCATAGACTCACACTGACTGTGTTTCAATGTTGTACTTTAGTAATCTTTACTTTAGTACGATTCACTGTTCTGCAATAAGTTTAAAAACAAACAGCAGACATTGCAAATAAGAATACTGCTAAAAGGCAGAGAGCAAAGCTTTGTTTAACATCTCCGATTGTGTGCAAGAACTAGAGTCAGAATTAGGTTTGCTTCATCTCATAACACGTTCAATTTATGTCTGGGATGTATAAATCCCATTCCGTCATTAATTGTAACTAACCAGAAAGGAGCTCTGGAAACTCTGAGGGCCACATTGAAATCCCTTTGTAAATCGGAACAAACTCCTTTACGCGAGTGTAATAGGGAATATCAGACATTTATTAATGGGCCATGCATGCAATGCCAGATACCAGCAGATGGCAGTTGTAACCAGTTTCCAAAGATCTACATAATTGAAACCAGGACTCGTTCCCAACGTGATCACAAACCATATAAAAGTAAACCCCATTATCTCTCAGGCACTGGATAATGAAATCAGATTTTAATAGCTATGTGAGGCTCAATAACTTAATCCGAGAAAAGAGTGCTGGCTCAAAATCAGCAGCGAGAGCTTGGCAGTAAGGGTGAGGATGTTTTGATACATGCAAGAGTGTTTAATGTTTATGAGTGCGTATGTTAACTTCTGATATAGACTGTGGCTGGGTCATGACAGATTGTGTAGGCAGGAACCAGAAGCTGGTTTACACCAAAGATAGACGCAAAATGCTGGAATAACTCAGCTGGATAGGCGCCATCTCTGGAGAAAAGGAATAGGTGACGATTCGGGTCGATACCCTTCTTCAAACATGTGTTGGTCTAAAACGGTGCTGTGATTCAGTGGCCAGATGCGTTAAAGTATTGAGACCTTCCTTCACAAAGTGACCCTTCCATTTCACAATCCTTCCTTCTCATAAGTAAGAAGGACAAGGTTGGGGTGTAACATGCACTCATAAACACAAAGAACATTCGACTTAGAGACTAGAAAGTCAAACAGAGTTCACTATCTCTCCTTGTTTAATATTTAACCAATACTAACCTTTTGTGAAGTGTTATCTCGAATACTATTTCTGCATATGCCAGTATCTTTGTCTTCTTTTGACATAAGATATCTTTTGCTCACAAATACTGTTGAATAGCTGTTTGACAAGCCCTCCTGGAGTGACAGAGCAAACAAATCAAATGCATTCTTTGCAACTTTCATATCAGGCTTTAAAAAGACGACAATCTCCTTCCACAACGTACTGAAGGTCAAAAACAAATGAAAATGACAGGATAAACAAATCATTTTTCTAAGAAAGCCGCTATACCTGTACAAAATAAAACCCAAAGAACTTAGCCAGAGAGTGGTCAGAAACAGATGAAACACAATCAACTAACCTGTTGCACAAAGCAAACAGATTCGTCTGACTGCTAATTCTAAAACACTTGCTTCAGAGTGAATCATGTATGCTAGAACAGATTTATATACCCGGGGCCAATTTGTCAGTTCCATTTCAGAATAGCTACTGCCAATTTTAGAACATTACATAGGAATGCCTGTCTCGGGAAAGCACTATTTTATTTTGCTTTGCTAACCTGGCAGCCATGTTCTTGCAGACACCAGTCAATGATCTTTGCTGATTGATTGGGATATAAAAACGCTGATTAGAATCACCGATCGATCCCCCGGCCCATCTTATTTCTCCAGGATTAAATTGGTGTCTGATGAGCAAGGTTTTGTGTTTTATTTACAAAATATAAATTTAAGTCCATCTTTGTTTTGACAACTTTCTTGTTAAATCACCACTAAAGCAAATTTCCATTTTGAGTGTGGGGCATTTGTATGGAGAGTGCAGGAGTTTAACTAATTAATTTAGTTTGCCATCAATATAAATATTGCTTTTGCTCTCAACCCATCCAGCAACCACATTAAAATAATAATAAATGCAGCTGAACAGCTTAAGTGTAGGGATAAGGCTGGGAAAAGCGATACCACAACAGACCTGTGAAATCATCTATCAGTTCCCTGGCCTGACCTCTGTGGCAGTAAAGCAACCCCCCTTAACATCAGGCATCCAATACACTGTCCCCATAATCCAAAGCCATTAGATTTCACCAGGCCATGGTGCCAGATGGTATTGGAGTTATTGAACGTCTGTGGTATCACTCGGAAGGAGGTCATATGGGGGACACTAACATATGAATAAGAACATTTTATTGGGAGAAAGAGACAGATCTTCAGATTGATGTGCCAGCTCTCAAGAGAAATAGATTCCCTCCCTGTGTGTTTTTAAACAGGTTAGCAGTTATTAATTCTACAGGAAAATCCAAGTCCATTATTTGGATTCCTGACTACTAAAAGCTGAAGTTCATTATTGTAGTCATTCTCTAATCTCTTTACTGACTACCCTTGTGCTGTTAGTAAAATCTGACCTGCATAATAGGAGTGAGTACATTTTATTTGGTTTGGACCACAAGTTATAGAGAACTGCAAGATGGCGCATGGGTAGAGTTGCTGCCATACAGGGCATGGAGCGCCGGAGACCTGGGTTCGATCCCGACCACGGGTGCTGTCTGTACGGAGTTTGTGCGTTCTCCCCACGTTGGTTTTCTCCAAGATCTTCGGTTTCCTCGCACACTCCAAAGACGTACAGGTTTGTAGGTTAATTGGGTTGGTTTAAGTGTAAATTGGTCCTAGTGCGTGTAGGATAGGGTTAATGTGCAGGGGTCACTGGTCGGTGTGGACAAAGGGCCAGTTTCCGCACTGTATCTCTAAACTAAACTAAATTGGTACATATACAATATGCTGCATACATGCACCAAACTATGAAGAAAGAAAATGATTGTTTTGAAAAGGCATGGCACCTTTGTTTTGATGACATGCAGCAAAATTTGTGTTCTACTTAAGGGGAATCACCACTGTCATTGTATCACCCGTTTATCTCCTATTAGATAGCTGTTTATTTCAATGATATTTAATAAAATGCAACCAAATTGGAAGAGGAAGCGTGGACAATGATGAAATGTAACTGCAATT
Source organism: Leucoraja erinaceus (assembly GCF_028641065.1). NCBI lineage: Eukaryota > Metazoa > Chordata > Chondrichthyes > Rajiformes > Rajidae > Leucoraja > Leucoraja erinaceus. Next base: position 11,776,164 of record NC_073390.1, read on the forward strand.
TTTGAAAAATAAAATTTCTGGAAACAAAGCAGTCTGAACATTTCCATCAGAAGAGCAATACTGTTGGGAAATGTTATTCAACAGCAAAAGGCAAATGTTAAAACAAAAACTGCCTCAAAGTTCATGTCTGGTCAATAACACTGTATTGAAGTTCTAACATGCTACAATCCACCATCAAAATTCATTAATGTACTCTCAAAATTTACTATTTAAATCATGTGTAGCCAAATGTAGCAGTAATTCTTTACAGATCAAGGTTCTCATAACACAGTAATGGGGCTGTCCCACTGTACGAGCTAATTCACGAGCTAATTCTCCCAAGTTTCCCCTGATTCGAACTCGGAGAATTACGGTAATAGCCGCTCGTAGGTACGCGGGGCTCTCGTGGACATTATTCAACGTTACAAAATCTTCACGAATCTTCACGAGCTTACCGCGTTTCCCGAGTCCCTGCCGTTAGCGTTACGAGCCGCTAAGGGACGTCCCGAGCCCCGACGTACCCACAACGTACATTCTACGTGCTTAACACGAGTTTGATTGTTTTTTTATACTCGGGAGAGCTCTTGAATTAGCTCGTACAGTGGGACAGCCCCTTTAAGCTTTTCACTGTACCTCGGTACACGTGGCAGTAAACAAATCTAAACTGCACTGATGACACTCATGAGTTTTAGCCGTACGGGTTCATGGAAAGATATTCAGAAAAGGAAACTTCCCAACTCCCCATATAACAGGGACACAAGCTGTTAAATGACACACTCAGAAGACAATACAGGTATGGTTCAAACTACTATCCAAAAACCTCCAACATCAGAGCGTTCAGTACAGCCTTGACTACCAGCCTTAAATCCTGCAGAAGTCCTTGAACATTTTTGATGTAAATTGTTTTCACTGGAGTTTTAAAAGAACTTGAATTCCCGAATCTGATTAATATTGTGCCATCTAATACCAAACATTGGCTTTGCAATTGGTGATGTTTCAAATGGGGAGTGACTTTGTTGACATTGTCTCTTTGAAATAATATTTCTTCACCCAATAAAGAAGAAAGATGCAAGTTCACACCTGAGTGAAGTCAACATGTCACGTTGTGTACACAGATAAGTTGTTTTAACTTTGCAACTCTGCAAAGTCATTATGAATCATCGTCAACTATGAACACAGTGGACTTTAAGATCAACTGTTCAAATATTTGTCTGAACTATTAAGATGTTTGAGCTATTATGTTGAATGGTTGCCCTTCTCTAAGCCGATAGGCTCATCTGACACGTGTTACCAAGGTTACATTAAGTATGTTCTACACATTGTATATTTCTGCCACGCAATCAATCATATGTCATGACAAACGATTTTTTGGAAGGGACTTTTTTGTTTATAATCTTTGTTATCGAGGTGAAAGTGTGATTATCTCAGAAAACGTGATAATGAACATCATGAAGAGCTATAATGAGAGATCCTGGAGAAAGCAGGACCTTCAATGTGGCACAAATGTGCTTGATGTAACTGATTGATCTTAGGAATGTCAGATATCATTAGGTGAAGGACTATTCTATTTAATGGGTGATGTTATAATGGGTGTCATAATCGCAAAGTGATATAAAGCAGTATGTGTGATCACATCAAGCTGTCAAATTAAACATGCAGGATGTAATAAAGTTGTAAATACATGGTATATGAGGGGAAATAACTTTGTTAGACATGAGCCTCCTTCAATTTTCTTTCTCTAACAACTTAATATCTTTGACTTCTCTTTAAATGTACCTACAGTATTCAACAAGTGCTTGATTCAGTGATTCCAGCCTCTAAATGTGCTCCATTAAGAGGCATGTCAAATAATTGTGAAAGACAGAAATGTAGACACTGTCATAAAATCTGAATGAGGGTAGAGCAATGTATATTGGACAGCATTATTACTGTTGTTTATATGGAAAAGGCCAATGGTAATATAATGAGGAAACCATAGCAAAGGGAATGGGATTTGCTGAAGTTGACTGCTCAGTCAATGGGCTTGTGTTCTCTTGAATCTCCCAAAATGTGCCAAGAATACTAGGTCATGTAAAGAATGAGAGGGGGGAAAAGTATCAATGAGAAGATTGGGGAAAGGCGGACAATTGTGGAATGAAGGAGTTCATTCTGTCCAATACCTCTCTTAGATCCAACTAGTCTCTTTTTCCATGGGACTGCAAATGTTTTTCCTTAGTCCAAGTATTTATTCAATTCTCCTTTGAAAGTTTATCATTGATCTTGTTCCTCCGCCCTTCCTGGCACCACTTTCTGGATCACAATACCTCACTGTGTAAGGAACGTTTCCTTATGTTGATTCTGAATCATTTGCCAGTCACATTACGCCAGTGTCCTTTGCTGCCAACTCGTCTGCTGCTTGCAACATCCTTTGCTTATTCACTTCATCAATCCCTTCATGGTTACGGGTACCTTTATCCCAGCTTCTCTCAATCTTCTTGTTCCAAGGCCAATTGACATTTTTTTTTGCTTTCTAATGAAAGTTCTTTACCTTCTCAAAATGTTGATACTCTTTTGAAAATGTTATGTGACTGTGCTTCAACTGGGGCCCAGCCAAGGTTGTTTCTAGGCTTTGTTAGTCTGTAGTGCACATTAGAATGGTTATTCTCTATAACTGGCACACTTCTACCCTGTCACTCTCAATAGTCCTCCACAGCCCACCATCCTCCTGAATAAGAGGATTGAAATTGGCACAGATTAAAATCATCTGCTAATTCTTTCCTAATTTATTTTCCCAAATGTGGTGGCCGCAATACTCCGTCCGAAGCTAATCTATGTTTTGGAAGTGTTTAGCAGGGTGACCTTGCTTTTGCAATGAGTGCCACAATTCTAAAAGACAAGGATTCCTGCAGAAGCTGTTTTCAAAATGTTTACAGCCACCTTTGAGAATGCGTGCACATTCACCCGTGACCCGCTGTCCCCTCTAATTCCAGTCTCTTTGCCCCCTCCATCTGCTATAGAGGGGCAAAGGAGAGAGGCGGGAGAATAGATGACAAAACAACAGGGGAGGCAGAGATGTGATCTGGAGAATGAAGCTTTCACGAGGTAGCTGGCACATCAGTTCATTCCAGTCAAGAAAGACTGGATAGACTCGGCTTGTACTCGCTAGAATTTAGAAGATTGAGGGGGAATCTTATAGAAACTTACAAAATTCTTAAGGGGTTGGACAGGCTAGACGCAGGAAGATTGTTCCCGATGTTGGGGAAGTCCAGAACAAGGGGTCACAGTTTAAGGATAAGGGGGAAATCTTTTAGGACCGAGATGAGAAAAACATTTTTCACACAGAGAGTGGTGAGTCTCTGGAATTTTCTGCCACAGAAGGTAGTTGAGGCCAGTTAATTGGCTGTATTTAAGAAGGATTTAGATGAGGCCCTTGTGGCTAAAGGGACCAGGGGGTATGGAGAGAAGGCAGGTACAGGATACTTTGTTGGATGATAAGCCATGATCATGGCGGTGCAGGCTCGAAGGGCCGAATGGCCTACTCCTGCACCTATTTTCAATGTTTCTATGTTTTTATTTCTAAGGCAATTCGGGGCTCCATAGACCTTTCATTTGATCCTTGGTTTTAGTAATCTATTTCCACTCTCCTATGAATCTGTTGATGGATTATTTGTGGAAATCTTCAATTCAGAGGAAAGTAGGAATGTCTGCTGCAGTTTTTTTTTGCTTCCTCGATTATACGCACAAAATTCATTTGTCCTCAAAGGCAAATGACAAACTCAACCGATCTCGCCATGGCTGTAACCTGGGCCCTCTCTGCAGCAAATGTCATTGAGAGCAAAATCTAGGTGTTTTAAAATTTCTCACTTGCATCAAATTGGCAGGAACCCAAGTTCATTTTATAACTAAGTATTTAATAGAATTGTTTCTACTTTAATGGTCCAATCAACAGAAATAGGTAGATTCAAGGGAGAGGTAGAGACTGAACAGAGGCAGCATTATAACAGATTTGTCACTGTCTTATCGATGTTATTAGATTGCCGAAACATGCAGAGAAAAATCAATGAAGAGTTTATTGCACATCAAAATGTTTTTTGCCTTTAACGTTGACAATTGAATTCATTTGCCATTGTTTGAAGAATCTTAATGCATTGATTTTGCTGGGGGCTCAATGTAATTCATTTTAACGTTTCCCCCCACTAAGCCTACCAAGGCCCAGCAGGGTGCAATCTTCACACAGTATGTTTCATTTACAGATTTAGCTTATTTGCCACCATCCTCATTGCTCATTCACAGGCCAATTTGCAGCAAAGAGTGACGGCAATCGCGAGGCAAGTGTACGCGAGAGGAGAGAAGAATAAGTGAGTAAGTTTATTGGCCAAGTATTCACATACAAGGAATTTGCCTTGGTGCTCCGCCCACAAGTAATAACATGACATACAGTAACAGTTACGAATGACTCAGAAAAGACTAAACATTAATAATAATAAAACATTAAAACATTAATGATAAAACACCATTGATCAAGCAGTTGTCAGCAGTGTCGAATTGTTGGCAATTGTCGAAAATATAAAGCCAACACACATGTGTGGAGGTGGTGGCACCCATGTTGAGAGGTAAACCATGCACTGGAGTATCGGAAATCAGCCATCTTAGCATTTTTGTAAACGGTGAAAAATGTGCACAGAATCTCACCAGTAGAAATGAATTACAGGATTTTGTGCCGGATGTACTTTGGCCAATCCTTCATCCTACTCATTAGCTCCAGGTTTAATTGGCACTGAAAAAAAATTGCAGTAAACACCCAGAGCAGTTTTAAATGCAAAGATAAGACACATACCCCAAAGAGGGGTTTTCTCTGAGAAGAAAAGGGAATTAGAAAGAGCATTACAAGTGTCCAGTACACAGCCAGGACTTTGGGAAAAAAAAAACATCATCGCTAAAATGAAATGAATGGTAGGAGAAACTTCATGGGTCAGGCAGCATCAATGGTGAGAAATGGACAGATGATGTTTCAGGTCAGGACACCTTCTTTGTGCTCTATAGGACAAAAAGTGCTGGAGTAACTCAGTAGGTCAGAGAGCAACTCCAGAGAACCCCATATGTGATGTTTTGGGTCAAGATCCTTTTCCAGGCTAATTGTAGGTTGGTGGGAGAGGGGGGAGGGGAAAAGGGAGAGGCAGGACAGAGCGTGACAGGTAATAGGTATACACGGGCAAGGAGGTTTTTAGGCAGGCAGATGGATGTAACAAAGGCCAGTGATAAGAACAGAAGGTGTGAGACAGTATTGAAGAGTTACGGATTGTAAAGGCAGGGGGAGGAAAGTAGGGTTAGGGGGAGTGTGGAGGGGAGAAATAGGTGGAAGTCCATGTGGGACACAGGGGAGGGAAGAGGATTTGGTGGGTGGGAAAGAGAGGGCCTGTCCATTTCCTTCTAAAGATATTGCCTGGGCAACAGAACTCCTCCAACAAGTGTTTTTATTTTGCTCAAGGTTCCATCATCAACAATCTCTTTAGACTTTAGATATACAGCATGGACACATACCCTTCGGCCCATCAAGTCCATGCCGACCTGCAATCATCTTGAACACTAGCACTCTCCTACACACCACGGAAAATTCACAATTTTACTGAAGCCAATTAACCTACAAAACCTGTACGCCCTTGGATTGTGGGAGGAAACTGGAGCACCCAGAGAAAACTCATGCAGTCACGAGAAGAACATACAAACTCCATGCAGACAGCACCTGCAGTCAGGATCGAGTCCGGGTCTCTGGCGCTGTAGAATCGCTAGAATTTAGAAGATTGAGGGGGGATCTTATAGAAACTTACAACATTCTTAAGGGGTTGGACAGGCTAGATGCAGGAAGATTGTTCCCGATGTTGGGGAAGTCCAGAACAAGGGGTCACAGTTTAAGGATAAGGGGGAAATCTTTTAGGATCGAGATGAGGAAAACTTTTTTCACACAGAGAGTGGTGAATCTCTGGAATTCTCTGCCGCAGAAGGTAGTTGAGGCCAGTTCATTGGCTATATTTAAGAGGGAGTTAGATGTGGCCCTTGTGGCTAAAGGGATCAGGGGGTATGGAGAGAAGGCAGGAACAGGATACTGAGTTGGATGATCAGCCATGATCATATTGAATGGCGGTGCAGGCTCGAAGGGCCGAATGGCCTACTCCTGCACCTATATTCTATGTTTCTATGTTTCTATGTAAGGCAGCAACTCTACCAGATGCTGCTCTACCGTGCTGCCCCTGTGGTTCCTCTGTCGGAGGTCGCTACTATTTCAGATGAAGCAAAAGACTACCCAGTATTTCTGCCGTACTTTGACAAAAGGAAGCAACTGACAGAAAGGAGTTTTCTTGTCAATTAAGAAAAGGTGTTTTTCTTTCAGCTCTCTGTGATGGAATGTCTTACTTCTCTGGTATAAAAAAATTTCAAACTGTACTCAGAGAAGGACTTATTTTGTTCACCATTGTGTAGAGCATATCTCAAATACCCTAAAACAAGCAATAACTCAATTTTGACAATATTGTCAGTTGCTTCCTTGTGTCAGATTTGACTTACCCCTTGTCCAATGCCCAAGCCAAAGATGGTCTCTCAACTGAGATAATTAATAGAAAATGGTCACATTGTTCATTGCAGTTTATGAGATTAATCAGTGTGAAAAATGGCCATGATGTCTTATACATTGTATCTAAGGTTACACTTCTCCATGAGGGGTTAGATTGCCTTTGGGATGTCCTGGGTTTTGGAAAGACATGATACGAAAACAAATAATTGTAGTACAATTAGTCGGAACAAAAAGGACACATTTTTGGAGGATGGCAGCAGTGGTCGTAAATAGGAAATGTGTTTAGTGTATGGACAGTCAGCTCGAAAAAAGTATAAATACATTCAGTGAGCTGGCAAAGATTTGAATGCAATGACAAGTGGGAAAATGTCTAATTGTCCATTTTGGTGAGATTTAAAAAAAAAGAAGCATCTATCTATATATATATAAAACTCAAATCCATCCGTCCGCCTGCAGTACGGATCCCTTCCTGCCTTTCGATTCGTGCCCGATACTCGCAGATGTCCAATCGGAATGGCCGATGCTCGCAGATGTCCAATCGGAATGGATTCATTTGCATGTACGGCTGCCGGCTGCATTTCTTCCTTTGATTCATTGCCACGCCCAATCCAGACGCTCAATCTCCGAGATATTTTCCATTTCCGTAGACATTTCGCTTTTCTTTCTAAGTATCTGCTCCTCATTTCATTTCGCTGGTCCATTCCCACAACCTTCTCCCCTTCCCCCCCATGCCCCAAGTATATTTCAAAAATAGGCCCATTTACATGAGCTTCCAACCACTTCGAAACAAAGTTGATCACACCATTGGGGGAGCAGACCCAACGGGTCTGCACTTGGTTAGTATTATCTAAAAGTGAGAGATTTACTGAAACCAGATATGGGGCGATCTGGGTGACTAACTTGAAAAAATACCACAACAAGGTACATATAAAGCAAACAGCAAGACATAATTCTGAAGAAGGGTTCTGATCCAAAATATCGCTGGTCCATTCCCACAACAGATGCTGCCCTACCCATTGATTTCCCCCAATGCTTTCTGTTTTGCTCAAAATTCCCCCATTTGCAGTCCCTTGTCAACATCAATTGCTAAGTGAATTGAATGCAAAAGCAAAGAGGGTATGGTGTGGTTCGTTAGAATGTTGATGATACTGTGGTGAGAAATGAAGCAAGTGTATCAACGGGTAAAGGTCCCTTTTTTATTTTTCTTTATTATTCTTGGTTTTTGTCTTCGTATTCTCCCATAGGCTTTTCATTCACTCCTGGACTGCACTATCTGGTCGTCTAGGAGTTTACACATTCACTGTTTCTTTCACTCTCTCTCTTTCTCACTCTTTCTCTCTTGTTCTATTTCTTTCTTGCTAAATTTAAAATGAAAGATGTACATTAAATGTATTTTGTCATATTTTTAAAAAACAAATGGTGATGATACATATTATGAGCACTGAATACAATATTGGTCTTCTTAATTAAGGAAAGACATTAATGCATTGGTGGCATTTCATTGAAGTTTGCCTAGAGTTGTACCAGCAATGGGTAAGCAGGAGAGCCTGGACTTGCTCTTACTGGTGTTTTGGAAAAGTGATAACAGACTTGACTGAAACATAATAATGTTCTGGATGTGTGGATCTTGAGAGCTGTTGCACAGATTCCACTGTGAGTAAGTGTCTGTGGTTGCCGCTGCCATTTACACAGGCAGTTCTGATGACTTTTGTTCAGTTTTGCCAGAAAATCAGCTGAAACCCTTGGACCCATGTAGCCTCTCGATTAGCAACAGTGCCAACTTGGCAACCATGCCTTTCCAGTTAGTCTGGTATACAGTTGCACACTCAAGACAAATTTACAATGTGTCAGAGCAAGTATTTTTTCAGAAAGATCACAACTCCAGCATTTTCAGGCTGACGATCCTCATTTTAACTGCACTATGTAAAATAACAAATACAATGTGCATCGCAATGACTAGCAGTTACATTTTCCATGCATACAGACCCAGAATAATTATGGACATAACTGATCAAACTAGATCATTTATTCCTTCAAAACAGAAGTGGGATGACTAAAATTTATTTTACCTGAAAGCATTTAAGCCTTTTATATATACATAAAACTCAGTGATGTATTCAAATATCTTTTTCTGTCCTAAATAATGCTGATTATATTCATATTTTCAAAATTATTTTTGATAAAAATATTTTAAGGGACCAAATTTAGAGAAGGATAATTGTAGATCATCAACTTTAAAAAAATCGCATTAGGAGTACTTTCATTTTCATTGTTAGTAGTAAGTTGATAGAAATACTAAAATAAAATCCCCGCGGTACAATTCTACATGATTCATGGGCCATCTGGTTAAATAATTAGGTTATCATAAGTGTTGCCCTCCTATCCTCTTCCTCCCAAGTAAATGACAGTAAATCTCACAGCTCTTTTTCACAATTTATACTAAATGCTCAATCTCAACACATCGGCTCCAGTTTCTACGAGCCACACGGTGTTGGAAGGTATCACATTTCTCTCCTCCGCTTGATCCTTCCAACGTCTCTTTCATGCTTGGTTGCTTTTACAAGGAATAGTTTTGCTGTGGCAACAGAGATTACAGCGAATCAAACAGGTAAAGGCCCCGGGCAATGTGGAAACAGAGCAGGTCTAAATTGGAGGCACAGGGTTGTGGTTTTATCCCCATTCGTATCCTGAACCTCCAACCACAACAGTTGCACAAATTGCCATGTAGCCTATTGCTTTGACAGGCACTGTTATCCTGAGGCCATATGTGATACACACCAAAATAACATATTATACATTGAATGATATTAACCTCAGTAATTAAACTGTAAACATGATTGATAACCTTGATCTCATTCCAAATTTTCATGATATTTAGTTTATAATAAAGCAGATAGAAAGAATTTCCTGTGAAATGTTTGCTCTTAAAATGAAGAAATAATTCAACATTCTACCCCCATTTTCATTGTTAATATACTCAATCAGGTACTTTGTTACTCCCAAACATTATTTTGCTTCTGTTTACACATTTCTAGGAACATTTTCTTTATTATAATATCTTTTACATTTAAAATTGTTTGCAAGGTGAGAGGGTAGGTGCAGTGCACTGCAGCTTCATCCTACTTACAAACATTCTCTTATTAGAGAAAAACAAATGATCTTCAGATATTAGCTAACTTTGATTTCCTCACTGCCAAAGCTGAGCAATGCCTTTACTTCACTATATTCCCCAATTTGAACTCAATTGGAAAGCCACCTTGTGGAGACCATTTGGAAACCAGAGCATAAGGTCAACTAATACAAGATGGATCTGCAACCACAATATTTGCCACTAGCCACCTAGCACAGCTTTCTATGGAGTGAACCAGTGCTGCCTATCTGGTAGAGCTGCTGCCTCACAGCACCTAGAGACCTAGATTTGTTCCTGACTCTGGATGCCAGCTATGTGGCGTTTGCATGTTGACTGCATGGGTTCCCCTAGGTTCCTCCCACATTCCAAAGATGAACGGGTTGGGAGGTTTATTGGCCACTATGATTTGCCCTAAGTGTGTGGGCGAGAGATAGAATCAAAGGAAGAATAAAACGGGATTCAAGTTAGATCACAATAAATGGGAGGTTGATGGTCGGCATAGACATCATGGGGCAAAGGCTTTATCACACTCACTCATTAAGAGATCCACAAAAACAAATATTTTCAGGACATTTTGTAAATTGGAGGTGTTTCCCACAATGTCTACATGCGGCACGTCAATTAATGCTATCTCCTTGTGAGATATTATTGAGATTGGACTGTGTTGTCCCATAAGCGCTAATTATTGAGCAAACATCAGACAGATTAATCTTTGTAGTGCAGAACCAACCAGGACTAATAATTCCAAATGTTATCTTTCATCCCTCACACCCACAGCTACTAATCTCCCACACATCCCCACCCTGCAAATTGGTTTAGACCTCGACCTTGACCCGTCTAATGACGTCTTTCTCAGTCATTCGTACCCTCCCCAATGCCTGATGTATGAAGCAGCTGCCGCCTGTGACCGAGATAGCGATTAGTGTTCCATTCCCACATCGATCTAACACGGGTGCACTAGAACGTTTGGGCAATGGCTCAACAAATATAAATGATGAAAAATCCATGCCGTGGAGATTGGGATAGAATGAATGCAGATGTAAAGGCAAGGAACAGCTATAGATAAGGGTCAATCACTCAGCTTGCTCGTGTAATCAATACTGCAACCAAACTATTGACAGAAGGGAAATGAATGGATCACTGTGAGTGATTAATTAGTGAGCAGAAGATGTAGGATACTAGCCTAATGCTTTGACTGTGTAGCTCTGGTTTTGCAAATATATCTCCAAAATGCTTATGGGGGGGGGGGGGGGAGTGACACTGAGGAAGAGTGAAAGGCATCCATTAAATTAGTAGCTTACAGATTCTCAGGAGACCTTGCAGCATCTTACAATAGATGAATATAGCATTGAGTGAGAATAACAAAATCTGCCTGCTCTCTCTCATGGACGTGAAATATCCGAGAGTGCTATTTAAAGAAATGAGGATTTCTCTCCATGAGTCCATATTTATCCCAACACCAACCTTGCTTAAAACAGATTATCATAATGGGATATTGCGGTGTACAGGGTGATTACGCCTCAAAAAGACTTCATTAGCTATTAAATGCTTTGGGATGTCCTGAGGACATGACAGACACAACAGTTTACTCACATTTAACATGGCTTCACCACTATCGAATTAGATGGATTAGTTAGCTTTCATTGGCTGTTTACAAACCCAGCGTTACTCATCGACTTTTCTTCAAACACTTTGTACCCCTGTCAACTGCGTGTGAGAGAAAATACTTCCTCAGTCCCTCAGTTTAACTCAGTTCCTCAGTCGTTAGACTTTAGAGATACAGTGCGGAAACAGGGCCTAGGCACAATGAGTCTGCACAGACCAGCGATCACCCAGTACGCTAGCTAGCACTATCCTACACACTAGTGACAATTTACAATTTTACCGAAGCCAATTAACCTGCAAACCTTTACGTCTTTGAAGTGTGGGAGGAAACCATAGCACCGGAAGAAAACGCACATGGTCACAGGGTGAATGTACAAGTTCCGTACAGACAGCACCCATAGCGAGGATTGAACCCAGGACCCTGGCGCTGTAAGGCAGCAAATTTCCCGCTGCACCAGTATGCCGCCCCTCAATTTAACCCATTAGCTAAAATTAAGAGCCTCTGACATCGTATCAACCTCTCCACACTGCACTGATTATCATTTTAGATTAAGTACTCAAAGTATTTAGACTAAGCTTAAATTTACAATCTTTTCAAAGCCAAAAATCCCAGTTGACTCAAATAAAATTGAAGAGGATAAGGGTGAAGAGTGATGAAGTGTCCTTGGGAGATAATAGGCCCGGGTTTCTCAGTAGCTTTTATCTTAAACCTTTCAGACACTTAACATATGTTGACAAACAAATTACATTGTCACAAGGGAGTACTCAAGGTAAGTCTGGTTTCCAAGGATGTTTTTAAGGACAGCCTTGAACTGTTTTCTTCATTACAATCAGCCTCATTGACAACTTGTTTAAGTAATCCTGGTGTAAATAGCATGAATGTTAGAAGGCTGTTTTTTTTTAATGGACTAATTAATCAATGCTGACAATGAGCCACATCCTGCCTCCTCCTTCATTAGTTTAATTACCTATTTATACGGATGAGGCTCTTTGCTCCATGCATCTCATTATTGCATTAACATGCTTGCATAACAAACAGTTTTGCTTTTGTTAATGTTGCACAAGGCACTTGTATTCAGAAGCTTGTGGTGTGTGACAGGTTCAGCTATTATCAGTTTGAGTTACTTTGTTCATCCTGCTACATTTACAATTTATGTGTTTCATTTATCGGAACCTCGGCAGTTACGGATCATTCCCTTGTTGATCTAAAAACCCCGTCTTGTGCTTCTTTGCATGTGATGTTCAGCAAAGAGATCTGAAAGTTGCATGTTCTCTACTTTATCACACAGTACCACTCAAGGTCCATTCAGGCTCTCGGATCAGCATATGCTACTGCTTAGATATGGGGTCAAGGAAAGAGTGTTCACATCGCGGCCCTGTTTCCACCAATCTTTCCACCGCCATGCACAAGAAGCACAAGGTGCGACAAGACAGGCACCATGTTCAAGAGGAACTGCAGATGGTGGAAAGTCGAAGGTAGACAAAAGTGCTGGAGAAACTCAGCGGGTGCAGCAGCATCTATGGAGCGAAGGAAATAGGCAACGTTTCGGGCCAAGCCCCTTCTTCAGACTGATGTAGGGTGGGGGGGGCAGGGAGAAGAAAGGAGAAAGGAAAGACAGACACCATTGTTTGCAGATGCCGAGAAGTGTGTTCAGCTCTGGCTGAACAACTTCTAATCTTGTGTGTGGACTCGATAAGAAGAAGACTGCTTAGATATAAATTTCCAAGATGAACCTACACAATCCCCCATATTAAGATGAAAGCAGCACCGAATTACACTTTTGGCAGGTATTTCATTCAGATATCACTATAAACAAAATGTTATTGTTTTAGGACAGGATTCACCCCTGCCACATCGTTGGCTAATATCTCAGTCATACTTGTGCTATGACAGGGAATCTTTCACCAACCTACTCTTCTGTCTCTGCTGCAGGTAGAACCTTCCTACAAGGCCACGACCCAGTCTATTTCTGCACAAATGACTACTACTGTAAATTACATGAAACCTCAAAGGCTGGTGGCCACAGCTTCATATTCAGATCTGTAACAGACACCGAAGGAGTTCAATTAGTTAATGAGTGCCCATTAGTCAATCCTGCATATGACCAGAACACCTAACCTTCATTGAAATTGAATGTTACCCCTTTTATTGCTCGGGAATACTTCAAGTCTCTGCCCTTGTGATCTGGAAAGGCCTATTATTTCAATGTTTCTGAAGATGGGCCTTGAAGTAAAGCAAATCCTAGGCAGCTTTGTTTCACAGTAGGATAATCACACTCACCTACAGCAGGGACTTCAGTCAGTATCACTACAATAGGTTACAGATTTAGTACATGGACCAATCTACTCTTCCCATATCAATAGACCTCATTCATTGAGTTGTGACCCTCACCTGCACCTCAGCTCTCCTCACCTCAGACACGCACAGTTTTTCCTCCAGCAAGATTTTGTACCGAGGCCGTGAGTCTCTATTTTTCCTCCTTCATCCCCCTACAGGAAATTTGGGGCACACTTCCTCTCCGGTGGTTGGTCAAAGGAGTCACCAATCAAAGACGTTACGCATCTCTAACCCACCAGCTCCTAGTTCAGTTTAGTTTAGGATACAGCGTAGAAACAGGCCCTTCGGCCCACCAAGTCCACGCCAACCAGCAATCACCCCATACACTAGAACTATCCCACACACACACTAAGGACAATTTATAATTTTTATAGAAACAAATTAACTTACAAACCTGCACGTCTTTGGAGTGTGGGAGGAAACTGGAGGAAACCGGACCAACGCAGGTTACAGGGAGAACCACAGCCTCATACAGACAGCACCTGTAGTCAGGATCGAACCCGGGTCTCTGGTTCTGTGAGACAGCAACTCTACTGCTGTGTCACCGTGTTGCCCTCCCACCTCCAAATCTCTTTGAAGCAAACTATGCAAAACTCAAGAGGCAGAGACAGTTGCTTCCTTGGATCTGGATGCTCCTTGGTTGACATAATAACTTCTCTAATATTCCTAACTACATCGAACAACAGTATCAATGTTTAGCTCTAATAGATATTCTGCAATTTCTTATAACTTATGACCTCTCTTTATACTTCTTGGTGAATACCCAACTCTTTAATGCAATCCAATTTTTCTTCAAATCCTCTCTGGAAAAATGGTTAAAGGATATTGAATTGTAATATCCAGCATCTCAGTTTTCTGTGGGTGGGAGATTGCAACCTTCTCGTGGTCCACCCTGTTTCAACAATGCAATCAACCTGGCGTACACAAACAGAAGATCAAACAGAACAAGTTGGCTTACAACTTTAGGCTGTGCACGCCATACGCAAGAAGAAGTTTTCTGTGTCGTCTGAGAGATAACAAGCCAACACTCTCCCGGAGTTAATAGTCTCATAAATACACTGCAAGTATTTAGGTAGTGCCTCTAATACCCCAGCACGAATGAGTTTGCAAATAAAGTATAATAGCATGACAAAGCTGCATTAGAGTGCCTGAGCCTACTTGTAAACATGCCTAGAAAGAAACTGCAGATGCTGACAGATACCGAAGATAGACACAAAGTGCTGGAGTGGCTCTACGGGTCGGGCAGCGTCGCTGGATAGAAAAAGTGGGGGAGGTTTCGGGCCAGGACCCTTCCTCAGACATGTGGAGACATGTGGAATGTGAGAGTCACAGGCCCAAAGGTTGTGGATCACGTCCAAGTCAACAATGGCTTTGTTGCTAAACAGAAGTAAAGAGACAATTTACAATCTAAACTTTTAGTGAGGGAAGTTCCTCTTTCAAAAAATGGGGTTAGATAGAATCTAAGTAAGAAGAGAGAAGTAGAGCGCTCATACTTCCTTTGCTCAGTGGAACTGAATGTCAAAGTAGAATCCAATGTGCATGTAAATATATAAAAGATGCAACTTGAGTGCATATAGACAAGGACACATTTCTACCCGAAGAATTCATCAAGGTGAACCAAAATCAGACAAGGATTATTCACATTCTACCAGTTTAACATGCACTCTTTTATTTTTTTCCTATACGTTTACATTTTTTGTTCTATCCTTTGTATGAAGCAGAGGCAGAGTTCATAATTAGATAATATCTTGTGCTGATAATATGCCTTAACTATTATCCTTGCAAGCCGTAAACATGTAACGTATGTTGCAATGAGAGTGCTCACGCAGGTTGCCATTCTTGATCAATACTCTCTGGAGCAGTGATCAGACGGTTGCTGGTCGGTACAGAACACTGTGTAAATGTGAGAAAATGTAAGCTTATCCCTGTTACATCCGTGAATGTGTAAATTCATCCCACCTTGACACACGAGACCTACATTAAGAAAAAGGTTTATTGATATGAAGGAATTAAACTGCAGATAACAGAGATCAGAGCAGGTGCAACTCTATAAAACACATAAATACAAACAAAAGATTACCTACTGGCACCCAGCCAGAATCTAAATGCCATGCTTTATCAGTCCCTAATATCCTCCTCTGTGTGATTAGTTTAGTGTTGATACTGCTACTGTGATGCCAAGCAGAACACTGCCTTCCCTATTATTAAGAAAGACCTTGTGATTTTATTTTAGACAATCATTAACCGCGCGCAGTCCTTCCTACATTTACTGATTTGATTAACTATCACGTCACTTGATGCCAAGACTATAAAACAATCCTTAGTGACATTTAAATAACTCAGGAGTAGTTCATTCCCTTTGTGGATTGGACAATGAAAGGGCAGATCAGAGAACAGGGGAAATGAGATGATCAGCAGAGTACACAACCCAGTTTACATAACAAGAAGCTTCAATAGTGAAGGATCACTAAGTAGCAAATGAATCCCAAAGTTAGTTACATCTTTAATCCTGCAACTGACTTCTTAATGCTGATGTTTAATCATTTACGCTTACAGACTTGTGGGGAAGATGGTTTATATCATTGTGACATTCACTGAAACACAGACGCCCATTATACCAAAGAGAGATTTCTGGTGGTCAAACAAACAGATTGGGCGGCACGGTGTCGCAGCGGTAGAATTGCTGCCTTACAACTCCAGAGGACCAGGTTTGTTCCTGACTACGGCTGCTGTCTGTATAGAGTTTGTACATGCTCCCCGTGACCTGTGTGGATTTTCCCCTGGGTGCTCCGGTTTCCCTCTACACTCCAAAGAGTGTGTAGGTTAATTGGCTTTGGTAAAGAAATTGTCCCGGGTGTGTGTGTGTAGGATAGCGTCATGGGCCTGTCCCACTTGCACAACCTAATTCACGACCTCTGCCGAGTTTGCCCTTGACTCATATTCGCAGCATGATCGTCATGAGGTCGTAGGAGGTCGTAGGTAAGTCGTAGGTAGGTCGTGATGCTGGTCGTAGGTACCCGTGGCATCAAGTAGGTCGGGGCGTTTTTCTAGCCTGATGAAAAATGTCCACGAGTAAAAAAGGTTGTGAATTAGGTCGTGAAATTGGGACGGCCCCTTAAGTGGATGTGAAACGTTGGTCGGCATGGACTTGGTGGGCCGAAGGGCCCGTTTCCGCGCTGTATCTGTAAACTAAAACGAAAAAGCAGTGTTGATGCGGGGGATGGTGGTTTGTTGGCACAGTATGAT
Source organism: Leucoraja erinaceus (assembly GCF_028641065.1). NCBI lineage: Eukaryota > Metazoa > Chordata > Chondrichthyes > Rajiformes > Rajidae > Leucoraja > Leucoraja erinaceus. Next base: position 11,793,009 of record NC_073390.1, read on the forward strand.
GCTGGATTCAACTGCTGTGAACCCACTGGGAACAGAATGTGTGCTCCCCCGTGTGGTTAGCTCATGAAGTTGAGCTATATGAGGTGTCAAAAGTCAAGGCAGTGAACTCCCTAAGGACGGGAAATCAGTGGGTGGTAATGGAAGTGAGTTGGACAGGTGGGCAGTCTAGAACATTGTCTGGAAACTGATTCTTTGGTAAAATAGTAGGCATTCTTCTACTTGAGGCAAGAGGCAAGGTGCGTGGCACCTGCAAAAGATGTGGGAAGGTCGTAAAAACTCTCGTTTTTACGTGACTGCACAATGAGATATCAATTTATCAAACACAAATCAACTTGTGGGTCAGAAATCATGTATTTTACGCCTTTTAGCAACTAGATTTCATCAGCTTTTTTTTAATGTACTTAGCAAAGTAAACACAATTTTTCTTTCCTTTCCTAAAGTAAGCAAATCATAAAATTTGCTGTTGGAAATATCAGCAATTGGCGGTTAACACATTTATGAGATGTTGCTCCATCCGCTATTTTAACAGAGATATTTAAAAATACAAAGGCCCACGTTCCTATTAAAATCAAAGAAAGGGAGTACAATTAAAACACATTAAATATTTCTCCAGTATGACTGGCAGCAATCATTTCAATCTTTCATTGTTCATGTCTGGGTAGAATATATTGTATGAAGTATCTTATAATCTTAAATTGCGCTGGGAACGTGCTTAAGAATGCATTGGCTGCATTGTACTTCAGTGCAACACTAAATTTCATCCGATTAATTTTAAAGGTAAAATCCATGGAATCATTCAATATGGGCAACATTCCTCAGTGCTCTAATTCTGCATTGACCATCAAAGCCCTTTTATGGTCTTTACATTAAACCTAAACTAATTCCATTTCATTTCCCCCACTTTCCCCATAACCCCTGAAATGTCTGTTGGATATAACAGATATTTCAGCCAGATAAAGGCACAGTGCACTGGCAAGAGTGCACAAAACTGGTTTCACATTGCACAAACAAAGGGCTAGCATGGGCATGCTGGACTGAATGGCTGAGGGATAATCAGGCCCTGCGAAGATTGTATTTGTGTCATTCCCCTCTCTCAACAGAGGAAAAAATCACCAACTTCCATTCTCCACCATTCTTCTTCATTCATGTGATTCATCTCCTCTTTTCATTGACTTTCCCATCTCCATTTAGATTACTGACCAATACCCACTGTATGTTCACTCCTCACTCCTATCTTGACTATATTTCATTCTGCTTAAGGATTCCCTTCAATTCTCCCAGTTTCTCCATTTCTGTTGCATCTGCTCTCTGTAATAATGCCTGTGTCCATTCCAATTTTTCAGTTGCATCTTCCTTTCCCTCAGTCAAGAATTCTCTTCCATTATGGTTGAGAGGTCTGACCGCTATTGTTGGATGTGCTTACATCCAAAGTCTTCACCCCAGAACCAGGTACGGTTCCTTTTAAACCATCCAACCTACCAGCCTCCGTGAATAATTCCTGCTCCTCCCATCATCTCTACCCAGTCTAAAATCTCCCATTCTGAGGGTACAATCTTGTGTATGCACAGGAGAGATTACATCTGTTCCTTTACCTCGCCTTCATTTGCTTCAAATATTACGTGTGTGAGGCAGCAATTTCTTTTCAGTTTAGCATGTACTCGTACTTCTTTAAATTTAATCTTTAATCAGTTTAGTATGTTTCAGATCATATCAATGGTCCCACATTTTTTAGATCATGTTTTTGTTGGTGATTTTTGCAAGTTACATCTCATCAACCATAAACCCTTTCTTTCTCTTTTTGCATCTTTACCATCACCCTTGCCTTTGCACCATTAATCATCTAACTTCCCCTATTTTCCCTGTCATTCTTTCCCGTCTTCCTAGTTTTGTTGGCATTTTAAAATCTGTCATATTTTTGAATATTTTCTCCTTCTGTCGAAAGGTTATTAACTGGAGACACTTAATAGCCCTGTCCCACGGTACGAGTTCATTCCAAGAGCTCTCCCGAGTTTAAAAAAAATCAAACTCGTGGGTAAGCACGGAGAATGAATGTAGCGGGTACGTCGGAGCTCGGGGACATCTCTTAACGCTAACGGCAGGTACACGGGAAGACTCGCTAACTGCAGGTAAGCTCGGGAAGACTCGTGAAGATTTTTCAACATGTTGAAAAATGTCCACGAGAGCCCAGAGTACCGACGAGTGGCCATTACCGTAAATCTCCGAGTTCGAATCAGGGCAAACTCGGGAGAGCTCTTGGAAATGAACTCATACCGTGGGACAGGGGTTTAACTGTTCTTGTTTGCACAGATTCTGCCTGTCCTAGTGTTCTCAGTTTTAACATTGCAGTATCGATTGTCTACAGAGATCACTAGAAGGGACTCGACCTGAAACGTCACCCATTCCTTCTATGCAGAGATGCCGGTGCGCCTGTCCACTTGAGCATTTTGTGTCTATCTTCACTGTTACTGTGTTGGCCCAGTATTCAATATGCCGTCAGCAGACTGGAGTGTATAGTGAGGGCTATTTTGTCCTGGTGGACCGATAATTCGATTATTAACAACAAACTAAACCATACCAGGACCACAGAAAGATATTAAAATCAGATTTTCAGCACCTAAAGTCTCTTGACTTTCAATGGGTCCATCACGCTCTGATGATGATTCAGTAATGCAAGCTCATGGGAGAGACAAAAAACATAAGAAGCAAAAGGCTTAAGATCAATATGTGAATTCCTCTCCAACCCTTGGCAGCAATTAATCAAGATTGAGGAGACGACAATGACTAATATTGATAATTGCAGCTAACCCTTCACAATACGTCTTTAAGCCAGAAAGATATTTCTGCTTCTGTGCACCTGTTGCTATTCACTCCGACTGTTCACATCTGAGAGGATTACACTCTACTTTGTAAAGGACAGTCTCCCTGTGAAGACAATCACTACTATCAAAATCTGTTTCCTAACTCAATGTGACTGACTGTCAAAAAGAGAATGCTTCATTGTTGGCTGTTGAAATGAAAGAGAGGTGGTATTCCAGCCATGTGGATTAAATACTTAGGACAAGCACTGTAACTCGGCTCATGAAGGGGAAAATAAAAAAAACAGGATTTTAATTTAGTACTCGGATTTTAAAGTTTCATTTTTTTAATATGGCAAGATAGGAATAGTGAAAACATTTTAATTTGAGTGCCATGTTCAGCAAAGGCGTACAGTCCCTTGATACTAAAGCAAAATAGTCTTGAAAAAAAATAGTGTATATTATTCTTGGCTCTGACCCGTGATTAGTCCAGACATTGCAATGAAATCATTGCTATGATAGGTCCTCTGATAGATGGTCACCTGTACTCCTAGGCTGCACTGCATTGCTGGGAATGTGTTGAACCTCCATTTGCTGGTTGCCAGAATCCTACATCTTGCATCTGATTTATGTTTCCTTCTGCGATCCCAAACGGAAGCAGTGTGAGGCTCCCTGGCTGTCATGCAAAGCAGCCAGGAACAAGTAAACTGGTCTTTCCTTGAATGGATCAGGCTAACAAAAAACCACAGCAGTACAAACATTCAACCCCGGCACTTCACAGCACTCAGGCAGGAGTTATCAGCCTTTCGCGATTCTGCAGACACCAAAACCTTGCCAATAAGTTTAAGAAAATATTAGATAAGCAGAGCTGGCCTTTTACATTTGCAGCTTCCTAACTTGCATTCTGTTTCCACGGCCCAGTATTATTTCATCTCTTCATTGTTACAAAGTTTTTTTTTTTTCTTAATGAATCGATTTCTCCCTTGTGAAGAATGAAAGATTCCAGAATATTCTTCTGGAATTCCAAGCCCCCAAGGCATCACTGAACCAAAGTTCCAAAAAAATTATTTTGAAAGGCAGGCTGATAGTTGCGTGAAAGAGAGGAATATTAATGGATCAAACTGGAGAGAGGATTAGACCAGGCTATTCATATCAGTGGGTGGGGAGGGGGGCAAACGCTAGCACACATTTGATCGCTTAAATAATTTGTCACTGTGTGTTGTGGAGTAGAGTACAGACATATACCAGAGGAAACTAGTGAACTTTTAGCAAATATGTGAGGGGTTAGGCTTGGTGCAGTGGTGACAATCTTGTGTCCGAGGTTTTTGATTCAAGAGCCCCACTTCTCAAAAGATGTGAAGATGTGGTCAAAGCTGACATTGCTGCACCGTGACAAGGGAGCATCGCACTGCAGGAGCTGTGTGGTGCTTTGGATGAATTGTGAAACTTAGGGGCTGTCAAAACTCTCCCTGGTACATTGACAACAAATTCCTTGCAGTGTTATTGAAAAGAAGTTGGGTGGAGTCTGGGGACAAATGTTTTACACTATTCCACATGTTTCTCTATGTGTCTGTATCGCAAGAGCACTGTATTGGCCGGGAAGTGCTTGGTATATCATATTATGAGTGGCATGAGGGGTCACAGCTTAAGGATAAAGGGGAAATCCTTTAAAACCGAGATGAGAAGAACTTTTTTCACACACAGAGAGTGGTGAATCACTGGAATTCTCTGCCACAGAGGGTAGTTGATGCCAGTTCATTGGCTATATTTAAGAGGGAGTTAGATGTGGCCCTTGTGGCTAAGGGGATCAGGGGGTATGGAGAGAAGGCAGGTACGGGATACTGAGTTGGATGATCAGCCATGATCATATTGAATGGCGGTGCAGGCTCGAAGGGCCGAATGGCCTACTCCTGCACCTAATTTCTATGTTTCTATATATAGGTTAGAGAACCAGAACCTTTTTCCCAGGCTGGAAATGTCAAATACTAGGGGGCATAGGTTTAAGGTGAAAGGGGACAAAATTTAAAGGAGATGTGCAGGGCAAGTTTTTTACACAGAGGGTGAAGAGTGCCTGCAACGTACTGTTGGGGTGGGAGTGGAGGCAGATACGATAGTATCATTCAAGTGACTTCTAGATGGGCACATATGTATTTGTAGGAAGGAAGTGCAGATGCTGGTTTAAACCGAAGATATAAGGCCCTTCTTCTGAAGACTGACGAAGGGGCTCGACCCGAAACGTCACCTATTCCTTTTCTCCAGAGATGCTATCTGACCCACTGAGTTACTCCAGCTTTTTGTGTCTATCTTAGGTACATGTATATGCAGGGAATAAACAATATGGATTATGTGCAGGGAGATAAAAGCTGGTCGGCATCATATTTGGCACAGACATTTTGGGCCAAAGGGCCTGTACCTGTGTGGTACTCTTCTACGTTCTACATCCTGAAGTTACAAAACACAAGCTATTTCAATTTATTACATTGTGGGCAACATTTTTAATTGTACGATCAATTCTATTATTTTCTTTACACCCAACACTAGCTTTATCACTAAAGGGCCTGTCCCACTTGGCCGTCATTTACGCGACAGGCCGGTAGTGACTGAAGCACGACGATCGCGCGCATCATCATGCGTCCGCACAGCTGTCGGAAGCGCGTGACGTCATTTGAAGATAGACACAAAATGCAGGAGTAACTCAGCGGGACCGGCAGCATCTCTGGAGAGAAGGAATTGATGATGTTTCGGGTTGTGACTCTTCTTCAGTCTGAAGAAGGGTCTCGACCCGAAATGTCACCCATTGCTTCTCTCCAGAGATGCTGCCGTTCCCGCTGAGTTACTCCAGCATTTTGTGTCTATCTCCAATCGTCTTGGCCCCGCTCTGGGAGTAGGAGTGGGGGCGGATCCGGATCCGCAACGGCCGTGAGCCCCAGGCCGAGCTCGGCGATCGTTTGCCCGCTTCTGCTGCTGTTGGAGGTGAGACGTTGTGCCATGCCAGGGTCTTGGGCCTGTCCCACTTTGGCCGTCAGTTACGCGACAGGCCGGTGGCGCGTGAAGATTTATTTCAGGACGAAGTCGACACTCCTCCACGCCACTCCACACTCCTCCGCACCACTACATGCGCCCGTCCAGCGCTACCCACGCGCTACCCACACGCTAGCAGGTCGTGTAAATGGCGTGCGAATGACGGCCAAGTGGGACAGACCCTTAACACTTTACACCTGCAAAGTTGTTTTACATGAATATTAAAGTTATCCTGGAATTCAAAGCAACACATACGGTAAATGAAAGAGATTGCCAGCAAACTGAAGCTATTAAAACAATGCTTTGTTGGAACAAGTGGGTCTGAAAGGTAGAAATTCCTTCTCTTTTGATTCCACGAAACACACACTATAATAACATTTGATCTGTGCAGTAACGAAAGTGCATTGAGGTCCTCTTTTGAAATTTGATGCACTGACTTCAACAGCGTATAACAGACGACAAATTACTACCTAGGTATGATGCAGGAGGAAAATATTTTAAATGTATTTATTCATGGGCTGCGACTGGTGCTGGCAAGACCAGCATTTGGTGCCAAACACAGGTTGCCCTTCAACCAAGTGATTTACTGGAAGGTCACATCAAAGGGCGGTTAAGATTCAGCCACATAGTAGACTGCAAACCACTCTTTAAGGTCAGGCAAGCTAGAGATGGCAGCTTTCCTTCCATTAAGGACAGCAGTGAATTACTTAAGTTTGTATGACATTCAGGTAATGCACCATTACTATTACTAACTTCTCAATTCCAGACTTGGAAGAGGAAGTGTAGTGATTAAATTGCAGGACTACTAATGCAGAGACCAGGACTGAAGATCGACACACACAAGTTCACATCCCACTGCAGTAGCAGCAGAATGGAAATTCAGTTACTTCAATGAATCTGATTTAAGTGATTTTTTTTTCAGTTCAATAATTCTTTATTTCCTCAAAATATTTACTGCATTATCTAACTTTGCCATACATGTGAAATGGACAGTAGCAAATTGTGAGGTTAATCAAACTATTGCCTAATTCTTCTTCTTATAAGTATATGTCAGACCAAACCTGGGGGCAGGGCATTAAGAGCAGCTGATCTATAACCACTTGTAATCCATACGTACAAAAGTCAACATTTTGCTCATATTCTGTCTCTGTCTTGCAGATCAATATCTATTGAATTAATTGATTAATTAAAAGATACAGCATGGAAACTGGGCTCTTTGGCTCACCGAGTCCACACCGACCATCGATCGTCAGTCCACTCTAGTTCTATGTTGACCCACTTTCACTTCCACTCCCCACACTTTAGGGACAATTTACAGAGGCCAATTGACTTCCAAACCCGTATGTCTTTCGGATAAAAGAGGAAACTGGAGCACCTGGATAAAAGGCACGTGGTTACAGAGAGAACATGCAAATTCCACACATTCAGCATCCAAGGTCTGGATCTAACCTGGGTCTCTTCCCACATTCCTCAGTTCTTCTTCTGTAATTAGAGTCATAGAGTTATAAACAGAAACAGGGCAACTGGTCCATGCTGACTAAACTGCCATCCTGAGCTTGTCTCATTTGCTTGCATTTGTTCCCTATCCCTCTAAGCCTTTCCTATCCATGAACATGTTACTGAAGAGAAGTGTAATGGAGGATGGGGTGGCAGTTCAGTGCACAAATGTCTTTTAAAAGTTATAATTTTGACTTGCCTCTACCACTTCCTCTGGTGGTTCGTTCAATATATCCATGTGAAAAAGTTATGGAAATGTAGTTCTATTATGTAATGCCTGCAACAAAGGATATCTAATAGTTGATTATTTCTGGTAGTACAGCACTCCTTCAGTGTTACAATGTGGTGTCAGCAAGCAGTGCATATTCAGGGCCTTGGAGGGGAATTCAAGCCCATATTGTTTGATTCAGGGTAAAGAGCTTGGAACTATATTGAACCGCAGAAACAAATTAAAAAACATTAACTCCGGTTTCCCCCATATCCCAAAGACTTGCAGGTTTGCAGGTTAATTGGCTTCCGTAAATTGTCTCTCTGTGTCAGATAGAACTAGTGTGCATGGGTGATCGCTGGTCAGCATGGACTTGGTGGGCTGAACGACCTGTTTCCATGCTGTGTCTCCAAATTGAGCTGAACTAAACTAAACTAACCAAATGTAAATACTTTTCTTATTCCTGTGGTAGAATTTACCTTGGTCGTGAGCAAGCTTTATATAAAATAACACGGGCACTTCAATTAGATTAGCGCAAGTTAAATAGGGTTATTCCATAGTTATGTGCCTATAGAAGGAACTGTAGATGCTGGTTTATACCAAAGATAGACACAAAATGTTGGAGTAACTCAATGGGTCAGGCAGCATCTCTGGAGAAAAGGAATGGGTGACATTTTCTTCAACTATTCCTTTTCTCCTAAGATGCTGCTTGACCGCTGAGTTACTCCAGCATTTTGTGTCTATCTGTCTGTATTCCACAAATCGATTTCTCGACCAAATTTAGGATGAAGTTCCTTATTTAAGAGGAATTGTTCATGTGGGAGCAGTTGTTGAGTATGAATAATGAGAAGCCATGGATCTTATGAACATGCATGGTTCCTGGATTATCATAAACTGAATTGCCAGTATTCATGATAATTTCATCCCTCCCAAATTTATTGCCACTTCTTTCAGTGAATCACAATGACTATTTTTACCCATTTCCTTTTTCCTTTGTATAGACACAAAAAACAAGCAGTACAGTGGTGCATCGGTAGAGTTGCTGCCTTACAGCATCAGAGACGTGGGTTCGATCCTGACTATAGGTGTGGAGGATGTGGATATGTCCATTAGGAATCAAATTTGGGATTGGCACAAATGACACAAATATTATATTCAGAACTTTCACATATTTCAGCTCAGGGTTTCATAAAACTATCTTTAGCGCAGTACAGTAACACAGCAGTAGAATTGCTGCCACACCTAGGTTAGATCCTGACTAAGGTTGCTGTCTCAGTGGAGTTCGTCCATTTTCCTTGTGACCTCATGGGTTTTCTTCGGGTGCTCTGGTTTCCATCCACATTCCAAAGACGTGCAAGTTTATAGATTAATTGGTTTCTCTAAATTGCCCCTGGAGTGTAGGATTGAACTAGTGTGCACAGGGAATCGCTAATCGGCGTGGACTCGGTGGGGTTAAAGACCTGTTCCGACGCTGTATCTCTAAACTAAACTATATTAAACTAAACTAATGAAAATGCGGTGCTGATTCATATTTGACTTTCCATGTTATTGAAACCTGTTACTATTTGTTTAGCTCATGTTGTAGCATAACAGCTAAGCATTCCCATGTACGGTACAACATGTCCTTGAACCAATTGTCTAGAAAGCAGAGTGCACAGGATGTATCACATTAGCATCTAGGTAGTCAGGGGCTTCCCACATCCATCTGAGATAAGTATTTCAGACAATGTAAAGTGGACTGTGGCTTGTGGTATAGGATCCCAGAAAGTGGAACTTGTTTCCACATACTAAATTGGAGTGTGTTATTATCTCAAGACTTTAATGCATCCTTCACAGAGAGTTTTCAATCAGATATTCGATATATCAATAGAAAGAGAATTAAATAGCCTCTCCTGATCACGACCTTGTGCTTTTCCCTTCATTTACAGCTTAACAACCTCAGTAATACACTTAATTTGCCTGAGATTTATATTCCTTACAAGAATAGCAATATTGACATGCAGGCAACTCATTCTAAGATCTGGAAATGTCAGCTTCACTCATACGCAGAGGCCCACATCCTACCACGCTGTGAAATGTGGCCTCAGATTCACGACAAGTAAGGTAAAACTTTCAAAGGACTTTTTCTCGTGTCAAAAGGCTTGTCATGCAGTATATAATGCTGTTCTGTCAGATGCCTTATATCATTGCCTCAGGAGGTTAAAATGTTTGTCAGGCAAGTGATGAATGAGTTTTACATCATGTTACGATGAACCAAAACCACTAATTTGCACAAAGTGCACAGATCAAGGGTTCTTCAATAAAGAAGTCATTAAGATAGTTTGCAGATCTCCATTTACCAAAGAGAGATCAAAATGAGAACAGAATGAACCACCATTATTGACAGCAATCTGACAGACTTTATCAGGGAGAACACACTTCTGTTAAATGGCAGACTTTTTTTCCATAATTCTTACATGCCTATCTGTCAAGGCAGACATTAAAAAAACCAGTTACACTGAAAACGTCATTTTTAATTGAGAAGACACAAACATGATATTTTTTTTCTTCGACTATATTCTCAGCTTTTTAAATGATTTGCAGTATAGCCAATTGGTGATGATTATTTTATCTTTAACTGTCAGATTAAAAAAAAGGAGAATTGTTCGAAAGGAGAGAGCAGTCATTCAGGAGTTTTAATAATAAAACGTTGCATTTTCCATCTTAGTGCCTTTTCGTGTGTGTGGATGCCTTGGTCGTTTTACTAATTCCATTTAACTTTTGCGGATAAAACAGAACTGGCATTCCAAAGCTTGAATGGTGTAGTGTGATGTGGGTCTGATCTATTTGTCTTTATTTGCTGCAGTTTTAGACTGGTGTATGTCTATGTTGGCGGTGGCTAATTGCTGTAATTGGTATTTGTGTTGGCCTGGGTCTCCAGGCGATTTCACAGAACACAGTTAGCTTTTACCACGGTTCCATTAAAGGCAACTTTCATCTTTCAGATGTTGATTGATCCATGGAGCATTTCTAACGACTTCTATTTTGAGTTGACAGTGGTATATTTATTTCCTAGCTTAGCTGATCTTTGGATTGGCAGCAATGCTTGCCAACCATTGTGCACTGGGCTTGATGCTCGAGGAATTAAATATCATTCTCAAAGTCACTGCTTTTGTAGGAACCATAAAAAAGCATTATTAATTTTTTTTCTGGTGATAAAAATATCTGAGATGGGATTAAAAAGACCCAAATTGAATCCTCAGTTCAGTTAATTAAAAAAAAGTATTCCATTCACTTTCGAATTGATTTAGTTTAGTTTAGAGGTACAGTGTGGAAGCAGGACCTTCGGCCCATCGAGTTTGTGCCGACCAGCGATCCCCGCGTACTAACACTATCCTACACACTACGAACGATTTACAATCTTTACTGAAGCCAATTAACCAGCAAACCTGTACGTCTTTGGAGTATGAGAGGAAACCAAAGTACACACGGGTCACGGGGAAAATGTACAAACTTCGTACAGACAGCACCTATAGTCAGGATCGAACCCGGGTCTCTGGCACTGTTAGGCAGCAACTCTACCGCTGTGCCACCGTGATTGTAGACATTCCTGAAAGTGACAGCTTTGGTAGACATGGTGGTGAAGAAGGCATTTGTGATGTTTATCTTCATTGCTCCGGGCATTTTGTATATAGTAGTAGTGATAGCATGGAACACTGATCAAACTCATCGTACCGATCCTGGACTTTAGTGACAGAGAGGGTTCCATGGGCGTCAGATGGTTCTGATCAAAGATCAATCATGTTTGGTTTTACCCCTCCAGGCCACCTGCTCGCCTCCTCTCCCTTCCATGTCAGTTGTGAGATCCCGCTTGGAATATTGCATACAGATCTGGTCACCCAGCTACAGGAAGGATGACAATTAGCTGGAAAGACAGCAGAAAAGGTTTGCAAAGATGTTAACAGGACTGGAGGGCTTGAGTTATAAGGCCTGCTAGCCAGGAATTTTTTTTTCTGTACGATGTAGGAGACTGAGGGGTCATTTTATGACGGTACAGTTTGAGTTTAGTTTATTGTCACCTGTACCAAGGTAGAGTCAAAAGCTTTTTGCTACGTGCTAACCGGCCAGATTAACATGAATAATATTTATGCCCGGAGCAATATTTAGTCCAGTAAAACCCAATCACAGATAGTATATAAAATCAACAGGAGCACAGACAAGTTGGTCACAAACTTTCCCCCAGGCAATGACAGTCTAAAATCTGACGGTATAGATTTAAGGTGAGAGGGAAAAGTTTTAAATGGGACCTGAGGGCCAACTTTTTCACACAGTGGGTAAGGTGGGTATACGGAATATGCTGCCGGAGGAAGCTGCAGAGGGAGGTGCGAATGCAATGGATAAAATACATTTGAACATGTTCATGGATTAAAGGGATAGAGGGATATGGGTCAAACACAGGCAAATGGGATCGACTCAGAAAGACATCTTGGTCGCCATGGACTGAGGGTCCTCTTTCCATGCTGTATCCCTGCTGTATCTGTGCTATGACTATGGGAAGGATCTGTTTGATAGCCAATAGTAACTCACTGGGATAGACTAATTGGGGGAAGGCTGTTCTATGAAAATACATCCAGGAAAACACGCAACACAAGATGCTGAGCCTACGGGTAATCCAAAAAAGCACGGGCTTTTTCACAGAAAGTTTGAAAATTCATAACCATTTTTGCAAAATAAAGTAAATTTTAGATACCAGTTATGACTGAAGGCCTTAAAAAAATCACTTGGCTTCCATTCTGCTCCTGTGATAATGGTTTTTGACCATGCTCAGATTACATCTTGAAATCACAATTCCAGACTAGTCATATTGTGAGTTTAATCTATTGCCTCAAGATTACAATCCATTTAAAATCTGATCCCCTTAGCAATAGATTAAATGTATTCATAACAATTTGGGCAATCGCATAGAGATTGCAATTTGAGTGCATGGGCCCGGGGTTTAATGCCGGGGGGGGGGGGGGGGGGGGGGGGGTTACAACTTCCGAGCAGCCCACTGAAGCTTGGGGTCTCACTATTTGAGAGCCCCGGTCCCAGTGTTGTAACTACTGGGCAGGCTTGAAAGCTAAACAAATAAACGTGTGCTGCATTTGGCAGAGCACAAAAGAAACCACAAAGCAACTTCTAGCTTCTGTGAGTTCAATTTGGCCAAATCCCAGTTGCAATTAAACACCCAGTTCACAAGAATTACTTGTGAAAACAAAGTATTTTAAATAGAAGGGGGAAAAAAGATTGTATATGGTTTGCTTTGTGTTTAGGAAGAAGTACAAACCTGTGACAAGTTCAAATGTTACCTGGCCAAGTGCAGGCCATTTACCACAAATGTTCATGCGCCTCTGTATCTGATGCAGGTGGCTACATGTAAACTTGTAGAACATTGAACTTGGCTGTAACAAGATCAAATACATTTTGATTGTCATATGCACTCCTACATGCTTAGCTATTGGACACCAAACCACAAGCCACCCCAGTGTGTGTGGATGAGAAAGTGGGATAACATATAACTAGTGTGAATGGGTGATCAATGGTTGGCATGGACACAGTAGGGCCAAAAGGCCTGCTTCCACATTGTATCTTTAAACTAAACTAAACTTCTAGTTATTTTGATTATTAACATTGATTTTGTGATATTTCATAAACATACATTCTCTATACCATCAATATTCATGCATGATTTTTATTTAGAGTCTGGAGTTTGGAGATACTACGCGGAAATAGGCCCTTTGGCCCACCGAGTCCGCACTGACCAGCAATCCCTGCACATCAACACTATTCGCTTCGGCAGCACATATACTAAAATTGGAACGATACAGAGAAGATTAGCATGGCCCCTGCGCAAGGATGACACGCAAATTCGTGAAGCGTTCCATATTTAATGCATTTCGTTGTCTCTGTACTGTACACTGACAATGACAATTAAATTGAATCTGAATCTACACACACTAAGGACATGTTTCCATTTATTCCAAGCCATTCAACCTATGAACTTGAACGTATTTTAAACTTTATGAATTCTAAAGTTCATTCACATGTTTAATTTTGGAGAAAAAAATCGTAATATTAATCAAAGTGATAGGAGGATGCTATCAGCCTGAATGTCCGCAAAGCAATGGAATCTTTGTCACAATATCACTGAATGGTTACAGAGCAAAGGAACTATTCAGCCTGTCAAGTGCATACTAGCTCTATAGAAAAGCACCCTAGCTCTTATCACTCCCTGCCCTATCCATATAACACAGCATTTTTCTTTCCTCTCAGCTTCCTCTTGAATGCATTGGTCGAATCTGCCTTCACGCACACTCGCGCAGTGCACTCCAAGCTCCAAATAATCACAATGAAAAAATAATTTTCCCTCACATACCGTTAGCCTCTTTATCAAATAACTTTTATTTTATGACCCCCTAGTTTTCAAAATCCACCACCAATGGGAATTTTCTTTCTATCTATCTATCTATCCCACGTTCTCCCGGTTTCCTCCCACACTACAAAGATGTATAGGTTTGTAGGTTAATTGCCTTGGTTTAAATGTAAAATTGTGTGTAAGGTAGTGTTAATTTGCAGGGATTGCTGGTCGGTGGGCCGACCTATGTGGGCCGAAGGGCCTATATTCCCACTGTATCTTTAAACTAAACTAAACTACTCTATCTGACCCTCTATCAAATCACCTGATAACCTTCCCTGTTCCAAGGAGAACACCCCAGACTCTCCAGTCTACCCACATAACTAGAATTCCTCAGCCCTGGAATCATTTGGTAAATCTCTTCTGCATCCCATCTAAAAGCTTTACATCTTTCTTAAAATGTGGCACCCAGAACAAAACACAATAATCTAATTGTGGGTGAATCAGTATTTTATAAATTTTCACAGACCTTTATGGTCTTATACCATATGCCTCTATTTATAAAGTCTGCACATATGTTTTTAACTACTTTCTCAACTTGTTCTTTCAGTCCCAATGAACTATGCACATGCACTCCTAGATATCTCTGTTCATGTATCCCTTTTGGAATAGTGCCCTCCAGTTAATGCCGTCTCATTTTTCCTTGCAAATCGTAATTGAAGCCCTTAAGAAGAATGTGGCATTTATGTATTGTACAGATTGACCATTGGCAAGCCATCGGCCTTGCTCCTTCCATAGAGGCCACTGCATGAACCTGAGGCATTTAGCCCTTGAACACGTTCAGTCTATCATTGACACCATGATAAATTTATAATCCAGTTGCCCATCTCTCTCGACACCAGAGAATAGCGGAGACACAAGAGACTCCAGACGTTGGAATCTTGAGCAAAAATCAAAGTGCTGGAGGCATTTAGATTGCTTCAGTCTCAAGAAGAGTTCCAACCGGAAACATTGTCTGTCCATTTCCCCCCACTGATGCTATCTGACCATTGAGCCCCTCCAACACTTTGTTTTTTGCTCAAATTATCATTAGCAATTTGAAATTAACAATTGACCAATAATCAATTGCTACCAGTGGAATAGAGTTCAAAATTTCACCCATAATATGTGCGCATAGGTATTTCCTAACATCCTGCAAGATCTGGCCCAGATTGTAGCCTATGCCCCTAAATCCAAGACTTTTCAGCAAGTGAAAATTGTTTGTGATTGTTCACTCTATAATTTCTTCATAACATCTTGCAAACCTTGCTCAAGTCATCCCTATTCTTCTAAATTCCAGTGAAAAGAACCGGGTGTTCCGGTTTCCTCCCACATTTCAAAGACGTGCAGGTTTGTAGGTTAATTGTCTTCCATAAGGTGTCCCGAGTATGCAGGATAGAACTAATGTATGGGTGATCGTTGATTGGTACAGGCTCGGAGGGCCAATGTGCCTATTTCCACACTGTATCTCTCAATCTAAACTAAATAGAGTTCCAACTGGAATTTAATTATTATTTTGCACTTGTACCTAAAGGAATCACAGATATTCCGATTCTATAGGAAAAATACCACAATGACTGATCTATGGGACACCAGTCTGTGTAATGTTCTACTAATGTGTCAATACAGAGCATTGAAACTTTACCTTTCATTTACATTATATCAGTACCTGTACAATCAAAATTGTTGCCAGAGGAGATGATTTGGAAGTTACAAAGAGCCTATGAACTAGAATTACATGTACCATCCGATCATAAATTTAATTTATTTTTTATAACATTCTGAATTACTAGAGATTGCATTTGTTACAAACCTTTCTTGTTCTGAAAATAATTTCCGTGCGTGAATCTCTGAGATATGAAATGCAAATAAATCGAAAAATTGCTAATTAAATCTGTGCTTTGTAATGTGGTGCAGGTGGACAATTGAAATAAGAATATAAAAATCATCAACGCTGATAGAAATGAGGTATCGAAGGTAGACAGAAAAAGTTGGAGTTAGTCCAACTTTTTGTGTCTATCTTCGTTTTAAACCAGCATCTACAGTTCCTTCCTGCACAAGGAGTAAGGTATCCATCCACAAAATGGATACCGAGGGGGTCAATGTCTGAGGACTGCTGCCTGAAGACTGGTGACATGGACTTTGGAGAGAAGTCCAGTCCAGGTGACCATTGAACTATCACGACCTACATACAGATTGGTGGCTGGGGACTGCCAGGTTCACCCGACCTGTCATCATGTGACTATTGATGGAGGGCACAAAAACTTGAATGTTGATCTTTTTTGCCTCGGGCATCTCTTTCTCAGTGTGGCAAAGCAAGTTTGCCCACAATAACAACACAATCTTTATGAAGAAATAGAGTCCATTGGCCGGGAGAGTCCCGTATGAATGGAAATCCACATCTTCAATGCTCATCCCCCTTTGGGGCAGTTAGTATCTCAATATCCTTCAGTTATTAGGACTGCCGACACTGTATACTAAATACAATGGGCTGGACATGGATAGGATGTATTATAGAGTGGCCTGTCATGGGCAGTATTGCCACCTCTGATGAGAGTTTGAGGTGAATGGAATACAAAAGTGAAAATAAACATTCTGTCAGAGTTCTTTGCATTCAGGAAGAAGGAAAGATGTAAAATATTCTCTTTTAATGGTGAGGAATTTGGGAGGTAGACTGCACATAATTTGGAAATTTATCAAATGCCTGTTCACAGTGATCGAGCCTAACAGGAAATGTGAATCAGAGCAAATAAGCCCCAAGATATATAGGCTCTCCATGAAGAAGATACAGAGGTTATGAAAAAGGTGCAACCTCAATAAGAGTGGTGTATTTGTTGACACTTCTGTATGTCTATGTGTAATGTTACGATTGTGATCTCCCATTCGGGCACCTAGGTGGAGTTGGATTATATTCGAGCACTTTGAACTTTGGAATACATGATGCTGGTTTTATGGGAGCTGCTAATCTTTACAGCGGAAGTCAAAACCTCATATGACACCATTCTTCTTGGGTAAATATTGTGGTCTAGAGTTTCTCAGGAATGTGCTGGCTTTTTCAATTGAATTCATCTGCAGATGCCCAGAGCAGGGGAATTTTAAGTTACATCCAGCATAAATCGAAGTAACGATCTTTTACGCCATAAAAACATGAAGCTTCATGACGGCCAAGTGGCTTCAACTGGCTGTGTTCTGTCCATAAAAACTCCCAGCTCTCACATCCAACTAGTCTCCAATGAAATGATGAAAATGATCCATATTGACTCTTAAAGTGATCTTCAGTTGTTTAAAAATCCATTATGATGAGTTAATGGATTAGGTACTGACTGAAAAGTCATATTATTTTATGAAGCAATCCTCCTTTTGGCTGTATTAATCAAGCTACACCAAACCATCACTCTTAAACGCAAAATAAAGATTTGAATGCAATTTTATTTTTACAAAATGATACTTTAAAACACTCCCTTTTTACGGAAGCTTCAGATAAACTTTACACTCAATGATATTTAAATGCTGTGCGTGGAGATTTTAGGAGAAAACGACCTGGAATGCAGCCCAGATTTGGGCACAGTTTATGCCGGGATTGTGAAAAGCCAAGAGAGAGCCTTGGTATAATTTATCATCAACATAGACTTGACACTGATACAATTACAATATGGGATGTGACGGAAAATCATTGGCACAAAAAGTGAAATTTGTGCAGTTTTATTAGGATGTAATTGACCCTGGCAACATTCACTTCTGCTCTGCGTTGGGAAGCTTTTAATTTAGGACCTTCCAGATATTATCAACACATTCATTATACTCATAATTTTGTTTTAAATTCATTGTCGCTTCCTTCAGTGGGACTACCCAAGTACTTCCATTACATTTTCTTCCGAACATTCATATTAAAATAAAAACAAACTATTTTGAAATACCACATCTAAAATGTATTCAAGAAGGAACTGCAGATGTTGGAAAATCGAAGGTACACAAAAAAGCTGGAGAAACTCAGCGTGTGCAGCAGCATCTATGGAGCAATGGAAATAGGCAACGTTTCAGGCCGAAACCCTTCTTCAGACTGACCAAAACCTCACTTCAGACATCTAAAATGTACACGGGTTGTTTATGCTATTTGCGAAGTGCAACAGTACTAGTGAAATGGGCTGCCAAATCAGCAGCAATTAATTCAGAATTACAAGCCTTTTGTGTTGTAGATATCCAAACACTTATGAAGCTTGGTTGATTCTGCCCACTAGCTAACAGAAAATGATTTCCAACTCATTGGTTTGAAGTGGATTACAATTTAGATTCATAAGTTATAAAGGGAACATTCTAACGGACTAACGCTTTTCAACAGATTAAGCAATTTGCCCTGAAAATATTCATAGACAATTGTTCATCATCTGTAAACTTCCTTTCAGAGAATCCTAGCAATAGCTTTCTTTGAACATAAATTGTTCTCTTCTGAAACTGTCCCATTACCTCATCTTGATAATTTCCTCTAAACCACACAGTCCTGTTGATGAAGATCATTTGTCATACTATGTGCCTGCAGTTAGTTAAAACTGAAAGTGTTTTTGCCGATTACTCACTCCAGATGGATGATAATTAGACATCCACAATGTGAAATGTTTTATATGAAATAAAATATTGAGGATAGAAGTTGGGATGTGATGTTACAGTTGTTCAAAATGTTGGTGACGCCACATTTGGAGAACAGTGGTCAGTTTAGGTTTCTCTCCTGCAGCAAAGATGTTGTTAAGCTGGTAAGAGTGCAGAGAAGATTTACAAGAATATTGCCAGGACTTGAGCACCTGAGCTACAGTGAGATGTTGGGCAGGCTGAGACTTCATTCCCTGGAGCGCAGGAGGAAGCAGGGTGACCTCACAGAAGTGTATAAGATCACTAGTTAGATGCACAGGGTATTTTACCCAGTTAGGGAATCAAAAATCAGAGAACACAGGTGTAATGTGAAAGGGGATAGATTTAATAAGAACCCGAAGGGCAGTTTTTTCACACGAAAATGTTGGTGGGTGTATGGAACGACTGCCAGAAAGATAGTTGAGGCAAGTACTATAACAACATTTAAAAGACATTTGGACAGGTACATATACATCAGAAAGGTTCAGAGGGATATGGGCCAAATGCAGGCAGGTGTGACTAGTTAAGTATATATGGGTATCTTGGTTGGTATGTGCAAGTAGGGCCGAAGATCCTATTGCCATGCTCTATGACTGTGAATCCAATTGAAGTTATTCAATCCATTTCTATGTCGTCCAAACTTAAAAGCTCAATACCATTGAGCACAAAATAGTCTGTATGATTGGCAACCTTTCCATAACCCGAAACATTCATTTCAACCCACCCTCACAGATTTGCTGCAGTGTGCACCATCTATAATTTGCACCATTGTCATTCACCCAGACCTGTAACCTCGACCACCATGAAAGTCAAGGAAAGCAGGCTCCTAGGGGACAGACACTACTACCTGCATCTCCCACTCCATGCCACATACCATTTTGATTTGGGAATGCATCCCCTATCCATCATTGCCCACAGTTTAACTCCTTACCCCAAACACATTGCGGGAATACCTTCACATGATGGATTGTAATAGTTAAAGAAGGCAGTTCACCACCACCTTCTCATGGACCATTAGGGATGGGTAATAATCACTGGCCTTACAAGCGATGCCCATATCCTGAATAGTGAATACAAAAAATAAAAATAATTGAAATTGAAATGTGTTTTGCTTCTATTGTCACCCCAGTGTAGTCTGGTAACTATTATTGATTGCCTTACCATGTAATTGGAAATAGACTTGCTCCCTGGTAGATACTAAAGCAGTACTATCATATTCACATATCATGTGGAGATGATGGACAAAATAGTACTTCTTTAGTGGCATAGAAATACAGCAGTGAATTTTAATAGATGTTAAATGGCCGATTGTGCCATGATAATAAATGACTGGCACCGATTTACCCTGAGGATAATACATGAGTAGCAGTGAGTTATGTAGACGATAATATACAGCCAGGACTGAATTACCCTGATTATTACAGATAACTGCCACTGTGTTACTCACAGGATAATAGGCAGCTGTCAGTGAGTTACCTTTCAGATAATAAAACACTTTCCAGTGAATTGCAGGCAGTGAAGTAGTCAGTGCCTTGTGAGCATCAGAGTGCTCCAGAACAAGCAGGAGCTCCTGTGAATTGCATGGCAGATAAATGTGGACGGTTCATGTGCGGTATTTAGGATAGGACTTCAGTTCCACCAGGTTCAAAGAGAAAGTAAACAACCATGTTGTGTCAGGGTAATATATGCTGCTGCAATCATCCACAGATTATCTAAACCATGTTGATGTTTGTGCAGATTTCCAACAGTTAACTAACACTTATTCTCAGTTATGAGGTGAATGAGGAGAGGTTGAGAAGAAGCTTCTTCCCAGAGGCCATTAGGACTGTAAACTCCTATCTCACCAGTGACTAACTTTACTGAACCACTCTACTGCTTTTTTTTTAAATGGCGTTTTTTTTTCCTTTTTCCTTCCGCCCATAATATTTAATATGAAAAAGAACATGTGATTCTGTTACATTCTGTTTGTAGTTTGTTTGGTTGTTTGTTTGTTGGTCTTTTTGCACAAAGTCCGCGAGCATTGCCACTTTTCATTTCACTGCACATCTCGTATGTGTATGTGATGAATAAACTTGACGACTTCAAGATTCAAGATTCAAGATAGATTTAATTGTCACATGTGCCAGATGGCACAGTGAAATGAATTCCCATACAGCCATACAATAAAAATAAACAGGACTCAACACACTATAGAATTTAACACAAAACATCCCCACACAGCAGAATCAAAGTTTCCCACTGTGTGGGAAGGCACCAAAGTCAGTCTCTTCCTCCACTGTTCCCCGTGGTCAGGGCTTCCCCAAGCCCTCCGCAGTTGCAGCTACGGGCGGCCCGATGTCCAGGACCGCTCGCCGGGGTGATACAAGTCCGACGACGGGGCTGCGGGACATCCTCAGCGGCGTGGACACCAGAGTCGGCGGCTTCCAATGTCCGTAGGCCGCGCCGGGTGGAGACTGCTGCTGTAGGCCCTCTGCAAGGCGCCCCCAGGACTCCACGATGGCGGTCAGCGCCGCCCGCATTGGAAGCTCTCCGTACCAGAGCCCCACGATGTTGGAGCAACGGCCCAACGCTCCGGAGCTCCAAACGGCGACCCAGGTAGGCATTGCCCGCTGTAGCAGCCCTGGTCCGGTTCCCGGTCCCCGGCAGGAAAGGCCGCTCCGATCCAGCTGGTAGGCCACGAGGTGGGGGGCGAGGACGCGACTCGGAGAAATAGTCGTGTCCCCGCCAGGAAGAGACTGGGAGACGGTTTCCCCCTTACCCTTACTAAACTTGAATGGGGTTTAAATTCCAATGAAGGTTTGCACTTATGAATGACTTTGGGTAATTTTAGGGGTTATATCAATTGCAGTCAAAATCGTACAGACATAGCGTCATATAGCACAGAAGCAGGCCCTTCAGCCCAAGTCATCCATGCTGATCAAAATGCCATCTAAGCTAGTGTTTAAGAGGGAACTGCAGATGCTGGAGAATCGAAGGTTACACAAAAAAGCTGGAGAAACTCAGCGGGTGCAGCAGCATCTATGGAGCGAAGGAAATAGGCAACGTTGCCTATTTCCTTCGCTCCATAGATGCTGCTGCACCCGCTGAGTTTCTCCAGCTTTTTTGTGTAACCTGCCATCTAAGCTAGTCTTGTTTACCTGCATTTGCTCCATGTCCTGCTAAACTTTTTCGATCACATGTACTTGCCCAAATGTATTTTAAATGTTGTCATTATACTTGCCTCAAATGCTTCCTCGAGCAGCTTGTTCTATATACCCACCACATCTGTGCGAAAAATAACTATTTTGTACACATGTTGAAGGGTTGTGGCGATTCTCTGCTGACACTGTTTGAGTCAGATCAGAAAGATCGGCCAAGGAGGTATAGCCGCGGGATTACTCTCCACTCCATCTGGGACCCAACCCCAACCCCACTGACCTTCACCCACATTCTAGTTACTCACCACACCTCTCCCTCGATCATCTACACGGGATCAGGAAAAAGCTCTCTGTTCTCGGGCTCAGGGATACGTAGGTTAATTTCATAACTGCTTATAAACCACATGCAATTTAGTTTGAACCTAAATAATACTGAAATAAAAGAGAATGGGAAAGCAAGCATTGTTAGTAATTAAAATGCTGCCTCCGATATGATGCACTTTGTATTCTCTTACCGCCCCAAAAAATATAGACTGCTGGGGATCGGTCTGTGTACATGTTGTGATGGGGATTGTAAATCCAACTTAAACCAAATAATTTTTTGGATGTACAAATTATTGCCCTCTGCTCTGATATCATCTGAACAAGGCAAGATTCACCAGGCGTTTAAGGCCCAACAGGTTTAACTGTGCAGATGCGGTTGCTGTCTCAGAGGAGGATGAGTCCTGAGCCCACGGAGCTTTGTCAATGCTCTGTGATGAATGAGCACATCACAGGGTGAAAAGTTCAGCCTCCTCCATAACCTCTTGCACCCAGACATTTTCCCATGCCACGATCAGAGCAATCAGTGAGAGGGAACAAGAGGTGAATAGAAAAGTAATGAACTCACATGAGATCACCAGTGCATATTATCTCTTTCTGCTGTTCTACCTCTTGGCTTCCTACTGTCAAAAAGCAAAGCGTCGACCTGCCAGCCTTATCCAAACGCAGAATCCGCTGAGACTCAGCCTTGTAGTTTTAAAGAGTAATAGCTCCCAAACTATAGCTGCTAATCACAACAGCAACAACATCACTGCATTGCTGCCTGTAGATTGACCATTGATTCAATTAATGGGGCTTGAGACTTAAAAATATGCTGCATTTATACCCAATGGACTACATTGTTAATGCAGTCACTATTACAACAAAGGAAATGCACAGCTAATTTGCGCACAGTAAACTCCAATAAACAATAATATGGCAATAAGGCAGAATTTTGTCCTCGGTCAAATGCACTAAACATGCACACAGAGTGATATTTCATAACTCCACAACCCCTCCATGAAGTGCAGCACGATGCATGGGAGCATTGATATTGATCAATGTGTGACTTCTTTACCTTGTACCCTGAGGTCATCACTTCCGAAACGTCCAAACTGGAAGTTGGACAATTTATACTGGACAATGTTTACATTTATCAAGACAATGAACCTACAAACCTGTACGTCTTTGGAAAGTGGGAGGAAACCGAAGATCCCGGAGAAAACCCACGCAGGTCACAGGGAGAACATACAAACTCCGCACAGACAGCGCCCGTAGTCGGGATCGAACCCAGGACCCCGGCGCTGCATTTTTTGCTGTAAGGCAACAACTCTACCGCTGCGCCACTGTGACTGTACCTGCTCTTCTTTGAAATGGTGTCACAGAATATTTTGCAACACCTAAATAAAGTAGAGAGAATCTTTAAAAAAAGACACCGAATGCTGGAGTAACTCACTGGGTCAGGCAGCATCCCTGGGGAACATGGATTGGTGGCGTTTTGAGTCAGGATTCTTCATCAAACTGATTGAGGGGGGTGGGGGGGTGGGGGAGAAAGCTAGGACAGGAGGGGCAACACACAGCGTGACAGGTAATGTGTGAACACAGGCAAGAGGGATTTTTGATAGGCAGTTTGTTTGCTTTTGAGATATAGTATGGAAACAGGCCCTTTGGCCCACCGAGTCCATGCCACCCAACAATCACCAGTACACAAGTTCTAGTTCTACACACTAGGACCAATTTACAGATGACAATTAACTTAGAAACCTGCACATCTTTGGAATGTGAGAGGAAACTGGAGCACCCGGAGAAAATCCATATGGTCACAGGAGTGTGGAGGATAAATAAAGGGGGAGGGGAGGGGGGGGGGGGGGGAGGGGGGGGGGGGTGTTAGTGGTTACCTAAAATTGGAGATTTCAACGTTTATAGTGTTGGACAGTCAGCTACCCAAGCAGAATATGAGGTGTTGTTCCCCCATTTTTTGTGAGGCCTCACTCCGGCAATGCAGGAGGCCCAGGACAGAAAGGTCAGTGTGGGTATGGGAGGAGGACTTAAAATGGTTAGCAACTGGGAGATCCGGTAGGCCTTGACAGACCGGGTTTGGTAAAATGGTCCCCGAGTCTAAGCTTCGAATGTAATGTACAATGCACAGGGGGTCACATGGGAAAAACCAGATGCAATAGATGAGGTTAACTCGATGTATGTTATTTTCAAAATATAGCACCTCCCCATGTGAAGTGCTCCACAATTATTAAGGGACATCAATCTAGATTGTTTTGCTGAAGTCCATGGAATGGGCCTTGCACATTCTGACTCAAGGTTTCTGAGCCATGAGGAGAGAGAAAGATCTAATTTTCATGGGGCACGCAAGATGTGCTTCACCTCTCCACAAACTCAACTGGAGGAGCCACATAAATACTGTGGTTGTGAGATCAACCAAAGGCTGGTTATTTTGCGGTGAGTGATTCACCTTCTGCCACCTGAGAGCCTTCCCACCATCAATAAGACGCATGTCAAACAGAATGATGGAATATATATTCTCCACCTTCTTGGATATGTGCAGCTCCAACGTTACGGGGGAACTTGGGTACAACCGAGGGGAAACCAGGTTGTCTGATTGTCTGATCAACATCTCTAAGAAGGTCGTGGCCCATTTGATGAAGGATCTCGAAATGAAACGTTGCCTACCCATGCTCTCCAGAGATGCTGCCTGTCTTGCTGAGTTACTCCAACACTTTGTGTCCTTTTGTCTCTAGACAATAGCTCTCCTACCACTACTATCCCACTGTATGTGGCAGTGTATACTGCTGTTACTGGGCCCGACTACTCTGACTGCACCACCCAAACCCGTGATCCCCATCAAAAAAGACAAGGGCAGCAGGCACACTGAAATACTGCCACCTACAAATTGGTCTCCAAATCGCGTAGAAATGCATCACTGTTCTTGCAACAGGATAGTGGGAGAAATGGGTGTGCAATGGGATGGGTATTTCCCTGTGGCCCACTGGGTGCCTGCTCATTTTTCCCACTATCATTCCTCCTTCCCCGCTCCCATTCCCGTGGCCATTCCCTTCAACCTGCATCCCTTCCTCTGGCTTCACGTTTTACTCCTCTCCTTACCTTTGTCGTGCCTTTGTCCACCCTCCGCCAATTAATCCCCCTCACTTGAATCCACTTATCACTTAAGATAGTTAGGAAAAGCTGGAGTAACTCAGCGGGACAGGCAGCATCTCTGGAGAGAAGGAATGGGTGACGTTACGGGTCGAGGCCCTTCCTCGGACTGGTTAGGGATAAGGGAAACGAGAGATATAGATGGTGATGTGGAGAGATAAAGAACAATGAATGAAAGATATGCAAAAAACAGTAACGATGATAAAGGAAACAGGCCATTGTAAGCTGTTTGTTGGGTGAAAATGAGAAGCTGGTGCAACTTGTGTGGGGAAGGGATAGAGCAAGGGGGAATGCTGAGGCTACCTGAAGTGAGACAAAGCAATATTCATACCACTGGGCTGTAAGCTGCCCAAGCAGATATGAGATGCTATCCCTCCAATTTGCGTTTAGCCTCACTCTGACAATGGAGGAGACCAAGGACAGAAAGGTCTGTGTAGGAATGTGAAGGAGAATTAAAGTGTCCAGCAACCGGGAGATCAGGTTGGTTCATGCGAGCTGAGCAAAGGTGTTCAGCGAAACGATCACCCAGTCTGCGTCTGGTCTCGCCGATGTATAAGAGTCCACATCTTGAACAACGGATACAGTAGATGAGGTTGGAGGTGGTGCAAGTGAACCTCTGCCTAACCTGAAAGGACTGTCGGGGTCCCTGGACCGAGTCGAGGGAGGAGGTATAGCGACAGGTGTTGCATCTTCTGCGGTTGCAGGGGAAGGTACCTGGGGAGGGGGTGGTTTGGGTAGAAAGGGGTGAGTTAACCAGGGAGTTGCTGAGGGAATGGACCCTGCAGAAGACGGAAAGGGGTGGAGATGGGAAAATGTGGCTAGTGGTGGGATCCCGTTGGAGGTGGCAGAAATTTTGGAGGATTATGTGTTGTATGTGATGGCTGATGGGGTGGAAGGTAAGGACTAGGGGGACTCTGTCTCTGTGCAACTAGGGGGAGGCAGAGCAAGGGCAGAGCTGTGGGGTACTGAAGAGACATGAGTGAGGGCCTCATCTATGATGGGAGAGGAGAACCCCCGTTCACTAAAGAATGAGTACCTCAGATGTTCTAGTATGGAACACCTCATCTTGGGCGCAGATGTGGCATAGATGGAGGAATTGAGAGTAGGGGGTAGAGTCTTTGCAGGAAGCAGGATGGGGAGAAGTGTAATCGAGATAGTCGTGGGAGTCAGTGGGTTTGTGATAGACGTCAGTCATTAGTCTATTTCTTGTGATGGAGACTGTGAGATCAAGAAAGGGGTGGGAGGTGTTGGAGAATTTGAGTGCAGGATCAAAATAGGTGATGAAGTCCATGAGTTCTGCATGGGTGCAGGAGGTACCACCGATGCAGTCATCAATGTAATGGAGATAGAGTTCGGGGATAGTGCCAGTGTACACCTGGAACAGGGATTGTTCAATGTACCCTAGAAAGAGGCAGGCATAGCTGGCCCCCATGCGGGTGCCTATAGCTAAGCCTTGGACTTGGAGGAAGTGGGAGGGTGAGGACCAGCTCTGCTAGGTGGAGTAGAGTGTTAGTAGAGGGTAATTGGATGGTTCTGCAGTCAAGGAAGAAACGGAGGGCTTTAAGGCCTTCCTGGTGAGGGATGGATGACACTGGCCTCAGCCCGGTAGAGGTCAGCGTGCCAGACTACCACGGCACCTCCCTTGTCGACGGGTTTGATTATAATATCAGGGTTGCTGCAGAGTGAGCGGAGGGCTGTACGTAGGTTGCTGGACACTATAATTCTCCATCCCATTCCTACACAGACCTTTCTGTCCTCGGTCTCCTCCATTGTCAGAGTGAGGGTAAACGCAAATTGAAGGAACAGCATCTCATATTTCGCTTGGGCAACTTACAGCCCAGTGGTATGAATATTGATTTCTCTCACTTCAGGTAGCCCCGGCATTCCCTCTCTCTCTATCCCTCCCCCACGCATGTCACACTGGTTTCTCATTTTCAGCCTACAAACAGCTTACAATGGCCTGTTTCCTTTACCATCGGTCTTTATCTCTCCACATAACCAGTCTGAAGAAGGGTCTCGACCCGAAACGTCACCCATTCCTTTCTCCAGCGATGCTGCCTGTCTCTCTGAGTTACTCCAGCTTTTTGTGTCTATCTTCGGTTTAAACCAGCATCTGCAGTTCCTTCTTCCACTTATCACTTGCCAGGCTTTGTCTCATCTCTAGCTTTCTTCTCTTTACTACAATCAATCAGAGGAGAGTCTCAACCCAAAATGTCACCAATCCATGCCCTCCAAAGATGCTGCCTGATCCACTGAGTTACTCCAGCACTTTGTGTAGGTCTCTCATATACATACTGGTGACATTTCTCCAAACATCAGATCCTGTAGCTCTTTCTCGAATAGGTATGTAACACATGTTTTGGTCAATTAGAGCTCTGGCAAAAAGGATCTGCAGATGCTTGTTCGCGAAAGAAAATACAAAGTGCTGGAATAACTCAGCTGTTCAGGCGAACATGGAAAGGTGACATTTCCGGTTGGAACCCTTCTTCAGACTGTTAGAGCTCTGCCTGCATATGTTTACATTGGTCCTCGGCATCTGTCTCTGGTGTCAGCTCTTGTTTTTATCATGAACTAACACAATGCATCTCTATGGTCATTGTCTCTGGATGTGTTTGCCAGCATGACTGTGAGCATCACCCAGCATCATTCCACTTCCTTCTTGGTCAGCTGTCTGAGTGGTTCACACGATGTATGGTGCTCATTCCGATGGGGGAGGAAGTCATTCAGATAGTTGATGAACCCCAGAATGCCTGTGCGCTCCTGCAAAGCTCTCAGCACGTCATCCCTCTTACTTCCTTGACTTGCACGATCTTGCTACAGACCACATCCTACCCACATATTCTGTATTTATTTGTTCAGGAGAAGTGGATGTTGCTGGCCAGGCCACTATTTATTATCCACCCTGGATTGATTGCGGGACCGTTTCGGAGGGCAGTTACAAAATCAACAGTTTTGATGCATCTGAGGCAACACAAAGGCCAGACAGGGTAAGGGTGGCAGATTTCCTTCCACAAAGGATATTGGTGAACCAGATGGGCTACGTGATAATCTGTGGAAACACGATGCTGGCTTATACCAGAGATAGACACAAAGTGCTGGAGTAACTCAGCAGGTCAGGCAGCATCTCTTGAAGTAAAAGAATGGGTGACGTTTCGGGTCGGGACCCTTGTTCAGACACGATAATCTGGTTGTTTTGTGATTGCCATTAAAGGGGATGGTTTTTATTTTAATTTCAGATTTATTTACCTTTATGGATTACATTTTCCATCTGCCACGCTGGAATTTGAAATCTTTATATCATTACGACAGGACTTCAAATATTAGTCAAGTAACCTGACCACTTGGTTACTGTATTTCAATTAAACCACATTGTGCAAAACTAGAGAAGAGGATATTAAGGTAGGATGTTCCTGGCCAGTGAAATTACTCGTATGTTGCAAAACATACTTGGCGAATAAAATCCGATTCTGATTCTGATTCTTATTCTGATTCTAACTAAAGCCTTAGGGAGTTTATGCTTGGAGCAAGGAAATATAGACCAGATACTAAACGAGTACTTTGCATTGGTATTGACCATGTATGGCAAGATCAGTGTCGGGTATGCTAACACACAAGGGCAATTTTGGTGGATTTGGAAGAGAAAGGACTAATTTGGAGCAGCCTGCATGGTTCTACCCAAGGTACGCCATGCCTCATAAGCTTGACTGAGTTTTTTCAAGTGGTTAAATGTAAGTCAAAAGTATATAGTTAATGTCAGGACCTTTCACAGCATTGATGTACTGAGAGATCTCAGAGTCCTTGCAAGCAGCAACATAGGTAGATGGGGTTGTAAAGGAGGCATTTAGTATGCTTGCCTTCATTGAAGGGCCATTGAGTATAAGAGTAAGTAAGTAATGTTGCAGCTTTATAAAAGTTTGGTTAGGCCGCATTTGGAGTATTGTGTGCAGTTCTGGTCACACCATCACAGGAAGGATATGGAGGCTTTGGAGAGACTGCAGAAGTGGTTTACCAGGACATTGTCTAGATTTAAGAGTGTTAGCTCTAAGGAGAGGCTAGACAAATGGGCAATTGTCTCTGGAGCATTAGAGGAGAAATGATAAAAGTAATATAATGGTGAAAGACATAGATAGAGCAGAAAATCAGAACCATTTCCCCAGAGTGGAAATGTCAAATACTAACGGATTTGGCTTTAAGGTGATGGGAGAAAATGTAAAGAAGATGTAAAGGACAAGTTTTTTTTTACATAGGAAGTGGTAAGTGCTAAGAACACACTGCCAGACTTGGCAGATAAGATAGTGGTGTTGAAGAGGCTTTCAGATAGGCACATGAATGGACAGGGAATGGAGGGATTTGGAGCATGTGCAAACAAAAGGTAGTAGTTGAACTTAGTATCATGTTGGGTATCGGCATCCAGGGCCAAAGAGACTCGCCCTTTGCTGTCCTCTTCTATATTCTTAATGTGGTCATTTTCAGGAGCACATCATATCATATTATGTTTACATATTGTGTAGTGCTGCAGCAAGTAAGAGTTTCATTGTTCTATCTGGGACATAACAATAAAACACTCTTGACTCTTGACTCTAATGGGCCTGTCCCACTGTACGAGCTAATTCAAGAGTTCTCCCGAGTTTGCCCTGATTCGAACTCGGAGAATTACAGCAATAGCCAGTCGTAGGTACTCGGGGCTCTCGTGGATATTTTTCCACTCCTTGAAAAATCTTCACGAGTCTTCACAAGCTTGCCGCGTTTCCTGAGTACCTGCGTTAGCGTTACGAGCCGCTAAGAGACGTCCCGAGCTCTGACGTACCCGCTACGTAAATTCTACGTGCTTATCGCGAGTTTGATTTCTTTTTAAACTTGGGAGAGCTCTTGAATGAACCCGCACAGTGGGACAGCCCCTTAAAGGGCTAAAGAAAGTGAAAAAAAGTCATAGATTCATGCAATAGTTATGCAATGAAGGAGGGTACTTGGGCTAACAATTCCAGGCAGGCTCCTTGTAGATCAGGCCAAAGGTCAGATTGATGTATTCTTACAGACAGCAAGTCATGAAATAAAAGTCTCCAATTATTCTAACTTTTGAAACGTTTTGCAGAGAACAGGTTTGGTGGCAGCACAGTGGCACAGTGGTAGAGTTGCTGCCTTACAGCACCAGAGACCCGGGTTCCATCCTGACTATTGTGCTGTCTATACTGAGTTAGTATGTTCTTCCTGTGACCACGTGGGTTTTCTCCGGGTGCTGTGGTTTCCCCCCACATTCCAAAGATGTACAGGTTTGTAGGTTAAATGGATTTGGGCGAAACAATTGTAAATTATCCCTAGTGTGTGTAGGATAGCGTATGTGGATCGTCAGTTGGCGCGGACTTGGTTGGCCGAAGGGCCTGTATCCGTGCTGTATCTCTAAAGTCTAAAGTCTAACAAAATAAAGATTGGGACAAACACACAAGAACACAGCAGAGGCTGCAATATTAACCACTTGATAGGACCATTGATTCCTTTGAACTTTACAGAATCAAAGCACAGAGTTAGGCCCTTGTGTGATATTAAAATCTCAGTTGCATCTTGTCAAACCCTATATGACGTTCTCCATAAAGCAAGCTTCTGGCATAGCTGTCGACATTCTCATCAGAGCCGTGACTTCTCTACTGATTATAAGTCTACAACAGTGCACTCTATGGAGGAGCAGTGTAACACCAGCAGTATCTTTACACTGACATTTAGCTGTGCGCACAAGAGCAAGCCAGATGTCACTGTCAGTTTTACAGTAAAATGCCAACAAAACCCAAACAGCTTCACTATTATCACATCTGCAAATCCAGGTCAAATGGATACGTGCACTTCCTACTCATCAGATATCACTGTCACACGCTCGCTGGTTAACGTTCTTCCTCAGTCAATGAAGAATGTCACGTATATGAGCTGTGGGCATCCACAGTCACTTCATTAGCTGCAAGGAAGCACAGCATGTGTGTTATTCTCCAATGGTTGAAGAGTTTTAGTTATGAGGAGAGACTGAATACGCTCGTACTTTTTTTTCCCTGAAGCATCGGAGGCTGAGGGGTGACCGTATAGATGTTTATAAAATCACGAGGAGCATAGCTAACTAAGGTGAATAACATAACAACAGTCTTTTTCTGAGGGTGGAGGAATCTGAAACTAGAGGGCAAAGGTTGAGGGGGAAGGCTTATAAGGGGCTTTCAAACATATTAGTGGGTGGCACAGTGGTGGCATAGTGGTAGAGTTGCTGCCTTACATCGCCAAAGACCCGAGTTCGATCGTGACTACGGGTGTTGTCTACATGGAATTTGTACATTCTCCCTGTGACCGCATGGGTTTTCTCTGGGTGCTCCGATTTCCACCCCCCCCCCACACTCTTAGGACGTTCAGGTTTGTAGGTTGATTGGCTTCTGTAAATTGCCCCCGGTGTGTAGGATAGAACTATACTGGTGATCACTGGTCAGTGCTGATATGGTGGGCTGAAGGGCCTATTTCCACACTGCATCTCTAGAGTCTAAAATCTAAAGATGGTCCTGCGCAAATGGAATGTGTTACCAGAGGTAGTGGTAAAGGCAGATACAATTATGATGTTTCAATGACACTTGGACAGGTGCATGAATAGAAAAGGAATTGAGGGATGTGGACCAGGCATAGGTAAATTGGACACGTGGGGTTGGGCAAATTAGTTGGCGTAGACAGGTTGGGCTAAATGTCTTATTTTCAAGCTGCATAGCTCTATGACTCTATGATCAACATTTTTTAATTTCCTGTGAACTGTTCATATACTTCGTCCTTGCTATTTTCCTGCTAGATCTCTACTTTACTCTTCTCCTGGTTTACATGCCATTTATTGTGCTGATTGATCTGTTCTGCTACCTGTATCCTTTCTTATATTAAGCTAGTTCACCCATCATCTCCGACCCACATTGCCTACCAGTTCAACAACACTTCAATTCTCACCCCTGTTTTCAAGTTCCTCAATGGCTTCAACTATTGCTATCTCTCAATCATCTTCTGAGCTTTTTTGCTTTGAGATCTTTCCATTCCTGTACACTGACCACTTGTTTCTCCATCATGATATTTCTTCCAGCAGTGGTCATCATGCATTCAGTTGGCTAGTTCCCATCACTGGGAACTACTTTGCAAACCCTTTGGCCCAGTTACCACTATGAGGGCCACCGTAAAACCTGTATAAAACATTTTTTCGAGTTTTTTATATTTTCTTATACTATCTCCTTAATTGTGAGCGATTGTGAAATGTTTTTTGCCACCAGCCTTGTGAAGCGCTTATGTTAGAGTTGCTATATAAATGCAAGCTGTTGTTTTATAAAAACCCATTACACGGGTCTCCACTTGCACAGTGTGAATCTCTGATCATGGATTTGAGTTTTCAGTACACAAAGCTGCCTCAAGATTTCAGCTTTCAACGTGTGAAGTTCCTGGTTTAAGACTTAGTTTGGAAGTCTATACGTTTGTGTTACGTATCAGGTTCCCCGTTTCATAGGGTTGTTTAAATTGTTATTGATGGGATCGGTTTCACATACATGCCACCACAGGTCAGGTCACAGATGAGAAAGGATAGTTATTGATCCTGCTGGTACCCTAGCCGGCACCAAGGCAAATGTCATTTACTTCCACAAGACATGCTCACTGGATATTTTTTATAGAGCAGAAGCAAGAACGTCTACGGATTGCAAATACAAATACCAAGTTTATAAGCTGTTGTCCAAAAGCCAACTTAATCACACAGCAATTCAACTGTAACACTCAAAAACTGAAGAGAAGCAGAGATTGTCCAGACCAGCAGATGTCTGCAACATGGCACTGTCTCTTGAAACATTTGGCAACTGATTGAGTGTGGCTGGGCACTAAATCCAGGATAATTAGGGAATGTTTTACACTTAAACCAGGAGTTTGCTCTTAATTGTTATGTTAGGATTGGGAATTCTGTGCAATGGGAGTGAACAGGAAGTGTCTGGTCTATTGAAATGCTACCCTGGGAGCAGGTCAATGGTTTTTTAGCCTGTGCCATTTTGAAAGTAATGATGTTTAAAACAAAGTATTTCAAGTTATGCCTTCTACATATTAATATTTAAAGGTCTTGTTGGAAAGTCTAGCCGGACTTCTGTATGGCCCAACAAGAAGACTTTTGAACAATTGTTCATTAATTATAACCCCACTTGTTAGAAACATCTGTATTCCCTGAACACTGGAAGATAATGGGATTGAGGAGAAGAGCTGGAAAGAGCTGAGGCAATCAGTGAAGTTAATGACATGAGCCTGGGGCCAGGAAGCAGCTTCAGTGACCCCAGTAGCTGCGCCCCAGTCTGAGGTCAGAGACACGAATCTTCAGATACATCCATCACAAGGATTCGGCACTTAGCCTCCATTCCCAAGGTCAGTTCAAGTAGGGAAGCTGGAGGTGGGGTCAGGGGGTAGAAGTGAAAGGTCGCACTATACTTCACCCAAATGATGCTGCCTATTTGTTTTGAAAACATTAACGTGGAAACTTTTCAAATTGCAGTGGCAAAGCAATTTCATGAGCTGGGAGACAATGTTCTCATTTTATGAGGACTGCTGCAACACTTTGTAGGTCCACATGTAAAATGAACCAGTTATTGAATTCAAAATTATCAGCAGAAAGTAGGTGTTATTTATTGTTTTGTTTGGTAACAACTCATACTAACAATTGATGGATTGCTCGTTGCACTTGGGAATATAGGAAATGTAATTAGCCTGTATGCAACTTCAAACACTGTAATAGTACTGCATGGGTTAATGTGTTAGCTAAAGGAAATCAGCTCTAAGTAGAGGTTAAAGCTAGCATGATCTCACGGGTACTAGAATGACTGCTTACCATACTAACAGCATGTTCTGAATGAACATTTTTTTACATACACAAGTGAATGTATTTTTTGAAAGCTAGTATTAGTGTGGAATACTGAATAATCTTTGATATTCAATAACTTTGGTTTGATAAATTTATGTCACTGCCAAACATTGATACCTCAAATATAAGAATACAAATGAGGTGCAGCAGAGGGTCATTTTAACATTTGTGTGTGCAGTGTCATAAATGGACAATCTTCCTCAGCAGAAAACTCGCATTCCTCAAGTCCCCTTATATCTAGAAATATATTTAATTCAGTTTTAAATAAAATCACTGACTGAATCTCTGCAACTTTCTGGCACAGAGAATTCCAGAGATTCAGAGTCTGTGAGTGAAGAAACATGTTCTCACTTAAATTCTAAAAGGATGACTTCTTATTCTGAGATCCCGAACCCTGGATCCAGACTCTGCACCAAGGAAAACATCCTCCCCCACGCACACATTCAAAAGGAAATTTGTAAGTATCCCCTCTTGTTCTTCTGAACACTTGAAAATAGGCCAAGTCTACTCAATCTCTTTGATACAGCAAACCAGCCATCCCTCGATCCAGTGCAGCGAAGCTTTAATGCACGATGGATAAAGAGGCCAAAGCTATACCCAGTGCATCAAGTTCAAACTCACCATGACCTTAGACAACAGCAGTCAGGGATATTTTCTTTATCCCAACCCAACACAAAGGGCCAACATACCATTTACCTTCCTAATCACTATTGCATCTCCATGTAAATGTGATAAATGTGAGGTTATCCATTTTGGTGGCAAAAACGGGAAAGCAGACTATTATCTAAATGGTGGCCGATTGGGAAAGGGGGAGATGCAGCGAGACCTGGGTGTCATGGTACACCAGTCATTGAAGGTAGGCATGCAGGTGCAACAGGCAGTAAAGAAAGCGAATGGTATGTTAGCTTTCATTGCAAAAGGATTTGAGTATAGGAGCAGGGAGGTTCTACTGCAGTTGTACAGGGTCTTGGTGAGACAACACCTGGAGTATTGCGTGCAGTTTTGGTCTCCAAATCTGAGGAAGGACATTATTGCCATAGAGGGAGTGCAGAGAAGGTTCACCAGACTGATTCCTGGGATGTCAGGACTGTCTTATGAAGAAAGACTGGATAGACTTGGTTTATACTCTCTAGAATTTAGGAGATTGAGAGGGGATCTTATAGAAACTTACAAAATTCTTAAGGGGTTGGACAGGCTAGATGCAGAAGATTGTTCCCGATGTTGGGGAAGTCCAGGACAAGGGGTCACAGCTTAAGGATAAGGGTGAAATCCTTTAAAACCGAGATGAGAAGAACTTTTTTCACACAGAGAGTGGTGAATCTCTGGAACTCTCTGCCACAGAGGGTAGTTGAGGCCAGTTCATTGGCTATATTTAAGAGGGAGTTAGATGTGGCCCTTGTGGCTAAGGGATCAGGGGGTATGGAGAGAAGGCAGGTACGGGATACTGAGTTGGATGATCAGCCATGATCATATTGAATGGCGGTGCAGGCTCGAAGGGCCGAATGGCCTACTCCTGCACCTAATTTCTATGTTTCTATGTTTCTATGTAGGATGTCAATGAATTTCATATAATGTAGAGCATAGAATAGTACAGCACAGGAACAAGCACCTGCGGTGCATCATATCTGTGCCAAACACAATGCCAAATTAATACCTTCACAATACCTTCTGCCTGAACATGGTCCATATCCCTCCTTTCTCTGCTTATCCATGTGCCTATCTAAAAGGCAACTGTCGTATCTGCCACTCTCTGTGTTAAAAAAAAAGCCCCACACCTCTCCTTTAAACTTTGCCTCTCTGATCTTAAGACCATGCCTTCTAGTATTTGATATTTTCATGCTGGGCAAAACAGTTATAACCCTATCTATGTTTCCCATCATTTTCGAAACTTCTATCATTTTCCCCCTCAGCCTCTGACACATCAGAGAAAACAGCCCACGTTTGTCTAGCCTCTCCTTACGGCTAATTATCTTTAATCCAGGCATATCTTGGTGAACCTCTTCAGCACTCTCTCCAAAGCCTCCACATCCCTCCTCTAATGACTCAAACACGTGTACAAGTAGTGTCTGCACACTGTAATTAATATATATTGAAATATTCTGAATGTGATTAACCTGCTCCTATCTGTACTGATATAACCACTTAACTGGAATTGCTGACACCTTTTGACACTGTTGCTATGTTGCCGCCAAGGTTAATACTTCAGATGAGCTATGTTTATACTATTCCATCATTTCCAGGGTTGATATAATTATTGTGTCTTTCTTCCTGCCTCTGATTACCCTTCTCGTGAAAGTGGATGGATGCAGATACCCATGTTATATCACTAAATTTACACGTAAAGAGATGCTCTAGGTCACCCTTAATTATGCTGATCTGGGACATGTAACCGCAGTTATTACTTATCCAGAGATGAGTTTTGGGAAAGTATTTAAAAATTGAGAATGTACAAGTTGGGTGAACACTAACCAAGCACTTTACTTGAATGGACCGTGGAGGAAGTTCTGTTGCGGACAATTGGAATAGGATTCTTCAAGAGGCTTGTTATATATTCCAGTTGACTGAGATGAGCGTGAACAATCAAATTTTCGCTTGGTTTAGTTCAGAGATACAGCACCTTTGGCCCACCAAGTCCACGCCGACCAGCAATCCCCATACACTAGGATAGACTACCCTACACACAGGAGAAAATTTACAATTTTTACTGAAGCCAATTAACCTACAAACCTGAAGGTACACAAAAATGCTGGAGAAACTCAGCGGGTGCAGCAGCATCTATGGAGCGAAGGAGATAGGCAACGTTTCGGCCCGAAACATTGCCTATCTCCTTCGCTCCATAGATGCTGCTGCACCCGCTGAGTTTCTCCAGCATTTTTGTGTCCCTTCGATTTTCCAGCATCTGCAGTTCCTTCTTAAACAACCTACAAACCTGCACACCTTTGGAGTGTGGGAGGAAACCAGAGCACCCAGAGAAAGCCCACGCAGTCACAGGGAGAACATACAAACGGGACCAGTAACCAGGATTGAACCCCGGTCACTTGCACTATCGCCAGCAACGATGAAATCCCACCAGAGAGGAGAGCTCCAAAGTTGTCACTAAAGATAAAGCAAGTTAAAAACAAGGCTCGGGGCTTCATTTTTCCATGCTCAATAATAATTATTACAACTAGGTATATCTGCACCGCAACCTACACGTGAAAATACTGCCCTGGGGGTTAGTACATTCCTTTTTATTCTTGTGTCTGTCTTTTAAAGGTCAGATTAGCGCACACACAAAGCACTAGATGTAAATAAGTACCAATCACATCCATTCACTGTCATGAGGTCTTATAGTGCATTCACTGGCTGTTGTAGTTGCAATAGTAAACTCCACTTCTCTGCTTTCTGAGCTGTTTCTAGTAAAGTTGCTTTCTACAGCTACCTGTTACTACCATAGCCTAAGGAACAAGGAAGAGGTGAGTGACAGTGAAATCCTTTCACGGTTACTTGGTAGAGAGCCACATTTTCAGCTATAACACAAACACAAACAACCTTCTTGATGTTCTCTGTAACTTTTCCCTCACAGTTAATATTAGGTTCCCCAAAGCTTTCTTTTCTCATTATCTTTCTTATCTCTTGCAGGCATTCTAAAGTGCTGAATGCTAGGAAGTTATGACAGTTCCTGCACTCTCAGTGACCCCTCTGAACCATGTGAGTCTGGCTTGCTAATACCGCTTCCACCCCACCACTTGGTAGCAAAGCTCTAAATCTTTTCCCCAGAATCCTTTTGTTGTCTTGTAGCACTTTCCCAGCCCCACCCCCTGAATCGCACCCTGTTACTGGGGTGATAGTTTTCACCTGTCTCTGTTGACACTGTCTAATGGGCTCAGAATAATCTTTTATTGCTTTTGAACACACCAATTAGCCACATACCATGCTGGCAATCCAGACCAGTAATACAACACCACAGACCTCAACATTAAAGAACCACACAACTCTAAACCCTGTAATCAACTGTGGTATCGGAGAAACCACCCACCAGAATTGCCCGAAACCCATTTGAATGGGTAGCGCTCTGACTGCTGCTGCTGCTGATTGTGGAAAATGTCCAATTTCACATTCAATTTTATGTACGTGTCACACTACCCCAGCATATGTCTTTGGAATTGCGTTTGCCCTTGGATTAATCCCTTCTTTGTTTGTGCTTGTGTTTGCCTTCATTTATTAATCTCATCTTCCTCCACCCTTAGTTGACATTCACACTCCCAGGTGAACACACTCACATCTAGGAAGGAACTGCAGATGCTTGTTTAAACCAAAGCTCGACACAAAATGCTGGAGTCACTCAGCGAGACAGACAGCATCTCTGGTGAGAAGGAATGGGTGATGTTTCGGGTGAAGTCTGAAGAAGGGTCTCGAACTGAAACATTACCCATTCCTTCTCTGCCTCTCCCGCTGAGTTACTCCAGCATTTTGTGTTCTACACTCATATCTGCTTGTTTATTCAGGACATACTGGACAGAGGTCAGTTCAGGAATGTTCATGCTACTGCCTGTCACTGGGGTGTTTGAGGAAAGTCCTTTGTATCCAGAGGATGCTCAAGGTTTGGAATTCACAGTCTGTAAGGTTGGTGAGAACAGAATCAGAGTTCTTGAAAGTAAATTGGACGGACACATGAGAGAGATCAGTTCGCACAGAGCTTCAACGGTCTAGAATCTCCGAACGCATCTCACTTCTGTAGTGAGACTTTGCTCTGCATGCACTCTGCATGTTGTTTAAGGAGCTCGTAAAGACTTTTTTGGCCAAATGACCTCCTTCAAGCTTTGAGACAAAAATGTGAGAACTTCATCAGAAACAATCATGTGATATTGGGAGAATTCTCTTTAAGTACAAAATAACGGTGGAACAGGCAGCATCTCGGGAGAAATTGGACAGGTGATGTTTTAGACCCTTCTTCAGTTCCGACCCAAAAAGTCAGATATCTATTTTCTCTTGCGATGCTGTCTGAGTCGCTGAGTTACTCCAGCATTTTGTGTCTATCTTTGATATAAAACAGCAACTGCGCTACCTTTTTATTACATTTCTCTTTATGTATAATTTTGATGAGATGTGGAATTATCATAAGATCATGTGATGAGCAGAAATTGGCCATTTGGCCCAGCAAGTCCACACCGCCATTCAATCATGGCTGATCAATCCTGACCTCAGCTGCTATTCTAGAGCTCAATATTTTGGGCAGTAACCTCTGTCAAACATACTTGACTGAAGAGAGCATCACCCTCACTATTAAAGGAACCAGCCCTTGCTTACTGGTTAAATTCTATATTATTTCATTTGTCCATTCATGAGATCAAGGCCAGCATTTAGCAATCACTATCCTACATGTAAGGGACAGTTTACAAAGCTAATTGCCGAAGTTAATTAACCTACACACCTGCACATCTTTGGAGTGTGGGAGGAAATTGGAGCATTGGAGAAAACCAACGTGGTCACGGGGAGAACGTACAAACTCCGTACAGACAGCACCCTTCGTCAGGATCGAACCTGGGTCTCTGGCACTGTAAGACAGCAACTCTACCACTATGCCACCGTGCCACTTATTTCAGACTCAGATGAGAAATGGGGTGAGTGAGTCCTGAGTTACATGTCATTCAGACCAAGAAAAGAAGGCAGGTTTTCTTCCCCAAAGGCCACCGGTCTCCAGGTTCTTCCTGTGACTGTGTGGATTTCCACCGAGTGCTCCTGTTTCCTCACACATGCCAAAGACATGATAAGTTAGAAGAAGGATCTCCACCCAACACGTCACCCATTCCTTCTATCCAGAGATGCTGGCTGTACCGCTGAGTTACTACAACATTTTGTGTCTATCTTTGGAGTAAACCAGCATCTGCAGTTCCTTCCTACTCAGTTGGTAAGTTAATTGACCACTGCCAATTGTGTCGAATGTGTAAATGAGTGATAGTGGATTTGATCAGGATTTGAAGAGAATATCCTAGGATTATTGTTATCCTAGGATTAGAGTAAATGCATGTTTGATGGGTGTTTAAGAAGGAACTGCAGATGCTGGAAAATCAAAGGTACACTTTGGCCCAAAACGTTGCCTATTTCCTTCGCTCCATAGATGCTGCTGTACCCGCTGAGTTTCTCCAGCATTTTTGTGTACCCATGTTTGATGGGTGGCAAGGACATGGTGGACCAAGCTTTGTAACTGTATGACTATGAATATGATTATTGAAGCAGGTGATAATCCAGTCATTTCACCATTACTACATCAGCTTTAAATTCCAGATTCATTGAATGTGAATTCCACAGCTGCCGGAGTGGATTGTTGTTGGTGAAATGCT
Source organism: Leucoraja erinaceus (assembly GCF_028641065.1). Taxonomy (NCBI): domain Eukaryota; kingdom Metazoa; phylum Chordata; class Chondrichthyes; order Rajiformes; family Rajidae; genus Leucoraja; species Leucoraja erinaceus. The sequence goes on from NC_073390.1 coordinate 11,833,377, forward strand.
ACAAGGATTTAGTGCTTTCCAAAGTTTGGCTCAACTTGCAGAAATCTGCAGGGTGGTTGTGTTCTACTACATACAGCACAACTGACAAACTTTGTCAGAAAACCTTATGAAGATTCATAGCATGCGGCATTATCCTGCTACAGTGAACACATGGCCCCCACCAGTAATCTTATGGGGAGCAGCTGAAGAAAAGTAAGAGGATCTAGAGGAAGAGGAAGGGAGGAGAGGCAATCTGGCCAACGCCTTTAGTGATTGCACAAGAGCTCATCCAAGTGTGATAACAACTGTTCCACACGACAGCATTTCTTACATTTCCTCTGCCACTGACCATAACATTGTCAAGCATTCTTACAAATCTAGAAGACATATCTTGCTTCACTGCATACAATTCGCATTCTTGTTCATACCCTCTTTACCTGCCTTCCATATGCCTTTGCCCAACTTAGCGCACCTATGGACCTCCAATGGCAACAGAAAGGTTGGGAGAAGATTGCTGACTTTCAGTGAACGAGACTGTAGATGACCTGAAGAAAGAATCTACTTGATTTTGAAGGCTTTACACAGCTTGCACCATCTGCGTGCAGATGAAAGCAGAGAAGCTGGCTGACTGGCTAAGCAAGGGTCCAAGAGGAAAGTGCTCACACATACTCCCTCTTAAAGTTGTGGAATATGGAAAGGTAGCATCTTCAGTATGTTTTATGATATAAATGGTCTGTCTCTAAGTTTTTATCACTGACTTAAGGGCCTGTCCCACTTTCACAACCTAATTCACCACCTCTGCCGAGCTTGCCCTTGACTCGTACTCGCAGCATGGTCATTACAAGGTCGTAGGAGATCGTAGGAGGTCGTGGGTAGGTCGTAGCAGACCGTGATGCTAGTCGTAGGTACTCGTGGCATCAAGTAGGTCGGGGTGTTTTACTATCCTGATGAAAAATGTCCACGAGTAAAAAAGGTCATGAATTAGGTCGTGAAAGTGGGACGGGCCCTTTAACACTCATGTGTTACAAAGAAATTATAAATATACAGCAAAAATGCAAACAAATGCAAAGTAATTGTAATGATTTGCAAGCCAATGTTAGCCACAGGAAGGATTTGGTTCCATTGGGAGAAAACAACTGAAATCTTGTGTTTCAATTGAGAGTTATAAATATTCTGCTCCTTTGGTTAAATGAAGAAAAGTATCAAGTGGGCTACTTCTCCAAGTACACCCCCATAAGAAAGCTAAGATAGACACAAAAAGCTGGCTTAACTTAGCGGGACAGGCAGCATGCATCTCTGGAGAGAAGGAATGGGTGACATTTCGGGTCGGGACCCTTCTTCAGACTAGTCAGGGGAAAGGGAAATGAGAGGTATAGATGATGATGTAGAGAGATAAAGAACAAATGAATGCAAGCTATGCAAAACAGTAATGATGATAAAGGAAACAGGCCATTGGTAGCTGTTTGTTGGGTGAAAACGAGAAGCTGGTGCGACTTGGGTGGTGAAGGGATGGAGAGAGAGGGAATGCCGGGGTTACTTGAAATTAGAGAAATCAATATTCATACCACTGGGCTGTAAGCAAAGCATGTTCTCAGATTTACCACGTTCTTTGCCGTGATACGATTAAAAACAACGGTCTTAACCTTAACAGAGAAATTAGCTACCATTACAAGCTACTACAGAACACCCAATGCGTTTAACTGTATCTCTACCTTTTTCCTCTTAGCTATTGACTTAAACGCCTCTTTGTATGGCTGGTGACAAATTTTGTTTGATAATATGTCCGCAAACTGGCTTGGGACATCTAACAATGGTAAAGGGACTACATAAACAATTTGTCTTTGTTTTGCCAGAACAATATTGGCAGCAATCATTTCTCAGCTTGTATTCTTTGAGGTTGAATTAATTAGTTACTTTTTGTCCCTGGGAGACTCGTAGGATTGGAATTACTCTCGCCGTTTCTGCTGAACATTGCATGAATTTTAAACATTCATAACCTCAAGAAAATACCACCATCTCACTAATGTATTCACACATAGGCAGATTTAATGGAATGGAACGATTAAACACAAGACAAGAAAAGGTCCCAAAAACATCAAAAAGACAAAGAAAATAGAATTAAAAGCAGATGCTTGAGGTCTAATCTGTGGTTAGATCGATTTTGTTCGAATACGCTTATAAACAGATATCTGTGTTTCAGCCGTTTATGATTCAAAGCATTATTCAGCAACAAATTAAAATATTCCAATAAAATCAAACTTTTATTCATTTCATTTCCTCCTTGGAAAAACACGAGCAAAACAAGGCATGCTTCCAACTGGTTCTCATCCTCATATATACACACACACACCAAATTGGGGATCATGCAGATAATCAATCAACTTCCACCACCATCTGCGGGAATCAGTCTTGCAACTGATGCAGACTTCTTGCTGCAGCCATGTGGGGATCACGTACTCAATGCACAATGCCCACTGTGTAAGTGAAATTGCCCCGAAGCTGCAGTGATATACACCACCTGAGCATCTTCCTCTGCAAGCAATCATCTCAGCCAAAGTACAGGCAAACATCCAAGACTTCTTTCCCGATCCATATTGATATTTAGATACTGGGAACAGAAACATTCATTCGAAGATAGACACAAAGAGCTGGAGTAACTCAATGGGTCAGGCAGCATCTCTGGAGAGAAAGGATGAGTGATGTTTCGGGTCGGAACCCCCCCCTTTAGTAGGATGTAGGAAAAGAACAGAACAAATCAGGGTCGGCAATAGATGACCAAGGAAGGGTGGAACCCATAATGGCCATTGTTGGCTGGGGAAGAGGTGGGAAGGAAAGGATACAGGGATGTGAACAGTGGAACCAGTAGGTCGACTAGGCTGGGGGGAGAGAGGGAATGCAAGGGGATACTTGAAGTTAGAGAAATAATCACTCATACCGCTGTAAGCTGTCCAAGCGAAACATTCATTCATTCTGCATCTAGATATCATAAAAGTAGAAATTAGCGGTTATGGCCTAATGCGTAGAATGCACGTTTCGAGTTAGCGCTTTCAGTAGATACAATTCATGATCTGAACGGTCATCCCAGAGGGTGCACTTGGTGTAAGGGAGGGATTGCAGGGAGATGGGGGTGACAGGAAGGTTGCCTTCATCTACACTTTAGTGCACCATCTAAGTGATTGTTAGCCAGTGGTCCTATTTCTGTTCTGGCAACCTTTCTTTTCCAGTAATTACAATGGAGCAGCAGATGCTGTGTTGTGGAACAACAATGAGAAACTGCCCAGCTTTCCCGTGTTACAATCCAGAAAACAGGAACAGAAAAAATAATGAACACAGTGATTAACCATCATTTTGGGTGTCCTAAGTGTGTGGTTTGTAATTGCATAAGGCAGAAATTAAAGGTTGAATACTCTGCATAAAGAACACCTCTCCATTGAGTAATGGTACGATCTGTTCTGGCTTTGTTTTGGGTTATAATCACGGTGACAAAGGGTGTTTGTTCATCCACCTTCTTAAACCTTGATAATGTGGTATAATATTACAAAACATTTATATCATTATTTTGATTTCTCCAACAACCTTTATTAAAACTAAAGAAACCCTGCACGAACATCTCGTTGGGAGTTGAGTATCTGTAGTATCTGATTACTTTGCTAGTGTTGAAGCAGAAACAAACAATAACAGCTCTGAGGGACATCAGGTATCAAGACAGCACAGAGCCATTTCCGTCACAAACAGCAGTTCTTATCATCTGCAGGATATGGGGACTATTGGTAATGTATGCCCATACTTAAACCCCTTGCTTAGTTAGACACAAAACGCTGGAGTAACTCAGCGGGACAGGCAACATCTCTGGATAGAAGGGTTGGGTGATGTTTTGGGTCGAGACCCTGCTTCAGGGCCTGAAGAAGGGCCTTGACCTGAAATGTCAACCATTCCTTCTACCTAGAGATGCTGCCTGTCCCGCTGAGTTACTCCAGCATTTTGCGTCTATCTTTGGTTTAAACCAGGATCTGCAGTTCCTTCCTATAACCCCCTGCTTAGGTGATTAGGTGATCCTGTTGTGCTGCTGCAAGTAAGAATTTCATTGTTCTATCTGGGACATATAGTTATGGCCCTGTCCCACTGTACAAGTTCATTCAAGTGCTCTCCCGAGTTTAAAAACAAATCAAACTCGTGGTAAGCACGTAGAATGTACGTAGCGGGTACGTCGGAGCTCGGGGACGTCACTTAGCGGCTCGTAACGCTAACGGCAGGTACTCGGGAAACGCGGTAAGCTCAGGAAGACTCGTGAGGATTTTTCAACATGATTTTTCCACGAGAGCCCCGAGTACCGACGAGCGGCCATTACCCTAAATCTCCGAGTTCGAATCTGGGCAAACTCGGGAGAACTCTTGGAATGAACTCGTACAGTGGGACAGGGCTTTAAGACAATAAAACACTCTTGAACTCTTGACTCTTGACACCTTCTTGAACCACGGAGCAGTTTGAAATAACTATGTTGCTTGCTCAGCCATTTCAAAGAGTAAATAAGATACAACCATATACAGTAGTTGTGGCTCTGGAATTACATTTAGAGGGCAGTTTTCTCCCACCCCAAAAGACACTGGTGGATCAATATTTTTATGACAGTCACATAGTTTTTTTTTAATCACTATTAGTAATAGTAGATCTTGATTCCGGGTTTGTTCCAGCAATTGAATCTAATTTCCTTAACTTTTATTGTGGGATTTAGTTTTTGCCTCTTGATGACAAGTTCAAGTCTGTGAGTTAATGGCTATGCTCTCATGGCTCAAGTTAGTGGCGCATGGTCTTTGTCACAATTTATTCTACAATGTTCAGTGTAAAAGTATTTTTGAATTGATTTCAAACCTCAGGGAAATCAGGAGACTCTTGTTGCCTGAAACCATTGCACATGAACTTAGTAGCTCATGCGTTCCTTTCCCCACCCTCTCTCCTCCTTCCCCCACCCAAGTGGTTCTACTACTTCCACTGTTCGCATCTTTGTCTCCCTGTCATTAGCACATCTTCCCCAGCCAACAATGGACCATTATGGTCTCCCTTCCTGGGGTCTTGCTGGCCCTGCTTTGTTCTGGCTTACTCTATCTTTCAGTCTGAAGAAGTGTTCCAACACTGAGATGTCACCTATTCCTTTTCTCCAGACTCGCTGACTTACAGTACTCCAGCTTTTGGTGACTATCAACGGTATAAATAAGCATCTGCCGTTCCTTCCTGCACATCAACTTAGACTGGGTCACTCTGAATCAGGTGCTTTCGCAGTCGAAACAAAACATAATGTGGCAGTAAATAGTGTCCTTTGTACATGTCACAGGAATGATTAATACCCACAATGTAAATTATGTTGAGAGGGTCCGCCAAATGAAACATTAACTCTGCTTCTCTCTCCGTTAATGCTAATCGACCTGCTGAGTATCTCCAGTGTTTTTGTTTCTACTTATAAAGGAGATTTCTTTGTGGACCAGCAGGAAGTGACCTTCTGAAACTCGTGAATAAGCCACATGATGGAGACAGACCAGTGAGAACTTTAGTCTGCGCTTATTCTTCCTGTGAAGTGTTTCCTTCTCATACGGTTGGTAAATAAATCTCTGTGAGCAGCTTAAATGATCGTCAAGTCAATGAACAGAATAAAGGACCCTGACAATAAGAAGGAGAATTACATTGAAGGATTTGCCAGTACAGTAAGAATCAATGCGTTCCTATTTTCAGGCTTGAATATATGGCTAGGAATGTATGTGCTTAAGCAAAATCTGACAAAGCCTTAGGGTTTATGGTAAAATTAAAGAGACCACTCGACTGGGCTGCATCAACTCAGTCCTGTAGAGAGCACTGTGGGCAATGCTTCATCTACATGAAATTCGCTGTCTTCTGACAATATACACCTCACATGTGAACAATCAATGTTAGTTATTCTGCAGCAACTATTATTTTTACTCTGCAGTTGTCTTTTGCTTTGTCCCTTATTATTTTGTTACCCCCCCCCTTGGCACTTTGTTGTTTAATCCCTCACCTCAATATCATCAAAGATCGATACACAAGGCTGGAGTAACTCAGCTGGACAGGCAGCATCTCTAGATAGAAGGAATGGGTGACGTTTCGGGTCGAGACCCTTCTTCAGACTCAGATCATTTTTTGTGGAACCACACTGCTTCACAAAGCCTCTGTCTACCTTTGTTTAAATACATTAGGCAATTATAATTTCTTCTGGTAGTAAATGCCAGGTTTTTGACAGAACACAACAACTTAATAGGGGAGAAGTTGTCTTTGGTGGCTTGGAGCTGTCTCTGACCTAGATAGAGTGGATGTGAAGAAGGTGAGTCTAGGATTAGAGGGCCCAGCCTCAGAATTAAAAGAATATACCTTTAGAATGGAGATAAGGAAGAATTTCTTTATCCAGTGGGTGCTGAATCTGTGGAATTCATTGCCATAGATTGTGGTGAGATAAAGTCTTGTGGGGGTGGGGGGGGGGTTTAAAACTGTGATTGAAATGCACTTTACTAGTAAGTTTGTCACAGGCTATGGGGAATAAGCCAGGGAATGGAGTTGAGAGGGGAAAATAGATCATCCATGATTGAATGGCAGAGGAGACTAGATGGGTTGAATGGCCTAACTTTGCTGTTATGTCTTATGATCTTATGATGACCACCAGAATTTAGTGGTCATAGGTGCCTTCCACCCCCACTGACTTTACTGAAAGTACACGTGGTGAGGTGTGTACAGAAAGTGATCTACGCTCTCATCTTCTAGCGGCATTGAACAAAAGCAAATCTCCTTCCCCCCTGCCCTCTCCAACAATGAACCTACAAGGTGCCACCCTACCTGAGGTCATTTGTGGCTGGCCCTGAAAGGCCCTAGTCTTTTCTCGCTTCCAGCTCTTCACATCCCTCCTCCCCCACCCCCTACTTGAAGCATGAAGAAGGGACTCGACCCAAAACATCACTTATCTTCTTTCTCCAGAGATGCTGCCTGACCCTGTTGAGTTATCCACCACTTTGAGTCTATCTTTGTCATAACAAGCTTGGTATGGAGCAAAGACCATGGTGCTGTAAGATCACAGGCTGCATATGTGGAGGGGAGGGTATTACTTGAAATTGGAACATTCATTGTTCATGATATTGGTTTGTTTTATGCTGCAAATGAGCGACTAGTCGCCCGGCCTGCACATAGTCTCACAGATGTAAAGGAGGTCACTTTGGGAGCACCAAATGCAGTAGAAGAGGCTGGAAGAGATGCACGTGAACCTCTGTCTCACATGGTAGGACTGCTGGAGTCCCTATATGGACACGAGAGAGGAGGTGTATGGACAGGTTCATAAGTCACAGGAGCAAAATTATGCCATTCAACACATCGAGTCTACAGCGCCATGGCTGATCTAACTTTCCCTCTCAATCCCATTCTACGGCATTCTCCCCATAAACCTTGACACCCTTACTAACAAAGAACGGGTCAATCTCTGCTTTAAAAATACCCAATGACTTGACCTCCACCTGGTCTCCCTTGGTGTTGCATCTCCTGCAGTTGCAATATGCGGAGGGGGCAGGTTGGGTGGGTAGGGATGAGTGAACCAAGAAGTTACAGAGGCAATGATTTTTACAGAAAGCGGAAAGGAATGCGGCTGGGAAGATGCGACTGGTGGTGGGATCACGTTGAAGGGCGTGAAAATGCCAGGGAACAATGTGTGTCGGAAAGAACTGCATGTGCTGGTTTAAATCGAAGATAGACACAAAATGCTGGAGTAACTCAGCCGGACAGGCAGCATCTCTGACGAGAAGGAATGGGTGACGTTTCGTGTTGAGAAACTTGAAGAAGGGTCACGACCCAAAACGTCACCCATTACTTCTCTCCAGAACGCTGAGTTACTCCAGCATTTTGTGTCTATCTCCGGGGAACAACGTGTTGGATGAGGAAGAGTCTGGAGCATTTCATCTCTTTCTGAATGGAATCTCTGTGATGCTTAAAATAAATGATCTCTTTCATCGTTCTGGAATCTTGGCCTAAAATGTTAAACGGGAGACAACAAATGCAATCTGACGCTGTGGAATGCAACAACACCAGCATTCCTTGGTCGTGGAATGGCTCTTTCCCCTTGTTTACCAACCTGCTGTGTTTTATTGGAAGATGATCTGTCAGAAGAGAGCATTCCTTTCGCTGATGATGCAGTGGGGGATTGTGTCGAAGCCATGCAGGAAGTGCACAGCTACAGGAAATACATTGTTTCATGGACAGGTGTGTGTCCTCCTATTGTTTCCCATGGAGAAATGGGAATCGCATGTGCTATGTTGAGAAATCAATGATAAATATTTGTACAAATATTGTCATCACTAAATTTGCTCAAGGAAAATGGTTGTTGGATTAACTGTTGGAGCCGCTGTAGGTCTTTGATTCAGGAAAGAGGGTTTCCTCTGTCATTCATGCCTTGCAGAATTACTCCACAATGACAATTTAAGCTGTAAATTGATTGAGGTGGGGGCGGCGTGTGTATCACCAAACTCCAGAATAATATAAAAGCAATGCCTCTCAAAGTGAAGAGTCTGCTTAAGTTCTCATTTTGTTGAGATCGCACATTCTGCGCCATAAAGCTTCAGATATTGGTTGGACCTGGGTCCTCTGCGTCAAGTACCACAGCACTCACTCTCTGGCAAGATCAATATCTGCCTTTGGCCCCAACTCTTGCACACTGACCTAGATGCCCATCTAAGCTAGTCCCATTTGCCCACGCTTGGCTTATATCCCTCCAAATCCTTCCTATCCACATCCCTGTCCAAACGTTTTTTCAATTCTGTTAATGTATCTGCCTCAACTATCTCTAGCAGCTCATTCCATAGATACACCACCCTCTGTGTGAAGCAGCTGCCTCTCAGGTCTCCTTCACATCCTTGCCCTCTCGCCTTAAACCAATGCCATCTTTAGGCTTACAGGTAGACTCTAGCGATTCAGTGTGGAAACAGGCCCTTTGGCCCATCAAGTCCACACCGACCAGTGATCGCTTATATCAATACACTAACACTATCCTGCACATTAGGGACAATTTAATATATTACCAAAGCCGATTAACCTACAAGCCTGTACATCTTTGGAGCATTGGAGGAAGCCAGAGCACCCGTTGAAAACCCAAGAACACATACACTTATACAGACTGCACCCATAGTCAGGATCGAACCTGGGTCTCTGCACCACTGTGCTGCCTCAAATGTTTGATTTTCTTTCCCTGATTTTATACACCATTATAAGGTCGCCCCTCAGTCTCATGCACTCTTAAGAATAAAGTTCTAGCTTGTCCAACCCCTTCCCATAACTCAGGGCTTTAAGAACTGCCAACAATAAAATGAATCTTCTTTGCACTCTTTGCATCTTAATGATGTCTTTCCTGCAGCAAGGCAACCAGAACTGTACATCATGTAGCTTCATCAACACCATTAACACGACAAGTGCAGCATAGGATTCCAACTCCTATACACAATGCCCTTACTAATGAAGGTCATCATGCCATTATATGCTTGCACTCCTCGGTCCCTCTGTTGTACAGCACTCATCAGGGCCCCACCATTCAGAGTGAAAGTCCTACCCTGGTTTTACTTCACAAAATGCAACACCTCGTACTTACCTGAATTGATCGGCATTTGCCATTCCTCGGCCTACTTACCCAGCTGATCAAGATCCTGCTGTAATTGTTCCTAATCTTTTTCATGTCCGTAATACCAACTCTTTTGGTGTCATCCGCAGACTTAAGGGCTTGTTCCACGAGCATGCGACTCCATGCGGCAAGCACGACCTAGCATGGTCGCTTGAGCCGTACGGTCTCACGGGGCTGGTCCCACTTCGATCGCCGGAGCCGTATGGAGTTGTGCGGAGCTGGTCCCAACATTGCGCGGGGCTCCGAAAAACTGACCGTATTCAAAAATTCCGCGCGGCAACGGCCTGCCGGCCCGCACCCGCCTCGACGACGTACGCACAAGCCTCGACGCCGTATGTCACGTGCGAACTTGCCGCAGACTTCGCTCGAACTTCATGTCACTCACTCGACCTCCATGCGGCCCCCGCTTCTGGTTTGGTCGCGCTTGCCGCATGTAGTCGCATGCTCGTGGGACAGGCCCTTTTAGGTCGTGCTTGCCGCATGGAGTCGCATGCTCGTGGGACAGGCCCTTTATGAACCATATCTTGTGTATTCTCATTCAACATATAAACGATAAACATCAATGGGGTGAAGCATAGTGATCGATGTTGCACACCGCTATTTGCAGCCCTCCAATCCAAGAAACAACCCTCCACTATCACCTTATGCTTGGTTATCTCTTCAAGAGTTCGCAAGGATTTGTAAGATACAATTTCTCACATACAAGGCCATGCTGACTATCCTTAATCAGTCCATTGTCTATTAAAATGCTGGTCAAATGCTGGTCCCTCTTGTCGATCTTGTCCTTCAGAATCACCTCTAGTAGCTTAGCCATCAATGATGTCAGACTGATTGGCCTGTATTTCCCTGGCTTGTCCTTGCTTAAATAATGGTACAACATTACCATGTCTGTGTATGTCGGCGTGTGTACCCATGTGTTTGCCCATGCAGCACAGCGGCGCAGCAGTAGAGTTGCTGCCTTACAATGCAGCGCTGGAGACCCAGGTTCGATCCCGACAACGGGTGCTGTCGGTACGGAGTTTGTAAATTCACCACGTGACCTGCGTGGGTTTTCTACGAGATCTGCGGTTTCCTCCCACGCTCTAAAGATGTACAGGTACGTTGGTTAATTGGCTTGGTAAATGTAAAAATTGTCCCTAATGTGTGTAGGATAGTGTTAATGTGCGGGGATCGCTGGTCAGCATGAACTCAGTGGACCGAAGGGCCTGCTTCTGCACTGTATCTATAAATGAAACTAAAATTAGCCGCCCTCCTAACTTTTGACTAAAGAGGTCTTTCCCCAAAGAAAGGGGCAGTGGGATGGGGAATGTAGAGTAAAAGTAGCCTCTACTAAGCCCAGCAGCCAAGAGAAGTAGCTACTATTGTCATGTGCTGTCACTGCTGCTCCTGCTACTGACTCAGTAGTTAGTGCTTCAATAATTTGTGTAATCAGACAGCTACATTGAAGACAAATCATATTGCACAATATGGCCACAAAATTTAATGCCATTAAAAATATACAAAATAAATGTATCAATTCCCTTTAGTTTAGTTTAGTTTAGCGATACAGCACGGAAACAGGCCCTGAAATATTTCAACAGCTTTTTTTGCATATATCTATAAATAATACTCACCCAATAGAGAAATGGGAATATGTACACAATATGGTGAATGGTTCTTGCTTTATGCTTCTTTATCTTATTTGTACTTTAGTTTAGATTAGAGATACAGTGGAAATCAGGCCCTTCGGCCCATCGAATACGTGCCGACCAGTGATCCCCACACACTAGCTCTATCCGGCACACATTAGGGACAATTTACAATTATACCACACCAATTAACCTACAAACCTTTATGTCTTTGGAGTTATATAAGGGTTATATAGCATTTATTTATACAGCATGCTTGCAGTCGGTACTGTTGATATATGTTGCCTCAACCTTTTTAGAACAGGGAGAGTTCATGAACAAAAGAATCATCATTACGCTGGCAATTCCAGAGTGGAATTATTCTTACGGTGCAGTATCTCCCGATTTGAAATGTAGGTGTCGTCTTTACCTACTCATTAAGGAGCGATATATCTATCTGGTTGCAATCAATTTTCTATACGATCTTGTTCTTGAGAAAGAGTGCCTCGGAAATATATAATATTGAGAGCGGGTAGGTGATGGAAAGACAGCATGTTGTGAACTTTACAATATTTATGAATGAAACTTTGCTCTAAGTGCCATGGTATGAAACAAATTTGTGTATGGAATGCCAATGAATTATTTTTCTCAAAACCGTATAATAGCTTTAGCAGGATAATAAGGAATTGCTCAGGGGAGACACATGTCCGAATTAAAATTACTGTGGATTCAAGTCCTACGCTGAGATCTGATCACAGACTGTGTAGCATATCATAAAAGGAGACAGGCAATCTAGTGAGTGGCATTGTCATTCTCACAAGCATTGGCTTCATTTCTTGGTCATGATTAATGGGGTGAACTTGATTAGACTTACAATGCACGGAACAGCATTTGTAGGATAGCTGACTGCTAACCAACATACGTTTAAAAAAAAATCGAGTCACCATCGCATTGTTGTTGCAGGAGCTTGATTGCAAATGGGGGTAAACTTAGTTGCATTTAGCCCCCCCCCCCCTTCTACCAGGAAAAAATAAATAATTGCACTACTATGACTGTATGCACGTAAATATATTTATTTATTGTTCATATCCTATGTCGTTCTTCTAGGGAGATGCTAACTGCATTTCGTTGTCTCTGTACTGTACACTGCACAATGACTATAAAGTTTGAATCTGAATCTGATTTATGATAAAACTGACTCTATTTGCAAGTACAATGTTGGCTATAAATTGTTCTGATCTATCCAAAGATCGTGGAAGATGCTTCAAAAATTCAAGTCCTTTAAAGATTTTGGAATCGGCTGTGGTTTTCTGCAGACTGTTTTTGTTCTTCGTAGAAATTGAGCCTGCGCCATGGTGTTAAATACCCACTGGAACTACATGCAGAAATACTGATATTGGCTGAGTTTGTTCATGCTCTCTCACATACCGCTGACTGCCAAAATTGCATTTCTTAGACACTAATTGGACAGGTCTTAAGCAAATGTTATCCAGTGCTTCACTGTTCAAATATTACAGGTTTATATAAACAAAATAAATAGTTGTTTTTGGAAGAATACTATGAAATATTTTGGCTGAGCTAATGATGCATCATTTTAGTGTCTGATTCAGGAAGAGAAAGATCTTGTGGAACGAGTTCAAAACTGTAAGAATGTTGATTACACAGTATCATGTGGCAAACCCATAACTCACTTGTCTGATCGACGGCAACTGCTGATGTGTAGCGACTAATTGCCTTTAGGTAGCATCCACTCAATGCCCCATGAATGAGATATGAAGCCACATTTATTATGAAATCACTTCTGCCCCATGCTCATCTTCTATTCTCTGCCACGGCTGATTATATCCTCAGCCGCTGAATGCATCAAAATCATAAATGAATCAACTTGTCTCAGGGAGAGGACTTTAGCTGCAATACTGACAGTGTCCAATCATAAATAACAATGACATCATAGATGAAGGCCTATCTGTAGCTTGCTGTTCCTGATCGATAGCATCACTCCAGTAGTGTAAATAGCTTCTAATGCCCCATCTTCCTCCTTTCAAATAGGTTCTCATTATTTATTATAGCTGTTAGGTTACAAGGCTGAGCTACTGGGTGGATTTATTTCTTATTGCTGCAGAGAGTTCCATATCGGATCAGATGTTTCTCAGCAGAAACACTGCCCTTGTTTGATGATAACTATGTCAGCACCTGTCAGGCTCCCTTTTTCATTGCAAATGATGCATAATGTGGCATACACGGCTCATTACAGTAAAGCCTTTGCAACAACGGATCTCTATATAGCGGATTTTGGTTATAGTGGACCGAGGCTCCCATTGCACCCTTCCCACTTCTACCAGTCAGTCCGCGTCACGTGGCGAGCTTCCGGTTGCGGGAGTGGAGAGAGGGAGCAGCAGGAAGACAGCGTGAGTACTGGACCTGCCCAGGTGCAGTGTGTGAGGGGCTGGGGACTGCAGCTTCCATGGCTGTAAATTCCTGCTTGTTTAGCCCCCCACGCTGCGTTTCTTCCCCCCAGGCCTAGGGCGAAACTTTAACCCCCTCATGCGGTTGGAGTGGACAATTGGGAATAACAGACACTCTCCCCCCTCTGAAGATAGACACAAAAAGATGGAGTAACTCAGCGGGCCAAGCAGCATCTCTGTAGGGAAGGAATAGATGACGTTTTGGGTCGAGACCCTTCTTCGGTCTTGACTGGAAACATCACCCATTCCTTCTCTCCAGAGATGCTGAGGTATGCCATTTTTTGTGTCTATCTTTGGTTAGAACCAGCATCCACAGTTCCTTCCGACCCCCCCCCCCCCCCCCCCCCCCCCCCCCCCCCCCTGCAGTTCCTTGTTTCTAAAGTTAAAGAGAATGTTCTTATGATGAGATACTGAAGCAAGTGCCTGTCCAGATGACCATCATAGACTGAACAGAGAAATCTTCTGACATATAGACCTACAATTGACTGTAATGCCATAGTGCCTAATGTGTCAATATCCATGTAATTTATGCATATGAGCTGTACTCATACTTGTGCATATAATTATGTAAATCAGGTCAGTGACCTTTGACTTGGAAATAAATCGTTCCTGACTTTGATCCCAACACGAGTGTGACGTGAGCCATCTTTCACAGTCTAATATGTTATAGTTTTACCTATATTGTAAGCGGACACATATCAAAACATGATGGCAGCAGTGGGATCCAAACCCACGCCATCAAGGGAGGGAAAGGAAACAGCTCTGGGATATCATCTTTTTTATTATCTTCTATTTAGCTTTTCCTATTTCCCCCAAATTTGCGATTATCAATGCCAATCGCCTTATTTGGAAAATCTTTTCATCCCAACAAATGTAAAACAAAATGCTGCTTGCGATGTGGATACTGCTGTCACTCTTGGTGCTCTTCTCTAGTTGGGGAGGTGTTGGTACTGACTGATACAACGTAGTGGCTTCCTAGAACATATAACAACATTTAAAAGACATCTGGGCAGTACATGGATAAAAAATGTTTAGAGGAATATGGGCCAAATGGCAGATGTGACTAGTGTAGATGGGCATCTTGGTTGGCACGGGCAAGTTGGGCCAAAGGGCCTGTTTCCATGTTTTGTGACTCAATAACGCTACAACGCTAACATATTAAAAGAGAATCAATACACTGGAACTTCATATAAACAAGGCCAATAATTGATGGAGAATCCTTCCATTTATAGAGTTTAGTGAACAAAAGCAGAACGCAATATAGGTAGGAGTATGCCTCCAGGCCCTTCAAACTTGGCCCAATTTGATCATACCTTATTATGGTCAATTTTAACAGGCATTATTTTTACATTTCCACATTTTGTTTTAACTAACTTGAAGTTCTCAAACTGTTTTCATGGGATTTTAATCCAATTTGAACCCGGGCCTCTAATTTACTGATCCGTTAATAGAACTCCCAGATTTTTAAAATTTCCCAAAAATAAACTTTATACCTTCATAAACATGAGAGGCCATGCTGGAGCTACTAAGGCCACAGCTCGAGTACTGTTTACAGTTTTTGTCACCACACCACCGGAAGGATGTGTTAGCACCAGAAAGAATTCAGAGGAGATTCACGAGGATGTTCCCAGGCTGAAGAATTATAGCTATGAGTCTTTCCAGGATGGATTATTTTTTTTGGAACAAAGGAGGTTGAAAGGAGATTTAACTGAGGAGATTTAACCATTGAGAGATCCAGACAAGGTCAATAGCAAGGACATATTTCATTTCTGTTTACATTCACATCTATGCACTTATTTCCTCGCATTTTGGCAAACAAAATAATCATTATTCAATGTGACAATGCCAATGTATATCTATTGCTGTTTTATATACAATATTTTACAATTCAGAGGTAAGCCTGCAAGACATTCAACCATAAAAAAAAATCCATTGCCTTGTAAAAGAGTTGGGCATTGATATCCACTGGGGCAGTGCCAGATTTACACAAACCAGTCTGTACCACAGTTACTATTGTGGACAATTTGGCAACACGAACTATACAGTCCAGAGAAAATACAGTAAATGGCACCATTCTCTCTGGTTTTAACTCCCTTCCCCTTGGGCTGGAATATCACTCAGACAATTTTCAATCATATTTTCCAGTGAAGTATGTAAAAGATTATTAAATGTTGCAACTTTACTGTAAGATAAATATGAAAATACTGGTTGAGACCGAAGTCTGTCTTAAAGAATTCACCGTGTAATAATTGACACACGGACCTTGATCCGTCCTAAAAATAAACAGTGAAAAGATACACGAGCTTCATTAAGGGATACTTCAATTTTACGCATACAAAGGATTGTTTTTTAAATTAAATCGTGGGCATGGAGTCGTTGACTCAGGGTCATCGAATCTTCAAGCCAGAAACAGGCCCTTCATATCCATGCTAATGATCAAGCAATCATTGATATTAGTCCCATTTACCAGCACTGGGTTTGTAGTCTTCCATGCCCTGACAATTGAAATGCTCATCTAGGTGCTTCTTAAATATTAGGAGTATTTCTCCCTCCACCACTCTCTCTCCCTCTCTCAGGCAAGGCATCCCAGATTACACTTGAGCCATAAGTAAAATGTTCCTCCCCAGATTCCCTCCAAACCTCCTACCCTAAAACTATGTCCTCCAGTTTTGGTGTCCAATGTGCTTTGAACTGTTTGAGAGGTAAGATGAAGGTTATTTTTTATTGCTGTCAATAACTATACCCTGTTGCAAATTTTACACGAAACGTATTTCATTGGAATTCATATTTTCTACTTCTAGGTACAAACATTTGCTGCATCAAAGATGTTTGTTTATATTTATTAGACACTGAAAACAAGACACTAGTCCACTAGCTAATGGAAGCTATGGGTACACCAGAAATATAATTCTGAAGAAGAGTCTCGACAAGAAACGTTGCCTATTTCCTTCGCTTCGTAGATGCTGCCTCACCCGCTGAGTTTCTCCAGCATTTTTGACTACCAGAAATATCAGTGCTCTTTTGCATTATACTAGTTCCCTTTTGAGAATGCAGGGTGATTGCCACAACACATCAATCTGCTTCTTGTTCATTCATAATTCCTCTTCTCAAGACACCTCTAAATAGTAATGTCCAGTGTTGGAAAGGTCTCAGATTAGTTTATTCTCATGTATAATTGTGCGATGAAATTCCTTGCTTGCATAAAGTGAGCAGAGCATATAATATACTTAATGATAATCGATAAACAAGAAACACAATGACGAATGCGTAACTGCAGAATGGTGCAAAGATTGTAGTGTAATCGGAAGTAGTGCAAATCAAACATTGAAGTACAAAACAGAGTAACATGGAAACATAGAAAATAAGTGCAGTTGTAGGCCATTCGGCCCTTCGATCGCCATATCCCTTGATTCCATAAGCCCAAAGAGCCAAATCTAACTCTCTCTTGAAAACATCCAGTGAGTCGGTCTTCACCACCTTCTGTGGCAGATCATCCCACAGGTTCACAACTCTCTGGGTGAAATTATTTTTCCTCAGCTCAGTCCTAAATGTCCTACTGTGGCCCCTGGTTCTGGACTCCCCCAACACAGGGAATACGTTTCCTGCATCTAGCCTGTCCAATCCCTTAAGATTTGTATACGTTTCGAGAGGATTGCCCCTCATCCTAAATTCTAGTGAATATAAACCCAGTCAATCAACTCTTTCAACATATGTTAGTCACTGAATAAGGTGGAGCTAAGTGTAAGAGGGCCTGCGGGAAGGGTGTGTGAAAGAGGCGATTGGTTCCGGAGTCTGACAGCAGTGGGGAAGAGTGGGGAAAAATCCAGGCTTTAAAGTTCCTGTTTCTTCTGCCAGTAGGTAGAAGGAGGGGGAATGGCCAGGGTGGAAGGCATCCTTGACCATACCTCTGGTGTTCCTGATGCTACCCACTGTGAAGATGGACTAGATGGAAGCGAATGTCAATCCCTCGATGGACTGTGCAGTGTTCACCTTTCTCTGCAGGCTCGCGAGGTCAAGAACAGAACAATTGGCATACCAGGCTGAGATACACCCTGTCACAATACTTTCTATCTATAGAAGTTTGAGACAATTCCTGTGGGCTTGCGGAATCTTCTCAGACTCGTAAAAAAGTAAATTCGTTGATGCCCTTTCTTGATCACTGCACCAGTGTGAAGGGACCAAGTCAGGTTGTTGGTAATATGGATGCCTACAAAGTTGATGCTGTTGGCCAACTCTACAGTTGAGAGGACAGGGTTGTGTTCATTCTCCCCACTTCCTTAGGTCAACTACCAACTCTTTCATCTTGCTGATGCCATGACACAAGTTTACTGATTTCTTTTCTGTACTGTACTCCGTCTCATCGTTGGTTTGTCCAACTATTTGGGCCGATCATCAGCAGACCAAAAGCTGGGTCTTTACTTGGCCATGAGTTGGATGATCAGCCATGATCATATTGAATGGCGGTGCAGGAACGAAGGGCCGAATGGCCTACTCTTGCACCTAATTTGTATGTTTCTATGCAGTCATGGGTGTACAGGGAGTAGCGCAAGGGAATGAGCACACAACCCTAAGCAGCACCAGTGTTGACAGTCAGGGTGGGGGAGATACTATGACTAAATCAAACTGACTGAGGTCTGCTGATCAAGTAGTCCAGATGGTAGACACAAAAAGCTGGAGTGACTCAGAGGGACAGGCAGCATCTCTGGAGAGAAGGAATGGGTGATTTTTCGGGCCGAGACCATTCTTCAGACTGAAGAAAGAGTCTGAAGAAGAGTCTCGGCCCGAAACGTCACCCATTCCTTCTCTCCAGAGATGCTGCCAGTCCCACTGATTTCCTCCAGCTTTTTGTGTCCATCTTCGGTTTAAACTAGCATCTGCAGTTCATTCCAAGTCCAGAAACCAGTTGCAGCGGATCCAAGGTGCAGAGGTTTTGAGATGAGCTTATTTGGTATTACGATGTTGAAGGCTGAGCTCATATCCAAGAACAAGCGACATTTCATCAAATACATCACTTTCCAATGAAAAAAGTCTTGATTTCTTTAAAGCATAATACATCCACGCACAGAAAGTGGGAAGCATGTACTTTGAATATTTGTATCAATACTAAAAACATGAGGAGAATGAATGTGTGCTCGCATCTAGATATTGTGGGGAAAGTTATGGGTCTGCCCCACTTTCCCGATTTATTCACGATTTCTCCCGAGTTTTCAAACTCGCAGAATGTTTATAACAAGTCCGTACAAGAGGCAGAAGGAGTCCGTGGATATATCGTAGCGGCTCGTTATGCCAGCCATAGGTACTCGGGGCATCAGGTAAGTCGGGATGTTTTTTCCAGCCTGATGAAAAATGTCCATGAATAAAAAAATAGCTCCGAGTACCTACGGCTGGCATAGCGAGGCGCTACGATATATTCACGGACTCCTACGGACTCGCTATGAACATTCTGCGAGTTTGAAAACTCGGGAGGAATTGTGAATAACTCGGGGGTATTCGTGAATAACTCGGGAAAGTGGGACAAGCCCTTTATAAAGACTTTATATTTAAATATTTAAAAGAGGTAAATGCAAGCCTGTTTCTGAAATTCATTAGTTTATTGCTATGAGCTTGGTTCATTGAGGGCATTCCTTTAAAGGAAGTATATTGATAGCGGCTTATCATCTTCACCAAACCAATCTCCGAGGATCAGTTCATTGAATATAAAAATGTTTGAATGATAGATGGTTGGAAATAAATAATGTGAATATTCCCTTGGACGCAGTAGAATCTTGAAACGTTAGGGAGTGTTCCGTAATAATGATCTTGACATAAATATCAGATTCATCAAGTTAATTGTAATTGAGAGCTAACACTTGCTTATTTGTAGGATAATCAGTGTACTGCAAATTCTGTTTATAAAATTATAACTGGGATTTGCGTTGCAGTATTGAAATCAGGTATATAAAAATTGGTGTAATCTTCACCCATATGTTTTTCCCTCTCACAACTGAATTATTTCCAATGGCTCTCCTTAAAATTCTGCTGAAGCAGTGAACTGGATTTGATCGAGAACCCCACACACTTATGCTTTGCTGCCCCATTTCTCTCGGCTCCTGTTTGTGTGCATGTCTAAAATGTGTGTAAAGTGATTGTTGGGAGTCAGACCTCAGCAGTGCTTTGTCGGGTAGTAACTGATAAACTGTGCGGAGGACAATTAACACTGAAAAGGTGCTGACAAACATCTTCAATAAACAAAGCTTTTATTACCGACATATGCAAGGGCATAATGGAATTTCCACAAAGTGACCCATATTTAAAATACCTCATGTTAACAGGCAATATGGCTGCTTGATTGTATCCTTCAACATTATTTTTCATTTTTAAACTCTTGTTGCAATTAAGATTGGGGATCTGTCTAGATGGTGAAATAGATACTTGCTGGACAAGTGGTTTACTTGTTTCGATTGTATCGATCATTGTCTCCCTGCCATGTTCAGTAAACATCTTCACTGTCACTTCAACTGTAATTACTCACTAACCCTGCCTATCACATTGTGGGTTCCTTTCAGCTCCATATGCCTCTTCCAATCTTGCAATGCAATACCTCTAAAACAAGTAGGGCAATAGCCCGTTTGTTCCCAATCCTCTGAAGATGTCTTGTTGTACCTCTCCATGCCAAATGGTACATCAACTGGGCAACCATTCTGCAGTGGGTGGCACAGTGGCGCAGGGGTGGAGTTGCTGCCTCACAGCGCCAGAGACCCGGGTTCAATCCCGACTATGGTTGCTGTCTGTACGGTGTTTGTACGTTCTCCCCGTGACGACATGGGTTTTCTCTGAGATCTTCGGTTTCCTCCCACACTCCAAAGACGTACAGATTTGTAGGTTGGTATGAATGTAAAATTGTCCCCAGTGAGTGTAAGGTGGTGTTAATGTGCGGAGATCGCTGATTGGTGCAGACTCGGTGGGCCGAAGGGCCTGTTTCCGTGCTGTATCTCTAAACTAAAAAAACTAAACTAAACTGTGTCAGAATAGTGTGTGTGGCTATCATACTGATACAAGCTGCTCACCAGGCGAGCATTTAACTGTGTAGTATACATGTGTGGCCAAATGAATTTATGAGATCTGATTGCTGACCTGATACCGGGGAAGTTAAGAAGAGCCAAGATGAAGTAAACTCCTGCCTTCTACTTAATTTTAAAGGTCAACGTTTTAAAATGTTAGGTTGGTGCCATCTGTAGAATGTGTCATACTGATATGATAATGTCAGCATTCCAGATGTGCTGAGGCAGGGGGAGTTATTTTTTTCACTGTGTAAGCTGATACTGATGAAACGAACATAATGCAAAATATCAACACATGCAAACCAATGATGACTGCTTGGAGCTGTACGGGACTTGTTAGTTATTCTTACCTCTCTCCTTCTCCTGTCGTGTTCACAAACCCCCTCTCCCTCCCACAGTCCCCCCCACCCATCCCATTCCACCTCCCCCCTCCCCCAGCATTTCAGCAGCTACACAAATGCACAAACTCAAGCTTCAGAAGAATCATGCCATCAGCGGGTGAAACAAGAGTACAATATAACAGCAGTATTAGATGCAATGAGAAAATTGCATCTTCACAGAAAACAGCCAGGTCTTTAAAAGCCCCCTCATCTAATACAGGGGAAACACAAGATGACCAAATATATGATTCCTCTCTGCACAAACACACAGTAATCATTTTGTGATGTGATGAAGAGCTGCTAAAACCTGACTGCAAGTCTGTCATGACTGTTGACCTTATTTGCTTCAAAGAGCTGGTTCTTCATCAACAGTATCGATTGCGTAGCTGACCAGGGCAACGACTGCTGCTGGACTCGAGCTGGCTTCTTGGGTTTTTTTTTTACTACCTCCTGATTTGCATGAAGAGAGTGTGAAAGCAGAAAGCTCTCACTGACAGCTCAACACTGGGACTTAACGTCTCTGTAACACCACAGCTAATCTGAGCATCATTAGGTGTCCATTTGTCACACCAGAGCTTCAAAGTATAATGTCCTTGCTGACAATATATCCTTCAAAATAATTAATATCATTCTACGATCAAATCATATTACTTTCAGGATCATAGAATGATACAGCATGGAAAAAACACATCAATATTTGGCAACGTTTTATAATCACACCCATTCTCTTTTGACGTGGCCTAATCATTTTTCTTTTGTTTCAATATACATCCAATTCCATTTAAAAGTTGCAACTGAATCTGGCTCAAGTTTGCCTTTAGACAGCATCTGCCAAATAACAACATGCAGTGAAAAATAAAATATTTATTCAGTTTAGAGATATGACATGGAAACAGACCCTATGGCCTACGGACACACACTGATCATCGATCACCCATTCACACTCGTTCTATGTCATCCCACTTTTTCATCACTAGGGGCGCCGCATTGTTGGCAGCCTCTGCATACAGTCTGTCTGTTTTTTTTCTATATTTTTTTTATTTTAGTTTGTCTTCCAGCGCGGAGTCCTGGGGCCTTTTGCCGAGGGCCGCCAGCGTGAATTTCCGCCCAGCGCGACCTGTGGACTTTGGGAGCCGTGGACTCGGTAGGAAGTGGCCGATTCGGAGGTCCAAGCCGCTAAGGTTGTCCTCCCGTTCCTACGTCGGAGTTCCATCGTCACGGCGAGCGGGCCTAAGCAACGGGCCGCCCGTAGCGGCAACTGCGGAAGGCTCGGGAGGCCCCGACCACGGGTGAACATCAAGAACATCAAGAACATCAAAGGAAGAGGACTGACTTTGGTGCCTTCCCTCAAAGTGGGAAACTTTGATTCTGCTATGTGGGGATGTTTTATGTTAAGTCTATCGTGTATTTTGTTCTTCTTTTATTCATATGGCTGTATGGTGATCACACATTACACAGAGAATTCCACAGACTCACAACTCTCAGTGTGACAAAGTGTTTCCTCACCATAGCTTCCATTCTAGGTATGTTCAGAAATGAAAAATATCTCAGATAGGGCCTTAATGTGTCTTTATGAAGCTGTATCAAAGTTGCCCTTCATTTTTCACTCAGCTTTTGTCATGAAAGCCACCGATTCCCTTCAGGTTAGAGATACAGCATAGAAAGAAGTCCTTCAGCCCACTGAGCCTATTCTGACCATCGAGCACCTGTTCACGTTAGCTCTTTAGCCCTCTTTCTTGTCCACTCCCTACACACAATGAGCATTTTTAAAGCCAATTAACCTACAAATCCGCACATTTTCAGGACGTGGGAGGAAACCAGAGCACCCAGAGGAAACCCATGTGGCCACAGTGCGAATGGACAAACGCCACACAGACAGCACCTGAGGTTACGGTTGAGGGTCCCCAGCATTGTGAAGTAGCAGCTCTACCAGCTGTGCAACTTTTTTTTTAATTCAAAACCGTTTCTGCTGCCTTCAAATGTTTATCTCTCTGTTCTGGCATCTGTCATTAAAATTGTCAAATTCAGTTTATATGGCCTCTTGTTATTCTGTACTTTGTGATATATTGACAATTGGACCTTCCTTGAATTTTATGGAAAGAGGTTTGAGGCAGATTAACTTCGGAGCTATGAAGGTTGGAGACAGTGCACGGCATTTAATGTTTCTACGCGGCACATCTGTATTGAATTTACAGGTAAATTCCGTTATTCATCAGTACCGATAATAAAGGGGATTTGCATGTAATTCTGTAACGGAGGTGGAATTTGTTTCAGACCGCCTGATTTAATGTTTTGACAGTACATTCCCAGAGTGACAGGGGCATCTTCATCCCATTCATTTTGCCGCATTGATCTGTGTTTACACTTTCCATTGGGACTTGAACGATAACCATTTTTATTTCATTTACATCCATCATATCCTTAGTGCGCAATGTATCAATGTCATCGCGTATGGAAGAACACACACAGCTGTAAATAATAGATACATTTTTTTTATTCTAAGAAGGGTAATATCATTACTTCGACTGTTATTACTGTTGCGTATTCGGTTTATTTGTCTAGTGTTCGCAGAAGAGGGCAAGGTTCGCTCAATCTCATTGTACTATTAAGAAACACCATCAAAACAATAGGCTGAGT